>NC_089220.1:94391305-94691305 GCF_963924675.1 Phocoena phocoena | reverse complement strand
TCATTGTCGACGTTGTGCCTCTTTTCCTATGCTTTCAGGGCAATTCCAGTCTACCCCCTGCAATCGTTTTCCTGAAATTCTGCCCCGCTTTCAAGTCCCCTTCGCAGGCTTAGTTCAATATACTTTTGGAAGATAGCTGTCATTTATAAATCTGCAGGTTTGTGAATTACAGTGCCCCTGAGCTCCTTTCTTCAACTCGCTTTCTTGTGAGCTGGGCACAAAACCGCAAGATTGCTTCAGGCACTAATCTGTTTCCAGAAGGACACACAGAGCCTTTGGTTGATTCCTCTTCCTGGTGGGAAATGAACATTACATTTGCCCGTGCAGACACCTACAGCTAGTCTCTCATTGGTTCTCCCTATTCCTGTTCATCTTGCACAGAAATTGCAAGCTGTGCCAAAGAGGAGGTTAAAGGCACTTACTCTCCAAACGGGGAGAGTGTTAGTAAAGCATCTGGAATGATGAACCCGAGGACCAGGATACGAAAACTGAGATGCATTTTAAATCGTTTCCCAATCACACGGTGGACGATACTCTGGGTTTCCCATGCATGTTTTAGCTGGAGGAAGAATCCGTTGAACCTGGAGAGTTGGGACCCATGGAGTGGGTACCATGCAGTATGACTTCAAAGGGTCTGCATTTGCTCACCGAAACTCACCAATGCTATCAGCCTGAAGTGTCCAGCCTTATGTCTCAACCAGGTCTGGGTGTAGATGTGGTCAATCCCGGTTGCATCACATGCCCTGAGTGAATTATTTAAGAATAGCTCTCTATTTCACTGTCTTTGTGTTTTGTTTTTGAAATTTATTTTGATAATGAGATTTATCGGATTTTCACTGCTGCGTTTCGGCCGCTGTACACAAGCTTGATTCTCTTACGGAGACATATAGATCCATGGGTTTTAAGATTCTTCCTACTCAGGTATATTCCTAGGCGTTGAATATGTGGTGTTGGGTCCATTTCGTTGAGCAAGGAGTAGGTCTTGTCTATTACATATTTGGCTTATGGAATGTTATCTGTGCTAATTTCAGTCTCTGGTTTTATGCAGCACCGCAAGGCACCTTTCCCCATAAGCAAGCACTAGTTGGTTTTCTAAATTTGCGACCCTGTTCTGTTTTGTAATTCAGTTCATGTGTAGTCAAGTTTACATTCCGTGTATTAGTGATATGTTATGATGTTTCTTTTTCTGTGTGACGTAGTTCACGTAGAATCACCGTACCTGCATCCACTCACTATGCCGCTACGGGCCTGATGACACAGATTTCATTGCAGAGTGATATTGCATTGTACGTACGTGCCACAACTTCTTTATCCATTTTTTGCTTTCTGGGATATTTATCTGGTACTGTAGACGAGCTTCTTGGGAACACAGCCATCCCAAACTTTGGGGTGGCTCTCTGTTTTTGATTTTAATTTCCCTAAACAATAGGACCATAAGTGCAATTGCCATAGGCTGTGTTGCTTTATTTTTTACGTGTTTCAGGAAACACCATACACTTCTCCAGGGTGGCTGTTGGCAATTTACATCCTGCCAATCAGCATAACAAGGCTCCCTGTTCTCCATATCCTGTCCTAACTTTCTGGATTTTACACTTTTTTCAGATGGCCCTTTTGCCCGGGGGGCAGTGAGATTTCATTGTAGTGCAGATTTCCTTTACAGGCTTGCTTGGTTGGCCAAAAAGGGCGTATGCCTTTTTACCTGAATATATTCAGGAAAAAAGTCATACGCACTTTTTGGCCAAGTGCATCATTGTCGACGTTCTGCCTCTTTTCTTCTGCTTTCAGGGCAATTCCTGTCTACCCCGTGCAATCGTTTTCCTGAAATTCTGCCCCGCTTTCAAGTCCCCTTCGCAGGCTTACTGCAATATATTTTTGGAGGATAGCTGTCATTTATAACTCTGCAGGTTTGTGAATTACAGTGCCCCTGAGCTCCTTTCTTCAACTCGCTTTCTTGTGAGCTGGGCACAAAACCACAGGATTGCTTCAGGCACTAATCTGTTTCCAGCAGGGCACGCTGAGCCTTTGGTTAATTCCTCTTCCTGGTGGGAAATTAGCGTTACATTTGCCCGTGCAGACACCTAGAGCTAGTCTCTCATTGGTTCTCCCTATTCCTGTTCATCTTGCGCAGAAATTGCAAACTTTGCCAAAGAGGAGGTTAAAGGCACTGACTCTCCAACCGTGGAGAGTGTTAGTAAAGCATCTGGAATGGTGAACACGAGGACCAGGATACGAAAACTGAGATGCATTTTAAATCGTTTCCCAATCACACAGTGGACGATATGCTGGGTTTCCCATGCATGTTTTAGCTGGAGGAAGAATCCGTTGAACCTTGAGAGTTGGGACCCATGGAATGGGTACCATGCAGTATGACTTCAAAGGGTCTGCATTTGCTCACCGAAACTCACCAATGCTATCAGCCTATAGTGTCCAGCCTTATGTCTCAACCAGCTCTGGGTGTAGATGTGGTCAATCCCGGTTGCATCACATGCCCTGAGTGAATTATTTAAGAATTGCTCTCTATTTCACTGTCTTTGTGTTTTGTTTTTGAAATTTATTTTGATAATGGGATTTATCAGATTTTCACTGCTGTGTTTATGCCGCTGTACAGACGCTTGATTCTCTTACGGAGACATATAAATCCATGGGTTTTAAGATTCTTCCTAGTCAGGTATATTCCTAGGCGTTGAATATGTGGTGTTGGGTCCATTTCCTTGAGCAAGGAGTAGGTCTTGTCTATTACATATTTGGCTTATGGAAAGTTATCTGTGCTAATTTCAGTCTCTGGTTTTATGCAGCACCCCAACGCACCTTTCCCCATAAGCAAGCACTAGTTGTTTTTCTAAATTTGCGACCCTGTTCTGTTTTGTAATTCAGTTCATGTGTAGTCAAGTTTACATTCCGTGTATTAGTGATATCTTATGATGTTTCTTTTTCTGTGTGACGTAGTTCACGGAGAATCACCGTACCTGCATCCACTCACTATGCCGCTATGGGCCTGATGACACAGATTTCATTGCTGAGTGATATTGCATTGCACGTACGTGCCACAACTTCTTTATTCATTTTTTGCTTTCTGGGATATTTACCTGGTACTGTAGACGAACTTCTTGTGAACACAGCCGTCCCAAAATTTGGGGTGGCTCTCTGTTTTTGATTTTAATTTCCCTAAGCAATAGGACCATAAGTGCAATTGCCATAGGCTGTGTTGCTTTATTTCTTATGTGTTTCAGGAAACACTATACATTTCTCCAGGTTTGGCTGTTCACAATTTACATCCTGCCAATCAGCATAACAAGGCTCCCTGTTCTCCATATCCTGTTATCCTGTCCTACCTTTCTGGATTTTACACTTTTTTCAGATGGCCCTTTTGCCCGGGGGGCAGTGAGACTTCATTGTAGTGCATATTTCCTTTACAGGCTTGCTTGGTTGGCCAAAAAGGGCGTATGCGTTTTTTCCTGAATATATTCAGGAAAAAACGCATACGCTCTTTTTGGCCAAGTGCATCATTGTCGACGTTGTGTCTATTTTCCTATGCTTTCAGGGCAATTCCAGTCTACCCCCTGCAATCGTTTTCCTGAAATTCTGCCCCGCTTTCAGTCCCCTTCGCAGGCTTACTTCAATATATTTTGGGAGGATAGCTGTCATTTATAACTCTGCAGGTTTGTGAATTACAGTGCCCCTGAGCTCCTTTCTTCAACTCGCTTTCTTGTGAGCTGGGCACAAAACCACAGGATTGCTTCAGGCCCTAATCTGTTTCTGGCAGGGCATGCTGAGCCTTTGGTTAATTCCTCTTCCTGGTGGGAAATGAGCGTTACATTTGCCCGTGCAGACACCTACAGCTAGTCTCTCATTGGTTTTCCCTATTCCTGTTCATCTTGCACAGAAATTGCAAGCTGTGCCAAAGAGGAGGTTAAAGGCACTGACTCTCCAAGCGGGGAGAGTGTTAGTAAAGCTTCTGGAATGGTGAACCCGAGGACCAGGATAGGAAAACTGAGATGCATTTTAAATCGTTTCCCAATCACACGGTGGACCATACTGTGGGTTTCCCATGCATGTTTTAGCTGGAGGAAGAATCCCTTGAACCTGGAGAGTTGGGACCCATGGAATAGGTACCATGCAGTATGACTTCAAAGGGTCTGCATTTGCTCACCGAAACTCACCAATGCTATCAGCCTGAAGTGTCCAGCCTTATGTCTCAACCAGCTCTGGGTGTAGATGTGTTAAATCCCGGTTGCATCACATGCCCTGAGTGAATTATTTAAGAATTGCTCTCTATTTCACTGTCTTTGTGTTTTGTTTTTGAAATTTATTTTGATAATGGGATTTATCGGATTTTCACTGCTGCATTTATGCCGCTGTACACACGCTTGATTCTCTTACGGAGAGATATAAATCCATGGGTTTTAAGATTCTTCCTAGTCAGGTATATTCCTAGGCGTTGAATATGTGGTGTTGAGTCCATTTCGTTGAGCAAGGAGTAGGTCTTGTCTATTATATATTTGGCTTATGGAATGTTATCTGTGCTAATTTCAGTCTCTGGTTTTATGCAACACCCCAACGCACCTTTCCCCATAAGAAAGCACTAGTTGGTTTTCTCAATTTGAGACCCTGTTCTGTTTTGTAATTCAGTTCATGTGTAGTCAAGTTTACATTCCGTGTATTAGTGATATCTTATGATGTTTCTTTTTCTGTGTGACGTAGTTCACGTAGAATCACCGTACCTGCATCCACTCACTATGCCGCTACGGGCCTGATGACACAGATTTCATTGCTGAGTGATATTGCATTGTACGTTCGTGCCACAACTTCTTTATCCATTTTTTGCTTTCTGGGATATTTACCTGATGCTTTAGACGAGCTTCTTGTGAACACAGCCGTCCCAAATATTGGGGTGGCTGTCTGTTTTTGATTTTAATTTCCGTAAGCTATAGGGCCATAAGTGGAAGTGCCATAGGCTGTGTTGCTTTGTTTCTTACGTGTTTCAGGAAACACCATACACTGCTACAGGGTGGCTGCTGGCAATTTACATCCTGCCAATCAGCATAACAAGGCTCCCTGTTCTCCATATCCTGTCCTACCTTTCTTGGTTTTACACTTTTTTCAGATGGCCCTTTTGCCAGGGGGGCAGTGAGACTTCATTGTAGTGCAGATTTCGTTTACAGGCTTGCTTGGTTGGCCAAAAAGGGCGTATGCGTTTTTTCCTGAATATATTCAGGAAAAAACGCATAAGCCCTTTTTGGCCAAGTGCATCATTGTCGACGTTCTGCCTCTTTTCCTATGCTTTCAGGGCAATTCCAGTCTACCCCCTGCAATCGTTTTCCTGAAATTCTGCCCCTCTTTCAAGTCCCCTTCGCAGGCTTACTACGATATATTTTTGGAGGATTCCTGTCATTTATAACTCTGCAGGTTTGTGAATTACAGTGCCCCTGAGCTCCTTTCTTCAACTCGCTTTCTTGTGAGCTGGGCAAAAAAACCACAGGATTGCTTCAGGCCCTAATCTGTTTCCGGCAGGGCACGCTGAGCCTTTGGATAATTCCTCTTCCTGGTGGGAAATGAGCGTTACATTTGCCCGTGCAGACACCTATAGCTAGTCTCTCATTGGTTCTCCCTATTCCTGTTCATCTTGCACAGAAATTGCAAGCTGTGCCAAACAAGAGGTTAAATACACTGACTCTCCAAGTGGGGAGAGTTTTAGTAAAGCATCTGGAATGGTGAACCCGAGGACCAGGATACGAAAACTGAGATGCATTTTAAATCGTTTCCCAATCACACGGTGGACCATACTGTGGGATTCCCATGCATGTTTTAGCTGGAGGAAAAATCCCTTGAACATGGAGAGTTGGGACCCATGGATTAGGTACCATGCAGTATGACTTCAAAGGGTCTGCATTTGCTCACCGAAACGCACAAATGCTATCAGCCTGATGTGTCCAGCCTTATGTCTCAACCAGCTCTGGGTGTAGATGTGGTCAATCCCGGTTGCATCACATGCCCTGAGTGAATTATTTAAGAATTGCTCTCTATTTCCCTGTCTTTGTGTTTTGTTTTCGAAATTTATTTTGATAATGGGATTTATCGGATTTTCACTGCTTCGTTTCGGCCGCTGTACACACACTTGATTCTCTTATGGAGACATATAAATCCATGGGTTTTAAGATTCTTCCTAGCCAGGTATATTCCTAGGCGTTGAATATGTGGTGTTGAGTCCATTTCGTTGAGCAAGGTGTAGGTCTTGTCTATTACATATTTGGCTTATGGAATGTTATCTGTGCTAATTTCAGTCTCTGGTTTTATGCAGCACCCCAACGCACCTTTCCCCATAAGCAAGCACTAGTTGGTTTTCTAAATTTGCAACACTGTTCTGTTTTGTAATTCAGTTCATGTGTCCTCAAGTTTACATTCCGTGTATTAGTGATATCTTATGATGTTTCTTTTTCTGCGTGACGTAGTTCACGTAGAATCACCGTACCTGCATCCACTTACTATGCCGCTATGGGCCTGATGACACAGATTTCATTGCTGAGTGATATTGCATTGCACGTACGTGCCACAACTTCTTTATCCATTTTTGATTTCTGGGGTGTTTACCTGATACTGTAGACGAGCTTCTTGGGAACACAGCCGTCCCAAACTTTGGGGTGGCTCTCTGTTTTTGATTTTAATTTCCCTAAGCAATAGGACCATAAGTGCAATTGCCATAGGCTGTGTTGCTTTATTTCTTTCGTGTTTCAGGAAACACCATACACTTCTCCAGGGTGGCTGTTGGCAATTTACATCCTGCCAATCAGCATAACAAGGATCCTTGTTCTCCATATCGTGTCCTACCTTTCTGGATTTTACACTTTTTTCAGATGGCCCTTTTGCCCGGGGGCCAGTGAGATTTCATTGTAGTGCAGATTTCCTTTACAGGCTTGCTTGGTTGGCCAAAAAGAGCATATGCGTTTTTTCCTGAATATATTCAGGAAAAAACGCATACGCCATTTTTGGCCAAGTGCATCATTGTCGACGTTGTGCCTCTTTTCCTATGCTTTCAGGGCAATTCCAGTCTACCCCCTGCAATCGTTTTCCTGAAATTCTGCCCCGCTTTCAAGTCCCCTTCGCAGGCTTACTTCAATATACTTTTGGAAGATAGCTATCATTTATAACTCTGCAGGTTTGTGAATTACAGTGCCCCTGAGCTCCTTTCTTCAACTCGCTTTCTTGTGAGCTGGGCACAAAACCGCAGGATTGCTTCAGGCACTAATCTGTTTCCAGCAGGGCAAGCTGAGCCTTTGGTTAATTCCTCTTCCTGGTGGGAAATGAGCGTTACATTTGGCCGTGCAGACACCTACAGCTAGTCTCTCATTGGTTCTCCCTATTCCTGTTCATCTTGCACAGAAATTGGAAGCTGTGCCAAACAGGAGGTTAAAGGCACTGACTCTCCAAGCGGGGAGAGTGTTAGTAAAGCATCTGGAATGGTGAACCCGAGGACCAGGATACGAAAACTGAGATGCATTTTAAATCGTTTCCCAATCACACGGTGGACAATACTCTGGATTTCCCATGCATGTTTTAGCTGGAGGAAGAATCCCTTGAACCTGGAGAGTTGGGATCCATGGAATGGGTACCATGCAGTATGACTTCAAAGGGTCTGCATTTGCTCACCGAAACTCACCAATGCTATCAGCCTGCAGTGTCCAGCCTTATGTCTCAACCAGCTCTGGGTGTAGATGTGGTCAATCCCGGTTGCATCACATGCGCTGAGTGAATTATTTAAGAATTGCTCTCTATTTCAGCGTTTTGGGTATGAAATTTATTTTGATAATGGGATTTATCGGATTTTCACTGCTGCGTTTATGCCGCTGTACACACGCTTGATTCTCTTACGGAGACATATAAATCCATGGGTTTTAAGATTATTCCTAGTCAGGTATATTCCTAGGCGTTGAATATGTGGTGTTGAGTCCATTTCGTTGAGCAAGGAGTAGGTCTTGTCTATTACATATTTGGCTTATGGAATGTTATCTGTGCTAATTTCGGTCTCTGGCTTTATGCAGCACCCCAAGGAACCTTTCCCCATAAGCAAGCACTAGTTGGTTTTCTAAATTTGAGACCCTGTTCTGTTTTGTAATTCAGTTCATGTGTAGTCAAGTTTACATTCCGTGTATTAGTGATATCTTATGATGTTTCTTTTTTGTGTGACATAGTTCATGTAGAATCACCGTACCTGCATCCACTCACTATGCCGCTACGGGCCTGATGACACAGATTTCATTGCTGAGTGATATTGCATTGTACGTACGTGCCACAACTTCTTTATCCATTTTTTGCTTTCTGGGATATTTACCTGATACTGTAGACGAGCTTCTTGTGAACACAGCCGTCCCAAATAGTGGGGTGACTATCTGTATTTGATTTTAATTTCCCTAAGCTATAGGACCATAAGTGGAAGTGCCATAGGCTGTGTTGCTTTGTTTCTTACGTGTTTCAGGAAACACCATACACTTCTCCAGGGTGGCTGCTGGCAATTTACATCCTGCCAATCACCATAACAAGGCTCCCTGTTCTCCATATTCTGTCCTACCTTTCTGGATTTTACACTTTTTTCAGATGGCCCTTTTGCCCGGGGGGCAGTGAGACTTCATTGGAGTGCAGATTTCCTTTACAGGCTTGCTTGGTTGGCCAAAAAGGGTGTATGCGTTTTTTCCTGAATATATTCAGGAAAAAACGCATACGCCCTTTTTGGCCAAGTGCATCATTGTCGACGTTCTGCCTCTTTTCCTATGCTTTCAGGGCAATTCCTGTCTACTCCCCGCAATCGTTTTCCTGAAATTCTGCCCCGCTTTCAAGTCCCCTTCGCAAGCTTACTTCAATATATTTTAGGAGGATAGCTGTCATTTATAACTCTGCAGCTTTGTGAATTACAGTGCCCCTGAGCTCCTTTCTTCAACTCGCTTTCTTGTGAGCTGGGCACAAAACCGCAGGATTGCTTCAGGCCCTAATCTGTTTCCGGCAGGGCATGCTGAGCCTTTGGTTAATTCCTCTTCCTGGTGGGAAATGAGTGTTACATTTGCTCGTGCAGACACCTATAGCTAGTCTCTCATTGGTTCTCCCTATTGCTGTTCATCTTGCACAGAAATTGCAAGCTGTGCCAAACAGGAGGTTAAAGGCACTGACTCTCCAAGCGGGGAGAGTGTTAGTAAAGCATCTGGAATGGTGAACCCGAGGACCAGGATACGAAAACTGAGATGCATTTTAAATCGTTTCCCAATCACACGGTGGACGATACTCTGGGTTTGCCATGCATGTTTTAGCTGGAGGAAGAATCCCTTGAACCTGGAGAGTTGGAACCCATGGAATAGGTACCATGCAGTATGACTTCAAAGGGTCTGCATTTGCTCACCGAAACTCACCAATGCTATCAGCCTGAAGTGTCCAGCCTTATGTCTCAACCAGCTCTGGGAGTAGATGTGTTAAATCCCGGTTGCATCACATGTCATGTCCCTGTGAATTATTTTAGAATTGCTCTCTATTTCACTGTCTTTGTGTTTTGTGTTTGAAATTTATTTTGATAATGGGATTTATCGGATTTTCACTGCTGCGTTTCGGACGCTGTACACACGCTTGGTTCTCTTACGGAGACATATATATCCATGGGTTTTAAGATTCTTCCTAGTCCTGTATATTCCTAGGCGTTGAATATGTGGTGTTGGGTCCATTTCGTTGAGCAAGGAGTAAGTCTTGTCTATTACATATTTGGCTTATGGAAAGTTATCTGCGCTAATTTCAGTCTCTGGTTTTATGCAGCACCCCAACGCACCTTTCCCCATAAGCAAGCACTAGTTGGTTTTCTAAATTTGAGACCCTGTTCTGTTTTGTAATTCAGTTCATGTGTAGTCAAGTTTACATTCCGTGTATTAGTGATATCTTATGATGTTTCTTTTTCTGTGTGACGTAGTTCACGTAGAATCACCGTACCTGCATCCACTCACTATGCCGCTACGGGCCTGATGACACAGATTTCATTGCTGAGTGATATTGCATTGTACGTACGTGCCACAACTTCTTTAGTCATTTTTTGCTTTCTGGGATATTTACCTGGTACTGTAGACGAGCTTCTTGGGAACAGAGCCGTCCCAAACTTTGGGGTCGCTCCCTGTTTTTCATTTTAATTTCCCTAAGCAATAGGACCATAAGTGCAATTGCCATAGGCTGTGTTCCTTTATTTCTTACGTGTTTCAGGAAACACCATACACTTCTCCAGGGTGGCTGTTCGCAATTTACATCCTGCCAATCAGCATAACAAGGCTCCCTGTTCTCCATATCCTGTCCTACCTTTCTGGATTTTACACTTTTTTCAGATGGCCCTTTTGCCCGTGGGGGCAGTGAGATTTCATTGTAGTGTAGATTTCCTTTACAGGCTTGCTTGCTTGGCCAAAAAGGGCGTATGCGTTTTTTCCTGAATATATTCAGGAAAAAACGCATACGCTCTTTTTGGCCAAGTGCATCATTGTCGACGTTCTGCCTCTTTTCCTATGCTTTCAGGGCAATTCCAGTCTACCCCCTGCCATCGTTTTCCTGAAATTCTGCCCCACTTTCAAGTCCCCTTCTCAGGCTTACTTCAATATATTTTTGGAGGATAGCTGTCATTTATAACTCTGCAGTTTTGTGAATTACAGTGCCCCTGAGCTCCTTTCTTCAACTCGCTTTCTTGTGAGCTGGGCACAAAACAGCCGGATTGCTTCAGGCCCTAATCTGTTTCCAGCAGGGCACACTGAGCCTTTGGTTAATTCCTCTTCCTGGTGGGCAATGAGCGTTACCTTTGCCCGTGCAGACACCTCCAGCTAGTCTCTCATTGGTTCTCCCTATAACTGTTCATCTTGCACAGAAATTGCAAACTGTGCCAAACAGGAGGTTAAAGGCACTGACTCTCCAAGCGCGGAGAGTGTTAGTAAAGCGTCTGGAATGGTGAACCCAAGGACAAGGATACGAAAACTGAGATGCATTTTAAATCGTTTCCCAATCTCACGGTGGACCATACTCTGTGTTTCCCATGCTTGTTTTAGCTGAAGGAAGAATCCCTTGAACCTGGAGAGTTGGGACCCATGGAATGGTTACCATGCAGTATGACTTCAAAGGGTCTGCATTTGCTGACCGAAACTCACCAATGCTATCAGCCTGAAGTGTCCAGCTTTATGTCTCAACCAGTTCTGGGTGTACATGTGGTAAATCCCGGTTGCATCACATGCCCTGAGTGAATTGTTTATGATTTGCTCTCTATTTCAGTGTCTTTGTGTTTTGTTTTTGAAATTTATTTTGATAATGGGATTTATCGGATTTTCACTGCTGCGTTTATGCCGCTGTACACACGCTTGATTCTCTTACGGAGACATATAAATCCATGGGTTTTAAGATTCTTCCTAGTCAGGTATATTCCTAGGCGTTGAACATGTGTTGTTGAGTCCATTACTTTGAGCAAGGAGTAGGTCTTGTCTATTACATATTTGGCTTATGGAAATTTATCTGTGCTAATTTCAGTCTCTGGTTTTATGCAGCACCCAAATGCACCTTTCCCCATAAGCAAGCACTAGTTGGTTTTCTCAATTTGAGACCCTGTTCTGTTTTGTAATTCAGTTCATGTGTAGTCAAGTTTACATTCCGTGTATTAGTGATATCTTAAGATGTTTCTTTTTCTGTGTGACTTAGTTCACGTAGAATCACCGTACCTGCATCCACTCACTATGCCGCTACGGGCCTGATGACACAGATTTCATTGCTCAGTGATATTGCATTGCACGTACGTGCCAAAACTTCTTTATCCATTTTTACTTTCTGGGATATATACCTGGTACTGTAGACGAGCTTCTTGTGAACACAACCGTCCCAAACATTGGGGTGGCTGTCTGTTTTTGATTTTAATTTCCCTAAGCTATAGGACCATAAGTGGAAGTGCCATAGGCTGTGTTGCTTTGTTTCTTACGTGTTTCAGGAAACACCATACACTTCTCCAGGGTGGCTGTTCGCAATTTACATCCTGCCAATCAGCATAACAAGGCTCCCTGTTCTCCATATCCTGTCCTACCTTTCTGGATTTTACACATTTTTCAGATGGCCCTTTTGCCGAGGGGGCAGTGAGACTTCATTGTAGTGCAGATTTCCTTTACAGGCTTGCTTGGTTTGCAAAAAAGGGCGTATGCGTTTTTTCCTGAATATATTCAGGAAAAAATGTATACGCAATTTTTGGCCAAGTGCATCATTGTCGACGTGCTGCCTCTTTTCCTATGCTTTCTGGGCAATTCCAGTCTACCCCCTGCAATCGTTTTCCTGAAATTCTGCCCCACTTTCAAGTCCCCTTCTCAGGCTTACTTCAATATATTTTTGGAGGATAGCTGTCTTTTATAACTCTGCAGGTTTTTGAATTACAGTGCCCCTGAGCTCCTTTCTTTAACTCGCTTTCTTGTGAGCTGGGTACAAAACTGCAGGATTGCTTCAGGCCCTAATCTGTTTCCGGCAGGGCACGCTGAGCCTTTGGTTAATTCCTCTTCCTGGTGGAAATGAGCGTTACATTTGCCCGTGCAGACACCTATAGCTAGTCTCTAATTTGTTCTCCCTATTCCTGTTCATCTTGTGCAGAAATTGCAAGCTGTGCCAAAGAGGAGGTTAAAGGCACTGACTCTCCAAGCGGGGAGAGTGTTAGTAAACCGTCTGGAATGGTGAACCCGAGGACCAGGATACGAATACTGAGATACATTTTAAATCATTTCCTAATCACACGGTGGATCATACTCGGCGTTTCCCACGCATGTTTTAGCTGAAGAAAGAATCCCTTGAACCTGGAGAGTTGGGACCCTTGGAATGGGTACCATGCAGTATGACTTCAAAGGATCTGCATTTGTTCACCGAAACTCACCAATGCTATCAGCCTGAAGTGTCCAGCCTTATGTCTCAACCAGCTCTGGGTGTAGATGTGGTAAATCCAGGTTGCATCACATGCCCTGAATGAATTATTTAAGAATTGCTACCTATTTCACTGTCATTGTGTTTTGTTTTTGAAATTTATTTTAATAATGGGATTTATCGGATTTTCACTGCTTCGTTTATGCCGCTGTACACGCGCTTGATTCTCTTACAGAGACATATAAGTCCATGGGTTTTAAGTTTCTTACTAATCCGGTATATTCTTAGGCATTGAATGTGGCGTGTTGAGTCCATTTCGTTGAGCAAGGAGTAGGTCTTGACTATTACATATTTGGCTTATGGAATGGTATCTGTGCTAATTTCAATCTCTGGTTTTATGCAGCACCCCAACTCACCTTTCCCCTTAAGGAAGCATAAGTTGGTTTTCTTAATTTGAAACCCTCTTCTCTTTTGTAATTCAGTTCATGTGTCGCCATGTTAACATTCCATGTATTAGTAATATCTTATGTCTTTTTCTTTTTGAATTATGTGACTTCGAATGATCACACGTAACTCCTCTGGAGTTGTTATAACTGGCCGTATTTCATTGATTTCCAGGCTGAGTAATATTCCACTCTACATAAGCACCACATCTCTATCCGTTTTTTCTCTGCAGATACATTTAAGTTATAACCTAGTCGAGGATCTTTTAAACAGAGAGGTGGTAAACATTGGGGTGCCTGTGTCCTCTCGATTTTTGTTTTTCCCAAGATATACGTCCATGAGTGCAAGTGCCCTGTGCTCGGTAGCTCATTTTTTAGATGCTTTAGTAAACACAATACACTTATCCAGAGTGACCGTTGGCAATATACATTTCCACTATAAGACTCACAGGGCTCCCTTTTCTCCTTGCCCTGTCCTGCATTTCTGGTGTTTACACTTTATGAGGACGGCTCTTCTGACTGATGCAAAGTGATATGTTTTGTAGTATTGATTTCCAGTGCCCACCTGTTTGGTTGGCTAAAAAAGTGTATGCCCTTTTCTTGAATATATACAGAAAAAGACGCATACACCCTTTTTGGCCAACTGCAATGTTGGCAATGTTGGCAATGTTCAGCCCCTTTTCTTGTGCTTAATGGCGAGTCCTTTCTACCTCTTCCAATCCCTTTCCTGCCATTCTCCGTTGCTTACAAGTCCTTTTCTCTGACTTTCCTCAAGACATTTTTCAGTGATAGATATTTTCAATTCTGCAGTTTCGTGAATTTTAGTGCCCCTGAGTTCCATTTTCCAACTTGTGTTTATGGGAACTGGCCACAAAGCATCAGGATTCCTCAAGCCCTATTCTGTTTCCATGGGCAACCCTAGCCTTTGGTCAATTCGTCTTCCTGATTGGAAATTAGAGTGACATGTGCCTGTCCGAACACCTAGGACTTGTCTCTCATTGTTCCTCCTCCTTCTGCTTCATCCTCTGGACAAATTCCAAACTGTATGCAACAGGATGTTGACAGTGCTGACATCTCCAAGTGGGGAGACTGTTAGTAAAGACGCTGGAGTGGTGAACCCTAGCACCAAGAGATGAGGAGATGAGATGCCTTTTCCAAACTTTTCCCGATCAGACGGTATACCATCCTCTGGGTGTGACAGGCATGTTTTAGGTGTAGGAAGGGTCCCATTCATGTGAGGAGAACACCAGGGGATTTTCAATATCAGTGTCTCTCCGCAACCCAAACTGGGGAATTTTTTAAGCTACGGCTACACATATGTTCATTAAGGGCCTTGGGAAGTAGGCAGAGTCCAAACTTTAGATGATTGAAGTCTTCAGGGTCAGAAGCACTCACCACTGTCTTCCCTTAGATTCCATTTTTACTGTCATTGATGGATGATGTCAATAAAAATATCTATTCTTTTTCAGATCGTTTCCCCTTATAGGTTATTGCAAAATATTGAGTGTAGTTCCCTGTGCTATACAGTAGTTCCTTGCTGATGATTTCATACATAGCAGTGTGTATGTGTTAATCCCAAACTGTTAATTTATCCCTCCTCCTACCATTTCCCTTTGGTACTAATAAATTATAAGACTTTATGCTTCTCAGAAATGGGGGAGCTGAAAGAGAGGTATCATTTTCAATGCAAAAGCATTTAAAACAAGATTGAAGCTTTAACCAAGATTATTAGATGTACATCCTTGGAAAGAAATCACTTTGTTTCTCTAATATTGACCTGACAAAGAAGACAAACCTTTTCACTGAACTTGCTTATAAGAAAGTGATGGAAATATCAAATGGAAGTGTTAGAAACATCTTATTTTACCCGAGCCTTATACACTGTTCTATGTTAATTACAGTTTGGCTCACACATCTGTTCATTGAAGTTACAATGTTCTCAATTTCTGTTACTGATCCTCCAGAGTGGACGCCAACAAGTGTCCCCCTGCCCAGTGTCATTGGAGCCAATAGATCGAGACTGAGTTTGGTTCAAAAGCAAAGAAAACTTTATATTTTGATCAGAGAACGGAGAGGTGCTACCCTGTGGGCTGTGGGCTGGGCTGCTGTGTAGAGATCCTGTCAGAGTCACTGGGAGGGAGGGGGCTGAGCTCTCGAGGACCTGGATGGCTGCAGCTCAGGCTCTATGTCACGGAGTCTGAACTGGGCCCCAGGAGCTGAAGTGTCATCGAGCCATTCTGCTCTAGGAAATCTGGTCTGAAGTGCCGGGTGTGGAACCTCTGTATGCGGGACCCTAGGAGCACCTGAAATTAGACAAAGCACAAAGGATAAAAAAGGTTAGACTTTATTTTATTGCCCAGATTCTATCTTTATCTCCCAGGCATTTTTAAGGGGCTTTGCCTGGGACAAACTTCTCTTCTGCCTTTTGTCCCTTTCCTCATTCTTGGAGTGCTGCGGGTGCAGACCCTTCTGTAACTGCTGAGTGCTGAGTTAGGAGGCTTCATACCCGTGGGCGAGGGTCAGAACTTCTCCCCAGCAGCCTCCAGGTGACGTTGATTGTCCCCAGGCCTCCTGCCTCCCTGCTCGTCCGCCTGAGCACCAGTATTGGAAGTGTTATAGATTCTAATGACCTTTAAGGGTCCAGAAAGGAGATGTGCAGTGGCGCTGTGAGGTCCAGTTTCACCCCGCCCCACATTTGCTCGGCCACCTTAGGCTGACCGTTTCTGCCAGCCTAGATGCTCTGACTGACCGTTTCTGCCAGCCTAGATGCTCTGACCAACAGTCTGCGCTTTCTTCCATTAGGCCCCTGAATTAACGTAAAAACAGCACCAGGTGTCAGGATCCTGCCCACTCAGCTCCCAGACAGTCCAGGGTCAGTGGTGATGAAGGATCATGATGGTCACTGAGTCAAGAGCCTTTGGAAGTAAACAGGAGTCCAGCCGGTCTTATTGGCCACCATCATCAGGGTGTCTGTAGGCTTTTCTATGGTGACAGCATGATATACGGTTCCCCCGCCAAGATTATTAGCTCCCCTCTGGGTACAGTAAGTACTGCAAGCAGTAGTCTACTCTTTTGGGACACACTCTTGTTGTTTTATGAGAGAAACTCCAGGTCAAGTGATGGTCACACGGGTCGTCATGGTGCCCCGTTGCCCCCGGTTATCTCTCTGGAGGTTGGAGTTGGAGGGCCTCCTCAATCGAGGTCAGTGTGCCCACGGAGCAAACCCTGCAACTTCAGGGCATGGTTGGGGGTTAGGATCACCACGTGGGGTCCGTTTCCCTTAGAAGGGAGGTGGCCTTTTGGGCTGCTGATTTCCAGGTTTTCAGATACCACCAGTATCTTGGCCAGATGTGGCGGTGGCCCAAGCCCCTTGGTGACCATAGTTTATCCTACCTGGATGGCATTCTTGCATTGTTCCATTTCAAGTGGTCCCAGTTTTTGCACTAATACTCCAATGGCGATTCACCTTTCACCAGGAATGTAAAGGTCAAAGGGTTTAGCTAAATTAGGGAGTTCCAGGGCAAGGGTCTGAATTGACTGCTCTTTCCATTCTTGAAAGGCCACTTCTGGATTCTATTCAAAAGGATCATCATCTTTTCCTTTCAGTGTTTCATATAGAGGCCCAGCTAGTAGACTGTAGTTAGGGATCCAGAGGCAGGAAACCCTGGCTTCCCCAGGAACCCCTAAGCTGTCTTCTAGTTTCAGAAAGGGGTAAGGCTGTAAATTGTTTCTTCCCTTTCCTGGGATGGGCTTCTCCGACCTTCTGTGAGAATGAAGCCCAGGCAGGTCACCGTAGTCTGTGATACTTGAGCTTTTTTGTGGACAACTTCTATCCTTTATTGGCTTGGTAGTTCTGAGGCCTCCTTAGTAGGGCTGGCGATCAGAATGTCGTCTGAATATTGAAGGAGTGTTTCCTTTTCCAGAGGTAGAACTTTTAGGTCTTTAGCTGAGCTTTCCCCAAAGATGGTGTGGGAATTTTTGAACCCTTGGGGCAAGACAGCCTGGAAGTATTGTTTTAGTTGTATGTTGAGTCCTGTCATTCACAAGCCAAAATTTCTTGTGACTCTGGGACTAATGGAATACAAAAGAAGGCATCAGTGAAGACTAATACAGAATACCAAGTCCTGGTGGTTGGTAGAATGACCAGCCGGGTGTAGGATTTAGGAACTACTGGAGGTATATCCTCAGTGGCTTCACTGACTGTCCTGACATCCTTTACCAGGACTCCAGCAGCCCATGGGGCTCTCGAGGTCAGGCCAATCCCAGGATATGGAGCTCACCTGGGCAGGTACCTTACCCCCACCCCAGCCCACGGGGCTCTCGTGTTCAGGCCCCTCCCAGGATATGGGATTCCCTGGGCAGGTCCTCTGCAGTCCATGGGGCTCCCGTGGTCAGGCCCCTCCCAGGATACAGAGCTACCCTTGCAGGTACCTTGGCAGGGCTGGGCACACAGGAACCGTGCACATAGCCCTCATTGCAGAGCACTCCCAGCTCACCTGTCGCTCAGATCTGACACAGAGCACCTCAGAGCAGGACTTGAACTAACAAACAGCAGCTCTGACAGGTCTGTGACCCTGGGCATCACTCTGTGCAGCCTCCTCCACCTGGTCTTCCAGAGACTTCCACTGCACCCGGGGCACCAGGCCTCTGTCTCCAACCACCACCCACCCCTCCTCTCCCTGACTCCTGGGTTCCTCTCATTAGGAGAGGGTTTTCTTGAAGTTGTCTCCCACTCATGGGCCAGATAATATAATTAGAAAACAAGCCAGAGCTGCAGCCCCTTGTCTATCCTGACTCTCAGGAGCCCACACCTGTTCCTTGGACCTGGCCAATTCAGCAAGTTCCATTTTCAGCAACTGTGAGCCCCTGAGGGGTGATTATTGGCTGGCTTGGGAAGCCTGACCGTGCCGGCCAGTCCTCCCCAGGTGTGCCTGGGTTGAGATCAATATAAACACCGCTCCAGGCAGCAAGAGCCCCTGCAGCTGTGCCTGACGCCATTTTCTCTGCCCTGTCAGCAGTCTCGGGGCTGGGCTGGTGGGAGGGAGTGAGAGGTCACGGCTTTGTGGGTGTCCCAGTGTGAGTGGGGCTCTGCTGGACTTTCTGCAGCAGTTGCCAAGATGCTACCTGCTAAAGAAGAGGATCTGTCACCCACACCTGCTGCTGGAATTTCTCCCTGGGCACAGGTGAGGAAGGAAGAAAGCAGTGGGGGCCGGGACAGCAGGGGTATCTCAGGCAGGGAAATGGAGAACTTCCAGAAGAGCACCCAGGGCCAGGACCATCCTGGCTGGCCTGCAGGCACCAAGTCGGCTGGCATGCTGTCCCTCATGTGGCTCCATGGCCCTTCTTCTAGGTTTTCAAGTCCTTGTACATATTCAGGTGTTTAGCCTTGGAAGGGTGGGAACATTTCAGCAGCAGCTGGCCTGGGGCTCGGCCCACGTTTACTCACAGATACCTCGGCACGGTCCCCCAGCTTTGCAGTGAGGACGCTTGTTGCGAGGAGCATGCTGGCTGAATGGGAGATGATTCCCCACCACTGACCAACTTCAGAATTGTTTGCAATTGGAGCAAGTGCCCTGAAACGGTTTTCCTCTGTGTAACTGGTGGGTTCTGTTCTTTTTTATCTTTTTTTCGTTTTTGGTTCAAGGTAGATTTTATTCCTCTTTTGTGTATTTACAGATATAAGCATGGAAATAATTTATTCATATAAATACATGTATGTGAAGGGAAGAATATTTTTTCTGTTTTACTTTTTTTAATTTTATTTTTTTATTTTGAATTTAATTTTATATTTTTATACAGCAGGTTGTTTTTGGTTATCTACTTTATACATATAAATGTATACATACCAATCCCAATATCTCAACTCCTCCCACCACCATCCCCAACAGCTTTCCCCCCTTGTTGTCCATACGTTTGTTGTATACATGTGTTGCTCTATTTCTGCCTTGCAAAACGGTTCATCTGTACAATTTTTCTAGGTTCCACATATATGCATTAATATACAAGATTTGTTTTTCTCTTTCTGACTTACTTCACTCTGTATGACAGTCTCTAGATCCATCAACGTCTCTACAAATGTCCCAATTTCATTCCTTTTTATGGCTTAGTAATATTCCATTTTATATATGTACCACATCTTTATGCATTCGTCTGTCTGTGGGCATTTAGGTTGCTTCCATTTCCTGGATAGTGTAAATAGTGATGCAATGAACATTGTGGTGAATGTCTCTTTTTGATTTATGGTTTTGTCTGGGTATATGCCCAGTAGAGGGATTGCTGTATCATATGGTAATTCTATTCTTAGTTTTATAAGAAACTCCATAATGTTCTCCACAGTGACTGTATCAATTTACGTTCCCAACAATAGTGGAAGAGGATTCCTTATCTCCACACCGTTTCCAGCATTTGTTGTTTGTAGATTTTCTGAAGATGTCCATTCTAATAGGTGTGAGGTGATACACCATGGATGAGTCTATTTCGTTGAGCAAAGAGTAGGTCTTGTTTATTACGTATTTGGCTTATACAATGGAATGTGTGCTAATTTCAATCTGTTTTTATACAGCAGTCCAACTCAACTTTCCCCTTAAGCAAGCATAAGGTTTTTATCTAAATGTAAGACTCTGTTCGGTTTTGTAGTTCAGTTTATGTGTAGCCAAGTTTACACTCCCTCTATTAGTGATATCTTATGATAATTATCTTTCTTTGTGTGACATATTTCTCTTAGAATCATCATAATTAAATCCACTCAATTTGCTGCTACAGGCCTGATGACATTGATTTCACTGCTGAGTGATATTCCGTTGTACGTAAGTAGCACAACTTCTTTATCCATTTTTTTCTTTCTGGGATATTTAATTTGTACTGGACTCGAGGTTCTTGTAAACACAGCAGCCCTAAATTTTGTGTTGGCTGTGTCTTGTTGATTTTAATTTTCCTAAGCTATAGGGCCAAAAGTGGAAGTGCCCTAGGCTCTGTAGCTTTGTTTTTTAGATGTTTCAGGATACACCATGAACATCTCCAGAGTGTCTGTTGGCAATTTACATCCCACCCATCAGCATAACACGGCTCCCTGTTCTCCATGGCCTGTCCTGTGTTTCTGGTTTTTACACTTTATTCAGATGGCCTTTTTGACGAATGGGAAATGTGACTTCATTGTAGTGTGGATTTCCATTGCTGGAGTGCTTGGTTGGCCAAAATGTTCATATGCGTTTTTTCCTGAATATATTCAGGAAAAATGTATACGCACTTTTTGTCCATGTGCATCACTGTCAAAGATCTGCCGCTTTTCATATGCTTTAAATGCAATTCCAATCTACCTCTTGAAATATGATTCCTGCAATTCTGCCTCGTTTTCAAGTCCTCTTTGCAGACTTACTTCGATATATTTTTGCCAATAGCTGTCATTTATCTCTGCAGGTTTGTGAATTACAGTGCCCCTGAGCTCCTTTCTTAACTGGCTTCCTTGTAAGCTGGCCACAAAACTGCAGGTTTGCTTCAGGCCATAATCAGGGTCCGGCACGGCACTCTGAGCCTTTGGTTAATTCCTCTTCCTGGTGGGAAATTAGAGTTAAATGTGCCCCTCCAGATACCTGCCTCACTCCCAGCCACATGGTGATGTATGTCCTCAGGTTTGAGGCCATATGTGATGGGTTCCTCATCTTTTGATGATGTGGCCCCACTGGTGTGTGGACACTCCTGCCTGGTTCCCATCCCCTTGGTGATGTGGGCCCTCTGGTGAGACTCTGATCCTGGTTGGGTTCCTCACACATCCGTGAGGTGAGCCCTCTTCTCTGAGGTCACTCCTGCCTGGCTGGCACAACCCGCCTTGTTGACTTCGGCACCCTGGTGGCAGTTGGAGCCTGCTGGGAGCCTCCTTCCAGCGGTGATGAGGCCCTCTGGCGTCAGACCCTAATGGCAGGGTTCCCACATTTTCTGATACGTGCTAAGTGGTACGAGGGCACTCCTGCCAGGTTCCCATCCTCATGAGCTTGTGGGCCTTCTGTTTTGAGGTCCTAACGGCTGGGTTGCTCACACTTTCATGATGTGGGCCCTCTGCTGTGAGGTCAAACCTGCCTGGCTGGCGCACGTCGCCTTGGCGACGTGGACCCTCTGGTGGCAGTTGGAGCGTGCTGGGGCCTCCTCCCCTCAGTGATGAGGGCTTTCTGGTGTCAGGCCCTAAGTGCTGGGCTCCACACATTTTCTGATGTGTGCCCAGTGGTGCGAGTCACTCCTGCCAGGTTCCCATCCCCATGGGCATGTGGGACTTCTGTTCTGTGGTCCCAACTGCTGGGTTGCTCACAGTTTCATGATGTGGGCCCTTTGCTGTGTGTTCACTCTGGCCTGTATCCCATAGTGTCAGTGCTCTGGGCCTCCAGCTTGGAGTTTCCAACTTCTCGATTCCTCACCTTTTTTATTCTATGGGCCCTCGGTTGGGCGTCTCCTCCTGCATGCCTCACTCCCAGCCCCTTCGTGATGTGTGTCCCCTTGTTTGAGGCCACATGTGCTGTGTTCCTCACCTTTCTATAATGTGGCCACACTGGTGTGAGGACACTCTTGCCTGGTTCCCATTCCCTTGGTGATGTTGGCCCCACTGCTCTTAGGACAGTCTTGCCTGGTTCCCATCACCTTGGTGATGTTGGCCCTCTGGTGAGAGTCTGATCCTGGTTAGGTTCCTCACCCTTCTGTGAGGTGGGCCCTCTGCTCTGAGGTCACTCCTGCCTGGCTGGCACACAACACCTTGGCAACGTCGGCCATATGGTGGCAGTTGGAGCCTGCTGGGAGCCTCCTCCCCTCGGTGATGAGGGCCCTCTGGCCTCAGGCCCTAACTGCTGGGTTCCCACATTCTCTGATTCGTGCTAAGTGGTGCAAGGACACTCCTGCCAGGTTCCCATCCCCATGGGGATGTGAGCCTTCTGCTCTGAGGTCCCAACGGCTGTGTTGCTCACAGTTTCATGATGAGGGCCCTCTGGTGTGAGTTCACCCGGCCTAGATCCCATAGCCTCGCTGCTCCTGGCTGCCTGCCGGAGGTTCCAACTGTGGGATTCCTCACCATTTTTATTCTATGGTCCCTCTGTTTTGAGGATCCTCTGGCCTGCCTCACTCCCAGCCCCTTGGTGATGTGTGTCCTCAGGTTTGAGGCCACGTGTGCTGGGTCCCTCAAATTATGGTGATGTAGCCCCACTGGTGTGAGGACACTCCTGCCTGGTTCCCATTCCCTTGGTGATGTTGGCCCTCTGGTGACAGTCTGATCCTTGTTGGGTTCCTCACACTTCTGTGAGGTGGGCTTTCTGCTCTGAGGTCACTCCTGCCTGGTTGGCACACCCCGCCTTGGTGACATCGGCCTTATGGTGGCAGTTGGAGCCTCCTGGGAGCCTCCTCCCCTCAGTGATGAGGGTCCTCTGGCCTCAGGTCCTAACTGCTGGGTTCCCACATTTTCTGATTCGTGGAAGTGGGCCGAGGACACTCCTGTCAGGTTCCCATCCCCATAGGGATGTGGGCCTTCTGCTCTGAGGTCCCATCCGCTGGGTTGCTCACAGTTTCATGATGTGGGACCTCTGCTGTGAGTTCGCTGTGGCCTGGATCCCATAGACTCTGTGCTCTGGGCAGCCTACTGGCCGGTTCCAACTGCTGGATTCCTCACAACTTTTATTCTGTGGGCTGTGTTTTGTGAGGATACTCCTGCTTGCCTCACTCCTAGCCCCTTGGAGATGTGGGTCCCCTGTTTTAGGCCACATGTTCTGGGTTCCTCACCTTTCTATAATGTGGCCACACTGGTGTGAGGACCCTCCTGCCTGGTTCCGATCCCCTTGGTGATGTGGGCCCACTGGTGAGAGTCTTATCCTGGCTGGTTTCCTCACCCTTCTGTGAGGTAGGCCCTCTGCGGTGAGGTCACTCCTGCCTGGCTGGCACACATCACCTTGGTGACGTGGGCCCTCAGTTGGGAGTTGGTGTCTGCTGCGAGTCTCCGTCCCTCGGTAATGAGGGCCCTCTTGCGTCAGACCCTAACTCCTGGGCTCCCCAAATTTGCAGATGTGCGACCTGTGGTGTGAGTACACTCCTGTCAGGTTCCCAACCCCATGGGAATTTGGGCCTTCTGCTCTGAGGTCCCAACGGCTGGGGTGCTCACAGTTTCATGATGAGGGCCCTCTGATGTGCGTTCATTCCGGCCTAGATCCCATAGGCTTGCTGCTCCTGGGCGCCTGCTGGGAGGTTCCAACTGCGGGATTCCTCACCTTTTTTATTCTATGGGCCCTCTGTTTTGAGGCTCCTCCTGCCTGCCTCAATCCCAGCCCCGTTGTGATGTGTGTCCTCTGGTGTGAGGCCACGTGTGCTGGGTCCCTCACCTTTCGATGATGTGGCCCCAATGGTGTGAGGACACTCGTGCCTGTTTCCCAGCCCCTTGGTGATGTGGCCCCTCTGGTGAGAGTCTGATCCTGGCTGGGTTCCTTACCGTTCTGTGAGGTGGGCCCTGTGCTCTGAGGTAACTCCTGCCTGGCTTGCTCCCATTGCCTTGGTGACGTCGGCCCTCTGGTGGCAGTTGGATCCTTTCGGAGACTCCTATCCTCGGTGATGAGGTCTCTCTGGCATCAGGCTCTAACTGCTGGGCTCCCCAGGTTTTCTGATGTGAGCCCAGTGATGCCAGGACACTCGTGAAATGTTCCCATCCCCATGGCGATATGGGCCTTCTGCTCTGAGGTTCCAACGACTGGGTTGCTCACAGTTTCCTGATGTTAGCTCTCTGGTGTTAGTTCACTCATTCCTAGATCCCATAGCCTCTGTACTCTGGGTCGCCTGCTGGGAAGTTCCAACTGCTGGGTTCCTCACCTTTTTTATTCTTTGGGCCCTGTGTTGGGAGGCTCCTCCTGCCTGTGTCACTCCCAGCCCCTTGGTGATGTAGGTCCTCTGGTTTGTGGCCACATGTGCCAGTTTCCTCATCTTTTAGTGATGTGGCCCCCTGGTGTGAGGACACTCGTGCCTGGTTCCCGTCCCCTTGGTGATATGGGCCCTCTGGTGAGAGTCTGATCCTGGTTGGGTTCCTCACACTTCTTTGAGGTGGGCCGTCTGCTGTGAGGTCACTCCTGCCTGGCTGGCACACCCCGCCTTGGCGACGTGGGCCCTCTTGTGGTAGTTGGAACATGCTGGGAGCCTCCTCCCCTCAGTGATGAGGGCCCTCTGGCGTCAGGCCTTAACTGCTGGGTACCCACATTTTCTGATATGTGCCAAGTGGTGCAAGGACACTCCTGCCATGCTCCCAACACCTTGGGGATGTGGACCTTCTGCTCTGAGGTCCAAATGGCTGGGTTGCTCGCAGTTTCATGATGTGGACCCTCTGCTGTGAGTTTACTGCGGCCTGAATCGCATAGACTTGGTGCTCTTGGCCGCCTGCTGGGAGGTTCCCATTGCTGGATTCCTCAGCTTTTTTATTCTATGGGCCCTGTGTTGTGAGGCTACTCCTGCCTGCCTCATTCCGAGCCCCTTGGAGATGTGGGTCTTCTGGTTTAGGCCACATGTGCTGGGTTCCTCACCTTTCTATGATGTGGCCACACTGGTGTGAAGACTCTCCTGCCTGGTTCTGATCACCTTGGTGATGTGGGCCCTCTGGTGAGAGTCTTATCCTGGCTGTGTTCCTCACCCTTCTGTGAGGTAGGCCCTCTGCGGTGAGGTCACTCCTACATGGCTGTCACACGTCACCTTGGCGACGTGGGCCCTCAGTTGGGTGTTGGTGCCTGATTGGAGTCTCCTCCCCTTGGTAATGAGGGCCCTCTGGCGTCAGGCCCTAACTCCTAGGTTCCCTAAATTCTCTGATGTGTGCCCTGTGGTGCAAGTACACTTCTGACAGGTTCCCAACCCCATGGGAATGTGGGCCTTCTGCTCTGAGATCCCAACGCCTAGGTTGCTCACAGTTTCATGATGACGGCCCTCTGGTGTGAGATCACTCCGGCCTGGATCCCATAGTCTCGCTGTTCCTGGCCGCCTGCTGGGAGTTTCCAACTGCGGGATTCTTCACCTCTTTAATTCTATGGTCCCTCTGTTTTGAGGCTCCTCCTGCCTGCCTCAATCCCAGCTCCCTTGTGATGTGTGTCCTCTGCTGGGTCCCTCACTTTTCGGTGATGTGGCCCCACTAGTGTGAGGACACTCCTGCCTGGTTCCCATTCCCTTGGTGATGTGGGCCCTCTGGTGAGAATCTGATCCTCTTTGGTTCTTCACACTTCTGTGAGGTTGACCCTCTGCTCTGAGATCTCTCCTGCCTGGTTGTCGCACTCCGCATTGGCGACATCGCCCCTCTGGTAGCAGTTGGAGCTGGCTGGGAGCCACCGCCCCTCGGTGATGAGGGCCCTGTGGCATCAGGCACTAATTGCTGGGCTCCCCACCTTTTTTCATGTGTGCCCACTCTTGCGATGACACTCCTGCTTGTTTCCCTTCCCCATGGGGATGTGGGCCTTCTGCTCTGAGGTCACAACGGCTGGGTTGCTTACAGAATCACAATGAGGGCCCTCTGTTGTGAGTTCATGCCGGCCTGGATCTCATAGCCTCAGTGCTCTGGGCCGCCTGCTAGGAAGATCCAACTGCTGGTTTCCACACATTTTGTATACAATGGGACATGTGTTGTGAGGTTAATCCTGCCTGCCTCACTCCGAAACCCATGGTGATGTGGGTCCTCTGGTTTGAGGCCACATGTGCTGGGTACCTCAACTTTTGATGATGTGGCCCCACGGGTGTGAGGACACTCCTGCCTGGTTCCCATCACCTTGGTGATGTGGGCCCTCTGGGGAGAGTCTGATCCTGGCTGGGTTCCCTACCATTCTGTGAGGTGGGCCCTCTGATGTCAGGTCACTCCTGCCTGGCTAGCTCACATCGCCTTGGCGACGTGGGCCCTCTGTTGGCCACTGGAGCATGCTGGGAGCCTCCTACTCCCGTGAATGATGGCCCTGGAAAAAATGCATATGCCCTTTTTGGCCAAGTGCTTCATTGACGAGGTTCTGCCACTTCTCTTATGCTTTCAGAGCAATTCACGTCTACCTCCTGAAATCGGATTCCAGCAATTCTGCCCCACTTTCAAGTCCTCTTTGCAGCCTTAATTCAATATATTTTTGTACGATTTCTGTCATTTATAAGTCTGCAGGTATGTGAATGACAGTGCCCCTGAGCTCCTTTCCTCAACTCGCTTTCTTGTGAGCTGGCCACAAAACCGCAGGATTGCTTCAGGCCCTAATCTTGTTCCAGCACGGCATGCTGAGCCTTTGGTTAATTCCTCTTCCTGTTGGGAAATGAGTGTTAAAATTGCCCGTGCATACTGGGCATATACCCTGAGAAAACCAAAATTCCAAAAGAGTCATGTACCAAAATGTTCATTGCAGCTCTATTTACAATAGCCCGGTGATGGAAAGAACATAAGCGCCCATCATCGGACGAATGGATAAAGAAGATGTGGCACATATACACAATGGAATATTACTCAGCCTTAAAAAGAAATGAAACTGAGTTATTTGTAATGAGATGGATAGACCTAGAGTCTGTCATACAGAGTGAAGTAAGTCAGAAAGAAAAAGACAAATAGCGTATGCTAACACATATATATGGAATTTAAAGGAAAAAAATGTCATGAAGAACCTAGGGATAAGACAGGAATAGAGGTGCAGACCTACTGGAGAACGGAATTGAGGATATGGGGAGGGGGAATGGTGAGTTTTGACAGGGTGAGAGAGAGTCATGGACATATACACACTAACAAATGTAGTAAGGTAGATAGCAAGGGGGAAGCAGCTGCAAGGCACAGGGATATTAGCTCGGGGCGTTGGGACAGCCTGGAGGGGTGGAAGGGGGAGAGAGGGAGGGAGGGAGACACAAGAGGGAAGACACAGGGAGCATATGTCTATGTATAGCTGAATCACTTTGTTATAAAGCAAAAACTAACACACCATTGTAAAGCAATTATACCCCAATAAAGATGTTAAAAAAAATATTTGCCCGTGCACACACCTACAGATAGTCTCCCATTGGTTCTCCGTATTCCTGTTCATCTTGCGCAGAAATTGCAAACAGTGCCAAACAGGAGGTTAAAGGCACTGACTCTCCAAATGGGGAGAGTGTAAGAAAAGGGTCTGGAATGGTGAACCTGAGTACCAGGGGACGAAAACAGACATGCATGTAAAAAGGTTTCCCCGTTACACGGTGGAGCATACTCTGGGTTTCCCATGCAAATTTTAGCTGAAGGAAGAATCCCTTGAACCTGGAGAGTTGGGAACCATGGAATGGGTACCAGGCAGTATGACATCAAAGGGTCTGCATTTGCTCACTGAACCTCACCAATGCTATCAGCCCAAAGGGTCCAGCCTTATCTCTCACCCAGCTCTGGGTATAGATGTGGTAAACCAGGTTGCATCACATGCCCTGTGTGAGTTATTTAAGAATTGCTCTCTATTTCACTGTCATTGTGTTTTGTTTTTGAAATTTTTTTTTGACAGTGGGATTTATCGGATTTTCACTGCTGCGTTAATGCCGCTGTAAACACTCTTCATTCTCTTAGGGAGACATATAAATCCATGGGTTTTAAGATTCTTCCTAGTCAGGTATATTCCTAGGCGTTGAATATGTGGTGTTGAGTCCATTTCGTTGAGCAAGAAGTAGGTTTTCTCTATTACATATTTGGCTTATGGAACGGTATCTGTGCTAATTTCAGTCTCTGGTTTTATGCAGCACTCCAACGCACCTTTCTCCATAAGCAAGCACAAGTTGGTTTTCTAAATTTGAGACTGTTCTGTTTTGTAATTCAGTTCATGTGTAGTCAAGTTTACATACTGTGTATTAGTGATATTTTATGATGTTTCTTTTTATGTGTGACTTATTGCACGTAGAATCACCATACCTGAATCCACTCACTATGCCGCTACGGGCCTGATGACACAGATTTCATTGCTGAGTGATATTCCATTGTACGTACGTACCACAACATCTATATCCATTGTTTGCTCTCTGAGATATTTACCTGGTACTGTAAACGAGGTTCTTGTGAACAGAGAGGTCCCAAACTCTGAGGTTGCTGGGTGTTTTTGATTTTAATTTCCCTAAGCTGTAGGACCATATGTGGAAGTGCCATAGGCTGTGTTGCTTTGTTTCTTACGTGTTTCAGGAAACACATAACACTTCTCCAGAATGGCTGTCGGCAATTTACATCATATGCATCAGCATAATAAGGATCCCTGTTCTCCATTGCCTGTCCTCCGTTTCTGGATTTTACAATTTTTTAAATGGCCCTTTTGCCCTGGGGGGCACTGAGACTTCATTGTAGTGCAGATTTATTTACAAGCTTGCTTGGTTGGCCAAAAAGTGCGTATGCGTTTTTTCCTGAATATATTTAGGGAAAAAAGCATCCGCACTTTTTGGACAAGTGCATCATTATCGACGTTCTGCCTCTTTTCATATTCTTTAAGTGCAATTCCAGTTTAACCCTTAATCGTTTTCCTGAAATTCTGCCCGGCTTTCAAGTCCCCTTTGCAGGCTTACTTCAATATATTTTTGGAGGATAGCTGTCATTTATAACTCTGCGGGTTTGTGAATTACAGTGCCCCTGAGCTCCTTTCTTCAACTCGCTTTCTTGTGAGCTGGACACAAAACCGCAGGATTGCTTCAGGCACTAATATGTTTCCAGCAGGGCACGCTGAGCCTTTGGTTAATTCCTCTTCCTTGTGGGAAATCAGCATTACTTTTGCCCGTGCAGACACCCACAGCTAGTCTCTCATTGGTTCTCCCTATTCCTGTTCATCTTGCACAGAAATTGCAAGCTGTGCCAAACAGGAGGTTAAAGGCACTGACTCTCCAAGCGGGGAGAGTGTTAGTAAAGCATCTGGAATGGTGAACCCGAGGACCAGGATACGAAAACTGAGATGCATTATAAATCGTTTCCCAGTCACACAGTGGACCATACTCTGGGTTTCCCATGCATGTTTTAGCTGGAGGAAGAATCCCTTGAACCTGGAGAGTTGGGACCCATGGAATGGGTACCATGCAGTATGACTTCAAAGGGTCTGCATTTGCTCACCGAAACTCACCAATGCTATCAGCCTGAAGTGTCCAGCCTTATGTCTCAACCAGCTCTGGGTGTAGATGTGGTCAATCCCGATTGCATCACATGCCCTGAGTGAATTATTTAAAAATTGCTCTCTATTTCACTGTCTTTTTGTTTTGTTTTTGAAATTTATTTTGATAATGGGATTTATCGGATTTTCACTGCTGCGTTTAGGCCGCTGTTCACATACTTGGTTCTCTTACGGAGACATATATATCCATGGGTTTTAAGATTCTTCCTAGGCAGGTATATACCTAGGCGTTGAATATGTGGTGTTGGGTCCATTTCGCTGAGCAAGGAGTAGGTCTTGTCTATTACATATTTGGCTTATGGAAAGTTATCTGTGCTAATTTCAGTCTCTGGTTTTATGCAGCACCCCAACGCACCTTTCCCCATAAGCAAGCACTAGTTGGTTTTCTAAATTTGAGACCCTGTTCTCTTTTGTAATTCAGTTCATGTGTAGTCAAGTTTACATTCCGTGTATTAGTGATATCTTATGATGTTTCTTTTTCTGTGTGACGTAGTTCACGTAGAATCACCGTACCTGCATCCACTCACTATGCCGCTACGGGCCTGATGACACAGATTTCATTGCTGAGTGATATTGCATTGTAAGTATGTGCCACAACTTCTTTATCCATTTTTTGCTTTCCGGTATATTTACCTGGTACTGTAGACGAGCTTCTTGTGAACACAGGGTCACAAACATTGGGGTGGCTGTCTGTTTTTGATTTTAATTTCTGTAAGCTATAGGAGCATAAGTGGAAGTACCTTAGGCTGTGCTGCTTTGTTTCTTACGTGTTTCAGGAAACACCATACACTTCTTCAGGGTGGCTCTTCACAATTTACATCCTGCCAATCAGCATAACAAGGCTCCCTGTTCTCCATATCCTGTCCTACCTTTCTGGATTTTACAAATTTTTCTGATGGCCCTTTTGCACGGGGGGCAGTGAGACTTCATTGTAGTCCAGATTTCTTTAAAGGTTTTCTTGGTTCGCCAAAAAGTGCATATGCTTTTTTTCCTGAATATATTCAGGCAAAAACGCATACGCACTTTTTGGCCAAGTGCATCTTTATCGACGTTCTGCCTCTTTTCCTATGCTTTCAGGGCAATTCCACTCTACCCCCTGCAATTGTTTTCCTGAAATTCTGCCCCGCTTTCAAGTCCCCTTCGCAGGCTTCCTTCAATATATTTTTGGAGGATAGCTGTCATTTATAACTCTGCAGGTTTGTGAATTACAGTGCCCCTGAGCTCCTTTCTTCAACTCGCTTTATTGTGAGCTGGGCAGAAAACCACAGGATTGCTTCAGGCCCTAATCTGTTTCCGGCAGGGCACGCTGAGCCTTTCGTTAACTCTTCTTCCTGGTGGGAAATGAGCGTTACATTTGCCTGTGCAGACACCTACAGCTAGTCTCAGTTTGGTTCTCCGTATTCCTGTTCATCTTGCACAGAAATTGCAAGCGGTGATAAACAGGAGGTTAAAGGCACTGACTCTCCATGGGGGAGAGTGTTAGTAAAGCATCTGGAATGGTGAACCCGAGGACCAGGATACGAAAACTGAGATGCATTTTAAATCGTTTCCAAATCACACGGTGGACGATACTGTGGGTTTCCCATGCATGTTTTAGCTGGAGGAAGAATCCCTTGAACCTGGAGAGTTGGGACCCATGGAATAGATACCATGCAGTATGACTTCAAAGGGTCTGCATTTGCTCACCGAAACTCACCAATGCTATCAGCCTGAAGTGTCCAACCTTATGTCTCAACCAGCTCTGGGTGTAGATGTGTTAAATCCCGGTTGCATCACATGCCCTGAGTGAATTATTTAAGAATTGCTCTCTATTTCACTGTCTTTGTGTTTTGTTTTTGAAATTTATTTTGATAATGGGATTTATCAGATTTTCACTGCTGCGTTTATGCCGCTGTACACACGCTTGATACTCTTACGGAGACATATAAATCCATGGGTTTTAAGATTCTTCCTAGTCAGGTATATTCCTAGACGTTGAATATGTGGTGTTGAGTCCATTTCGTTGAGCAAGGAGTAGGTCTTGTCTATTACATATTTGGCTTATGGAATGTTATCTGTGCTAATTTCAGTCTCTGGTTATATGCAGCACCCCAACGCACCTTTCCCCATAAGCAAGCACTAGTTGGTTATCTAAATTTCAGACCCTGTTCTGTTTTGTAACTCAGTTCATGTGTAGTCAAGTTTACATTCCGTGTATTAGTGATATCTTATGATGTTTCTTTTTCTGTGTGACGTAGTTCACGTAGAATCACCGTACCTGCATCCACTCACTATGCCGCTACGGGCCTGATGACACAGATTTCATTGCTGAGTGATATTGCATTGCACGTACGTGCCACAACTTCTTTATCCATTTTTTGCTTTCTGGGATATTTACCTGGTACTGTAGACGAGCTTTTTGGGAACACAGCCGTCCCAAACTTTGGGGTTGCTCTCTGTTTTTGAATATAATTTCCCTAAGCAATAGGACCATAAGTGGAAGTGCCATAGGCTGTGTTGCTTTGTTTCTTACGTGTTTCAGGAAACACCATACACTTCTCCAGGGTGGCTGCTGGCAATTTACATCCTGCCAATCAGCATAACAAGACTCCCTGTTCTCCATATAATGTCCTACCTTTCCGGGTTTTACACTTTTTTCAGATGGCCCTTTTGCCCGGGGGGCAGTGAGACTTTATTGTAGTGCAGATTTCCTTTACAGGCTTGCTTGGTTGGCCAAAAAGGGCGTATGCGTTTTTTCCTGAATATATTCAGGAAAAAACGCATACGCCCTTTATGGCCAAGTGCATCATTGTCGACGTTCTGCCTCTTTTCCTATGCTTTCAGAGCAATTCCAGTCTATCCCCTGCAATCGTTTTCCTGAAATTCTGCCCCGCTTTCAAGTCCCCTTCGCAGGCTTACTTCAATATATTTTTGGAGGATAGCTGTCATTTATAACGCTGCAGATTTGTGAATTACAGTGCCCCTCAGCTCCTTTCTTCAACACGCTTTCTTGTGAGCTGGGCACAAAACCGCAAGATTGCTTCAGGCCCTAATCTGTTTCCGGCAGGGCACGCTGAGCCTTTGGTTAATTCCTCTTCCTGGTGGGAAATGAGCGTTACATTTGCCCCTTCAGACACCTATAGCTAGTCTCTCATTGGTTCTCCTTATTCCTGTTCATCTTGCACAGAAATTGCAAGCTGTGGCAAACAGGAGGTTAAAGGCACTGACTTTCCAAGCGGGGAGAGTGTTAGTAAAGCATCTGGAATGGTGAACACGAGGACCAGGATACGAAAACTGAGATGCATTTTAAATCGTTTCCCAATCTCACGGTGGATCATACTGTGGGTTTCCCAGGCATGTTTTAGCTGGAGGAAGAATCCCTTGAACCTGGAGTGTTGGGACGCATGGAATAGGTACCATGCAGTATGACTTCAAAGGGTCTGCATTTGCTCACCGAAACTCACCAATGCTATCAGCATGAAGTGTCCAGCCTTATGTCTCAAACAGCTCTGGGTGTAGATGTGTTAAATCCCGGTTGCATCACATGCCCTGAGTGAATTATTTAAGAATTGCTCTCTATTTCACTGTCTTTGTGTTTTGTTTTCGAAATTTATTTTGATAACGGGATTTATCGGATTTTCACTGCTGCGTTTCAGCCGCTGTACACACGCTTGATTCTCTTACGGAGACATATATATCCATGGGTTTTAAGATTCTACCTAGTCAGGTATATTCCTAGGCGTTGAATATGTGGTGTTGAGTCCATTTCGTTGAGCAAGGAGTAGGTCTTGTCTATTACATATTTGGCTTATGGAATGTTATCTGTGCTAATTTCAGTCTCTGGTTTTATGCAGCACCCCAATGCACCTTTCCCCATAAGCAAGCACTAGTTGGTTTTCTAAATTTGAGACCCTGTTCTGTTTTGTAATTCAGTTCATGTGTATTCAAGTTTACATTCCGTGTATTAGTGATATCTTATGATGTTTCTTTTTCTGTGTGACGTAGTTCACGTAGAATCACCGTACCTGCATCCACTCACTATGCCGCTACGGGCCTGATGACACAGATTTCATTGCTGAGTGATATTGCATTGCACGTATGTGCCACAACTTCTTTATCCATTTTTTGCTTTCTGGGATATTTACCTGGTACTGTAAACGAACTTCTTGTGAACACAGCCGTCCCAATCTTTGGAGTGGCTCTCTGTTTTTGATTTTAATTTCCCTAAGCAATAGGACCATAAGTGCAATTGCCATAGGCTGTGTTGCTTTATTTCTTATGTGTTTCAGGAAACACCATACACTTCTCCAGGGTGGCTGTTGGCAATTTACATCCTGCCAATCAGCATAACAAGGTTCCCTGTTCTCCATATCCTGTCCTACCTTTCTGGATTTTACACTTTTTTCAGATGGCCCTTTTGCCCGGTGGGCAGTGAGATTTCATTGTAGTGCAGATTTCCTTTACAGGCCTGCTTGGTTGGCCAAAAAGTGCTTATGCGTTTTTTCCTGAATATATTCAGGAAAAAACGCATACGCCCTTTTTGGCCAAGTGCATCATTGTCGACGTTGTGCCTCTTTTCCTATGCTTTCAGGGCAATTCCAGTCTACCCCCTGCAATCGTTTTCCTGAAATTCTGCCCCGCTTTCAAGTCCCCTTCGCAGGCTTACTTCAATATATTTTTGGAGGGTAGCTGTCATTTATAACTCTGCAGGTTTGTGAATTACAGTGCCCCTGAGCTCCTTTCTTCAACTCGCTTTTTGTGAGCTGGGCACAAAACCGCAGGATTGCTTCTGGCCCTAATCTGTGTCCGGCAGGGCACGCCGAGCCTTTGGTTAATTCCTCTTCCTGGTGGGAAATGAGCGTTACATTTGCCCGTGCAGACACCTACAGCTAGTCTCTCATTGGTTCTCCCTATTCCTGTTCATCTTGCACAGAAATTGCAAGCTGTGCCAAACAGGAGGTTAAAGGCACTGACTCTCCAGCAGGGAGAGTGTTAGTAAAGCATCTGGAATGGTGAACCCGAGGACCAGGATACGAAAACTGAGATGCATTTTAAAACGTTTCCCAATCTCTCGGTGGTCCATACTCTGTGTTTCCCATGCATGTTTAGCTGAAGGAAGAAACCCTTGAACCTGGAGAGTTGGGACCCATTGAATAAGTACCATGCAGTATGACTTCAAAGGGTCTGCATTTGCTCACCGAAACTCACCAATGCTATCAGCCTGAAGTGTCCAGCCTTATGTCTCAAACAGCTCTTGTTGTAGTTGCGGTAAATCCCGCTTGCATCACATGCCGTGAGTGAATCATTTAAGAATTGCTCTCTATTTCACTGTCTTTGTGTTTTGTTTTTGAAATTAATTTTGATACTTGGATTTATCGGATTTATACTGCTGCGTTTATGCCGCTGTACACATGCTTGATTCTCTTACGGAGACATATAAATCCATGGGTGTTAAGATTCTTCCTAGTCAGGTATATTCCTAGGCGTTGAATATGTGGTGTTGAGTCCATTTCGTTGAGCAAGGAGTAGGTCTGGTCTATTACATATTTGGCTTATGGAAAGTTATCTGTGCTAATTTCAGTCTCTGGTTTTATGCAGCACCCCAAGGCACCTTTCCCCATAAGCAAGCACTAGTTGGTTTTCAAAATTTGAGACCCTGTTCTGTTTTGTAATTCAGTTCATGTGTAGTCAAGTTTACATTCCGTGTATAAGTGATATCTTATGATTTTTCTTTTTCTGTGTGACGTAGTTCACGTAGAATCACCGTACCTGCATCCACTCACTATGCCGCTACGGGCCTGATGAAAAAGATTTCATTGCTGAGTGATATTGCATTACACGTACATGCCACAACATCTTTATCCATTTTTTGCTTTCTGGGATATTTACCTGGTACTGTAGACGAGCTTCTTGTGAACACAGCCATCCCAAATATTGGGGTGGCTGTCTGTTTTTGATTTTAATTTCCCTAAGCAATAGGACCATAAGTGCAATTGCCATAGGCTGTGTTGCTTTATTTCTTACGTATTTCAGGAAACACCATACACTTCTCCAGGGTGGCTGTTCACAATTTACATCCTGCCAATCAGCATAACAAGGCTCCCTGTTCTCCATATCCTGTCCTACCTTTCTGGATTTTACAATTTTTTCAGATGGCCCTTTTGCCCGTGTGGCATTGAGCCTTCATTGTAGTGCAGATTTCCTTTACAGGCTTGCTTGGTTGGCCAAAAAGGGCGTATGCGTTTTTTCCTGAATATATTCAGGAAAAAACGCATACGCCTTTTTCGGCCAAGTGCATCATTGTCGACGTTGTGCCTCTTTTCCTATGCTTTCAGGGCAATTCTAGTCTACCCCCTCCAATCATTTTCCTGAAATTCTGCCCCGCTTTCAATTCCCCTTCGCAGGCTTACTTCAATATACTTTTGGAAGATAGCTGTCATTTATAACTCTGCAGGTTTGTGAATTACAGTGCCCCTGAGCTCCTTTCTTCAACTCGCTTTCTTGTGAGCTGGGCACAAAACCGCAGGATTGCTTCAGGCCCTAATCTGTTTCCAGCAGGGCACGCTGAGCCTTTGGTTAATTCCTCTTCCTGGTGGGAATTGAGCGTTACATTTGCCCGTGCAGACACCTACAGCTAGTCTCTCATTGGTTCTCCCTAGTCCTGTTCATCTTGCACAGAAATTGCAAGCTGTGCCAAAGAGGAGGTTAAAGGCACTGACTCTCCAAGCGGGGAGAGTGTTAGTAAAGCATCTGGAATGGTGAACCCGAGGACCAGGATACGAAAACTGAGATGCATTTTAAATCGTTTCCCAATCACACGGTGGACGATACTCTGGGTTTCCCATGCATGTTTTCGCTGGAGGAAGAATCCCTTGAACCTGGAGAGTTGGGACCCATGGAATGGGTACCATGCAGTATGACTTCAAAGGGTCTGCATTTGCTCATCGAAACTCACCAATGCTATCAGCCTGAAGTGTCCAGCCTTATGTCTCAACCAGCTCTGGGTGTAGATGTGTTAAATCCCGGTTGCATCACATGCCCTGAGTGAATTATTTAAGAATTGCTCTCTATTTCACTGTCTTTGTGTTTTGTTTTTGAAATATATTTTGATAATGGGATTTATCGGATTTTCACTGCTGCGTTTCGGCCGCTGTACACACGCTTGATTCTCTTACGGAGACATATATATCCATGGGTTTTAAGATTCTTCCTAGTCAGGTATAATCCTAGGCGTTGAATATGTGGTGTTGGGTCCATTTCGTTGAGCAAGGAGTATGTCTTGTCTATTACATATTTGGCTTATGGAAAGTTATCTGTGCTAATTTCAGTCTCAGGTTTTATGCAGCACCCCAACAAACCTTTCCCCATAAGCAAGCACTAGTTGGTTTTCTAAATTTGAGACCCTGTTCTGTTTTGTAATTCAGTTCATGTGTAGTGAAGTTTACATTCCGTGTTTTAGTGATACCTCATGATGTTTCTTTTTCTGTGTGACGTAGTTCATGTAGAATCACCGAACCTGCATCCACTCACTATGCCGCTACGGGCCTGATGACACAGATTTCATTGCTGAGTGATATTGCATTGTACGTACGTGCAACAACTTCTTTATCCATTTTTTGCCTTCTGGGATATTTACCTGATACTGTAGACGAGATCATTGTGAACGCAGCCGTCCCAAATATTGGGGTGGCTGTCTGTTTTTGATTTTAATTTCCGTAAGCTATATGACCATAAGTGGAAGTGCCATAGGCTGTGTTGCTTTGTTTCTTACATGTTTCAGGATACACCATATACTTCTCTAGGGTGGCTGCTGGCAATTTACTTCCTGGCAATCAGCATTACAAGTCTCTGTCATCCATATCCTGTCCTACCTTTCTGGATTTTACACTTTTTTCAGATGGCCCTTTTGCCCGGGGGGCAGTGAGACTTCATTGTAGTGCAGATTTCCTTTACAGGCTTGCTTGGTTGGCCAAAAAGGGCGTATGCGTTTTTTCCTGAATATATTCAGGAAAAAACGCATACGCCCTTTTTGGCCAAGTGCATCATTGTCGACGTTCTGCCTCTTTTCCTATGCTTTCAGGGCAATTCCAGTCTACCCCCTGCAATCGTTTTCCTGAAATTCTGCCCCGTTTTCAAGTCCCCTTCGCAGGCTTACCTCAATATATTTTTGGAAGATAGCTGTCATTTATAACTCTGCAGGTTTGTGAATTACAGTGCCCCTGAGCTCCTTTCTTCAACTCGCTTTCTTGTGAGCTGGGCACAAAACCACAGGATTGCTTCAGGCCCTAATCTGTTTCCGGCAGGGCACGCTGAGCCTTTGTTTAATTCCTCTTCCTGGTGGTAAATGAGCGTTACATTTGCCCGTGCAGACACCTGTAGCTAGTCTCTCATTGGTTCTCCCTATTCCTGTTCATCTTGCACAGAAATTGCAAGCTGTGCCAAACAGGAGGTTAAAGGCACTGACTCTCCAAGCGGGGAGAGTGTTAGTAAAGCATCTGGAATGGTGGACCCGAGGACCAGGATACGAAAACTGAGATGCATTTTAAATCGTTTCCCAATCACACGGTGGACCATACAGTTGGTTTCCCATGCATGTTTTAGCTGGAGGAAGAATCCCTTGAACCTGGAGAGTTGGGACCCATGGAATAGGTACATGCAGTATTACTTCAAAGGGTCTGCATTTGCTCACCGAAACTCACCAATGCTATCAGCCTGAAGTGTCCAACCGTATGTCTCAAACAGCTCTGGGTGTAGATGTGGTCAATCCCGGTTCCATTACATGCCCTGAGTGAATTATTTAAGAATTGCTCTCTATTTCACTGTCTTTGTGTTTTGTTTTTGAAATATATTTTGATAATGGGATTTATCGGATTTTCACTGCTGCGTTTCGGCCGCTGTACACACGCTTGATTCTCTTACGGAGACATATAAATCCATGGGTTTTAAGATTCTTCCTAGTCAGGTATATTCCTAGGCGTTGAATATGTGGTGTTGAGTCCATTTCGTTGAGCAAGGAGTAGGTCTTGTCTATTACATATTTGGCTTATGGAATGTTTTCTATGCTAATTTCAGTCTCTTGTTTTATGCAGCACCCCAAGGCACCTTTCCACATAAGCAAGCACTAGTTGGTTTTCTAAATTTGAGACCCTGTTCTGTTTTGTAATTCAGTTCATGTGTAGTCAAGTTTACATTCCGTGTATTAGTGATGTGTTATGATGTTTCTTTTTCTGTGTGACGTAGTTCACGTAGAATCACCGTACCTGCATCCACTCACAATGCCGCTATGGGCCTGATGACACAGATTTCATTGTTGAGTGATATTGCATTGCACGTACGTGCCACAACTTCTTTATCCATTTTTTGCTTTCTGGGATATTTACCTGGTACTGTAGACGAGCTTCTTGGGAACACAGCCGTCCCAAACGTTGGGGTGGCTCTCTGTTTTTGATTTTAATTTCCCTAAGCAATAGGACCATAAGTGCAATTGCCATAGGCTGTAATGCTTTATTTCTTACGTATTTCAGGAAACACCATACACTTCTCCAGGGTGGCTGTTCACAATTTACATCCTGCCAGTCAGCATAACAAGGCTCCCTGTTCCCCATATCCTGTCCTACGTTTCTGGATTTTACACTTTTTTCAGATGGCCCTTTTGCCCGGGGGGGGCAGTGAGATTTCATTATAGTGCAGATTTCATTTACAGGCTTGCTTGGTTGGCCAAAAAGGGCGTATGCGTTTTTTCCTGAATATATTCAGGAAAAAACGCATACGCACTTTTTGGCCAAGGGCATCATTGTCGACGTTCTGCCTCTTTTCCTATGCTTTCAGGGCAATTCCAGTCTTACCCCTGCAATCGTTTTCCTGAAATTCTGCCCGCTTTCAAGTCCCCTTTGCAAGCTTACTTCAATATATTCTTGGAGGATAGCTGTCATTTATAACTCTGCAGGTTTGTGAATTACAGTGCCCCTGAGCTCCTTTCTTCAACTCACTTTCTTGTGAGCTGGGCAAAAAACCGCAGGATTGCTTCAGGCCCTAATCTGTTTCCAGCAGGGCACACTGAGCCTTTGTTTAATTCCTCTTCCTGGTGGGCAATGAGCGTTACATTTGCCCGTGCAGACACCTACAGCTAGTCTCTCATTGGTTCTCCCTATTCCTGTTCATCTTGCACAGAAATTGCAAGCTGTGCCAAAGAGGAGGTTAAAGGCACTGACTCTCCAAGCGGGGAGAGTGTTAGTAAAGCATCTGGAATGGTGAACCCGAGGTCCAGGATATGAAAAATGTGATGCATTTTAAATCATTTCCCAAACACACGGTGTACGATACTCTGGGTTTCCCATGCATGTTATAGCTGGAGGAAGAATCTCTTGAACCTGGAGAGTTGGGACCCATGGAATGTGTACCATGGAGTATGAGTTCAAAGGGTCTGCATTTGCTCACTGAAACTCACCAATGCTATCAGCCTGAAGTGTCCAGCCTTATGTCTCAACCAGCTCTGGGTGTAGATGTGGTCAATCCCGGTTGCATCACATGCCCTGAGTGAATTATTTAAGAATTGCTCTCTATTTCACTATCTTTGTGTTTTGTTTTCGAAATTTATTTGGATAATGGGATTTATCGGATTTTCACTGCTGCGTTTCGGCCGCTGTACACACGCTTGATTCTCTTAGGGAGACATATATATCCATGGGTTTTAAGATTCATCCTATTCAGGTATATTCCTAGGCGTTGTTTATGTGGTGTTGGGTCCATTTCGTTGAGCAAGGAGTAGGTCTTGTCTATTACGTATTTGGCTTATGGAAAGTTATCTGTGCTAATTTCAGTCTCTGGTTTTATGCAGCACCCCAACTCACCTTTCCCCATAAGCAAGCACTAGTTGGTTTTCTAAATTTGAGACCCTGTTCTGTTTTGTAATTCAGTTCATGTGTAGTCAAGTTTACATTCCGTGTATTAGTGATATCTTATGATGTTTCTTATTCTGTGTGACGTAGTTCACGTAGAATCACCGTACCTGCATCCACTCACTATGCCGCTACGGGCCTGATGACACAGATTTCATTGCTGAGTGATATTGCATTGTACGTACCTGCCACAACTTCTTTATCCATTTTTTGCTTTCTGAGATATTTACCTGATACTGTAGACGAGCTTCTTGTGAACACAGCCGTCCCAAATATTGGGGTGGCTGTCTGTTTTTGATTTTAATTTCCGTAAGCTATAGGACCATACGTGGAAGTGCCATAGGCTGTGTTGCTATGTTTCTTACGTGTTTCAGGAAACAACATACACTTCTCCATGGTGGCTTCTGACAATTTACATCCTGCCAAACAGCATAACAAGGCTCCCTGTTCTCCATATCCTGTCCTACCTTTCTGGATTTTACACTTTTTTCAGATGGCCCTTTTGCTTGGGGGGCAGTGAGACTTCATTGCAGTGCAGATTTCCTTTACAGGCTTGCTTGGTTGGCCAAAAAGTGCGTATGCGTTTTTTCCTGAATATATTCAGGAAAAAACGCATACGCACTTTTTGGCCAAGTGCATCATTGTCGACGTTGTGCCTCTTTCCCTATGCTTTCAGGGCAATTCCAGTCTACCCGCTGCTATCGTTTTCCTGAAATTCTGCCCTGCTTTCAAGTCCCCTTCGCAAGCTTACTTCAATATATTTTTGGAGGATAGCTGTCATTTATAACTCTGCAGGTTTGTGAATTACAGTGCCCCTGAGCTCCTTTCTTCAACTCGCTTTCTTGTGAGCTGGGCAAAAAACCGCAGGATTGCTTCAGACCCTAATCTGTTTCCAGCAGGGCACGCTGAGCCTTTGGTTAATTCCTCTTCCTGGTGGGAAATGAGCGTTACATTTGCCCGTGCAGACACCTATAGCTGGTCTCTCATTGGTTCTCCCTATTCCTGTTCATCTTGCACAGAAATTGCAAGCTGTGCCAAACAGGAGGTTAAAGGCGCTGACTCTGCAAGCGGGGAGAGTGTTAGTAAAGCGTCTGGAAAGGTGTACCCGAGGATCAGGATACGAAAACTGAGATGCATATTAAATCATTCCCAATCACACGGTGGACCATACTCTGGGTTTCCCATGCATGATTTAGCTGAAGTAAGAATCCCTTGCACCTGGAGAGTTGGGACCCATGGAATAGGTACCATGCAGTATGACTTCAAAGGGTCTGCATTTGCTCACCGAAACTCACCAGTGCTATCAGCCTGAAGTGTCCAGCCCTATGTCTCAACCAGCTCTGGGTGTAGATGTGTTAAATCCCGGTTGCATCACATGCCCTGAGTGAATTATTTAAGAATTGCTCTCTATTTCACTGTCTTTGTGTTTTGTTTTGGAAATTTATTTTTATAATGGGATTTATCAGATTTTCACTGCTGCGTTTCGGCCGCTGTACACACAATTGATTCTCTTACGGAGACATATAAATCCATGGGTTTTAAGATTCTTCCTAGTCAGGTATATTCCTACGCGTTGAATATGTGGTGTTGAGTCCATTTCGTTTAGCAAGGAGTAGGTCTTGTCTAGTACATATTTGGCTTATGGAATGTTATCTGTGCTAATTTCAGTCTCTGGTTTTATGGAGCACCCCAAGGAACCTTTCCCCATAAGCAAGCACTAGTTGGTTTCCTAAATTTGAGACCCTGTTCTGTTTTGTAATTCAGTTCATGTGTAGTCAAGTTTACATTCCGTGTATTAGTGATATCTTATGATGTTTCTTTTTCTGTGTGACGTAGTTCACGTAGAATCACTGTACCTGCATCCATTCACTATGCCGCTACGGGCCTGATGACACAGATTTCATTGCTGAGTGATATTGCATTGCACGTACGTGCCACAACATCTTTATCCATTTTTTGCTTTCTGGGATATTTACCTGGTACTGTAGACGAGCTTCTTGGGAACACAGCCATCCCAAACTTTGGGTGGCTGTCTGTTTTTGATTTTAATTTCCCTAAGCAATAGGACCATCAGTTCAATTGCCATAGGCTGTGTTGCTTTATTTCTTACGTGTTTCAGGAAACACCATACATTCTCCAGTGTGGCTGTTGGCAATTTCCATCCTGCCAATCAGCATAACAAGGCTCCCTGTTCTCCATATCCTGTCCTACCTTTCTGCATTTTACACTTTTCTCAGATGGCCCTTTTGCCCGGGTGGGCAGTGAGATTTCATTGTAGTGCAGATTTCATTTACAGGCTTGCTTGGTTGGCCAAAAAGGGCGTATGCGTTCTTTCCTGAATATATTCAGGAAAAAACGCATGCGCACTTTTTGGCCAAGGGCATCATTGTCGACGTTCTGCCTCTTTTCCTATGCTTTCAGGGCAATTCCAGTCTACCCCCTGCAATCGTTTTCCTGAAATTCTGCCCCGCTTTCAAGTCCCCTTCGCAGGCTTACTTCAATATATTTTTGGAGGATAGCTGTCATTTATAGCTCTGCAGGTTTGTGAATTACAGTGCCCCTGAGCTCCTTTCTTCAACTCGCTTTCTTGTGAGCTGGGCACAAAACCGCAGGATTGCTTCAGGCACTAGTCTCTTTCCAGCAGGTCACGCTGAGCCTTTGGTTAATTCCTCTTCCTGGTGGGCAATGACCGTTACATTTGCCCGTGCAGACACCTACAGCTAGTCTCTCATTGGTTCTCCCTAATCCTGTTCATCTTGCACAGAAATTACAAGCTGTGCCAAACAGGAGGTTAAAGGCACTGACTCTCCAAGCGGGGAGAGTGTTAGTAAAGTGTCTGGAATGGTCAACCCGAGGACCAGGATGCGAAAATTAGATGCATTTTAAATCGTTTCCCAATCACACGGTGGACCATACTCTTGGTTTCCCATGCATATTTTAGCTGGAGGAAGAATCCCTTGACTCTGGAGATTTGGAACCCATGGAATGGGTACCATGCAGTATGACATCAAAGGGTCTGCATTTGCTCACCGAAACTCAACAATGCTATCAGCCTGAAGTGTCCAGCCTTATGTGTCAACCAGCTCTGTGTGTACATGTGGTCAATCCCGGTTGCATCACATGCCCTGAGTGAATTGTTTAAGAATTGCTCTCTATTTCACTGTCTTTGTGTTTTGTTTTTGAAATTTTTTTTTTTTCTGTTTTTTGTACGCAGGCCTCTCACTGTTGTGGCCTCTCCCGTTGCGGAGCACAGGCTCCGGACGCGCAGGCTCAGCGGCCATGTCCCACAGGCCCAGCCGCTTCCCAGCATGTGGGATCTTCCCGGACCGGGGCATGAACCCGTGTTCCCTGCATCGGCAGGCGAACTCTCAACCACTGCGCCACCAGGGAAGCCCCTGAAGTTTATTTTGATAATGGGATTTATCGGAATTTCACTGCTGCGTTTATGCCGCTGTACACACGCTTGATTCTCTTACGGACTCATATAAATCCATGGGTATTAAGATTCTTCCTAGACAGGTATATTCCTAGGCGTTGAACATGTGGTGTTGAGTCCATTTCTTTGATCAAGGAGTAGGTCTTGTCTATTACATATTTGCCTTATGGAAAGTTATCTGTGCTAATTTCAGTCTCTGGTTTTATGCAGCACCCCAACGCACCTTTCCCCATAAGCAAGCACTAGTTGGTTTTCTAAAATTGAGACCCTGTTCTGTTTTGTAATTCAGTTCATGTGTAGTCAAGTTTACATTCCATGTATTAGTGACATCTTATGATGTTTCTTTTTCTGTGTGACGTAGTTCACGTAGAATCACCGTACCTGCATCCACTCACTATGCCGCTAGTGGCCTGATGACGCAGATTTCATTGATGAGTGATATTGGATTGTACGTACGTGCCACAACTTCTTTATCCATTTTTTGCTTTCTGGGATATTTACCTGATACTGTAGACGAGCTTCTTGTGAACACAGCCGTCCCAAATATTGGGGTGGCTGTCTGTTTTTGATTTTAATTTCCGTAAGCTATAGGACCATAAGTGGAGGTGCCATAGGCTGTGTTGCTTTGTTTCTTACGTGTTTCAGGAAACACCATACACTTCTCCAGGGTGGCTGCTTGCAATTTACATCCTGCCAGTCAGCATAACAAGGCTCCCTGTTCTCCATATCCTGTCCTACCTTTCTGGATTTTACACATTTTTCAGATGGCCCTTTTGCCCGGGGGGCAGTGAGACTTCATTGTAGTGCAGATTTCCTTTACAGGCTTGCTTGGTTGGCCAAAAAGGGCGTATGCGTTTTTTCCTGAATATATTCAGGAAAAAACGCATACGCCCTTTTTGGCCAAGTGCATCATTGTCGATGTTCTGTCTCTTTTCCTATGATTTCAGGGCAATTCCAGTCTACCCCCTGCAATCGTTTTCCTGAAATTCTGCCCTGCTTTCAAGTCCCCTTCGCAGGCTTACTTCAATATATTTTTGGAGGATAGCTCTCATTTATAAATCTGCAGGTTTGTGAATTACAGTGCCCCTGAGCTCCTTTCTTCAACTCGCTTTCTTGAGAGCTGGGCACAAAACCGCAGGATTGCTTCAGGCCCTAATCTGTTTCCGGCAGGGCACGCTGAGCCTATGGTTAATTCCTCTTCCTGGTGGGAAATGAGCGTTACATTTGCCCGTGCAGACACCTATAGGTAGTGTCTCATTGGTTCTCCCTATTCCTGTTCATCTTGCACAGAAATTGCAAGCTGTGCCAAAGAGGAGGTTAAAGGCACTGACTCTCCAAGCGTGGTGAGTGTTAGTATAGCATCTGGAATTTTGAACCCGAGGACCAGGATACGAAATCTGAGATGCATTTTAAATCGTTTCCCAATCACACGGTGGACCATACTGTGGGTTTCCCATGCATGTTTTGGCTGGAGGAAGGATCCCTTGAACCTGGAGAGTTGGGAACCATGTAATAGGTACCATGCAGTATGACTTCAAAGGGTCTGCATTTGCTCACCGAAACTCACAAATGCTATCAGCCTGAAGTGTCCAGCCTTATGTCTCAACCAGCTCTGGGTGTAGATGTGGTCAATCCCGGTTGCATCACATGCCCTGAGTGAATTATTTAAGAATTGCTCTCTATTTCACTGTCTTTGTGTTTTGTTTTCGAAATTTATTTTGATAATGGGATTTATCGGATTTTCACTGCTCCGTTTATGTCGCTGTTCACACGCTTGATTCTCTTACGGAGACATATAAATCCATGGGTTTGAAGATTCTTCCTAGTCAGGTTTATTCCTAGGCGTTGAGTATGTGGTGTTGGGTCCATTTAGTTGAGCAAGGAGTAGGTCTTGTCTATTACATATTTGGCTTATGGAAACTTATCTGTGCTAATTTCAGTCTCTGGTTTTATGCAGCACCCCAACGCACCTTTCCCCATAAGCAAGCACTAGTTGGTTTTCTAAATTTGAGACCCGGTTCTGTTTTGTAATTCAGTTCATGTGTAGTCAAGTTTACATTCCGTGTATTAGTGATATCTTACGATGTTCCTTTTTCTGTGTGTCGTAGTTCACGTAGAATCACCGTACCTGCATCCACTCACTATGCCGCTACGGGCCTGATGACACAGATTTCATTGCTGAGTGATATTGCATTGCACGTACGTGCCACAACTTCTTTATCCATTTTTTGCTCTCTGGGATATTTACCTGGTACTGTAGACGAGCTTATTGGGAACACAGCCGTCCCAAACTTTGGGGTGGCTCTCTGTTTTTGATTTTAATTTCCCTAAGCAATAGGACCATAAGTGCAATTGCCATAGGCTGTGTTGCTTTATTACTTACGTGTTTCAGGAAACACCATACACTTCTCCAGGGTGGCTGTTGGCAATTTACATCCTGCCTATCAGCATAACAAGGCTCCCTGTTCTCCATATCCTGTCCTACCTTTCTGGATTTTACACTTTTTTCAGATGGCCCTTTTGCCCGGGGGGCAGTGAGATTTCTTTGTAGTGCAGATTTCCTTTACAGGCTTGCTTGGTTGGCTAAAAAGTGCGTATGTGTTTTTTCCTGAATATATTCAGAAAATAACGAATACGCCCTTTTTGCCCAAGTGCATCATTTCCGACGTTCTGCCTCTTTTCCTATGTTTTCAGGGCAATTCCAGTCTACCCACTGCAATCGTTTTCCTGAAATTCTGCCCCGCTTTCAAGTCCCTTTCGCAGGCTTACTTCAATATACTTTTGGAAGATAGCTGTCATTTATAACTCTGCAGGTTTGTGAATAACAATGCCCCTGAGCTCCTTTCTTCAACTCGCTTTCTTGTGAGCTGGGCACAAAACCGCAGGATTGCTTCAGGAACTAATCTGTTTCCAGCAGGGCCTGCTGAGCCTTTGGTTAATTCCTCTTCCTTGTGGGAAATGAGCGTTACATTTGCCCGTGCAGACACCTACAGCTAGTCTCTCATTGGTTCTCCCTATTCCTGTTCATCTTGCACAGAAATTGCAAGCTGTGCCAAAGAGGAGGTTAAAGGCACTGACTCTCCAAGCGGGGAGAGTGTTAGTAAAGCATCTGGAATGGTGAACCCGAGGACCAGGATACGACAACTGAGATGCACTTTAAATCGTTTCCCAATCACACGGTGGGTGATAATCTGGGTTCCCATGCATGTTTTAGCTGGAGGAAGAATCCCTTGTAACTGGAGAGTTGGGACCCATGGAATGGGTACCATGCAGTATGACGTCAAAGGGTCTGCATTTGCTCACCGAAACTTAAATGCTATCAGCCTGAAGTGTCCAGCCTTATGTCTCAACAGGCTCTGGGTGTAGATGTGGTCAATCCCGGTTGCATCACATGCCCTGAGTGAATTATTTAAGAATTGCTCTCTATTTCACTGTCTTTGTGTTTTGTTTTCGAAATTTATTTTGATAATGGGATTTATCGGATTTTCACTGCTGCGTTTCGGCCGCTGTACATACGCTTGATTCTCTTACGGAGACCTATAAATCCATGGGTTTTAAGTTTCTTCCTAGTCAGGTATATTCCTAGGCGTTGAATATGTGGTGTTGGTTCCATTTCGTTGAGCAAGGTGTAGGTCTTGTCTATTACATATTTGGCTTATGGAAAGTTATCTGTGCTAATTTCAGTCTCTGGTTTTATGCAGCACCCCAACTCACCTTTCCCCATAAGCAAGCACTAGTTGGTTTTCTAAATTTGAGACCCTGTTCTGTTTTGTAATTCAGTTCATTTGTAGTCAAGTTTACATTCCGTGTATTAGTGATATCTTATGATGTTTCTTATTCTGTGTGACGTAGTTCACGTAGAATCACCGTACCTGCATCCACTCACTATGCCGCTACGGGCCTGATGACACAGATTTCATTGCTGTGTGATATTGCATTGTACGTACGTGCCACAACGTCTATATCCATTTTTTGCTTTCTGGGATATTTACCTGATACTGTAGACGAGCTTCTTGTGAACACAGCCGTCCCAAATATTGGGGTGGCTGTCTGTTTTTGATTTTAATTTCCGTAAGCTATAGGACCATAAGTGGAAGTGCCATAGGCTGTGTTGCTTTGTTTCTTACGTGTTTCAGGAAACACCATACACTTCTCCAGGGTGGCTGCTGGCAATTTACATCCTGCCAATCAGCAAAACAAGGCTCCCTGTTCTCCATATCCTGTCCTACCTTTCTGGATTTCACACTTTTTTCAGATGGCCCTTTGCCAGGGGGGCATTGAGACTTCATTGTAGTGCAGATTTCCTTTACAGGCTTGCTTGGTTGGCCAAAAAGGGCGTATGCGTTTTTTCCTGAATATATTCAGGAAAAAACGCATACGCCCTTTTTGGCCAAGTGCCTCATTGTCGATGTTCTGCCTCTTTTCCTATGCTTTCAGGGCAATTCCAGTCTACCCCCTGCAATTGTTTTCCTGAAATTCTGCCCCGCTTTCAAGTCCCCTTCGCAGGCTTACCTCAATATATTTTTGGAGGATAGCTGTCATTTATAACTCTGCAGGTTTGTGAATTACAGTGCCCCTGAGCTCCTTTCTTCAACTCGCTTTCTTGTGAGCTGGGCACAAAACCGCAGGATTGCTTCAGGCACTAATCTGTGTCCAGCAGGGCACGCTGAGCCTTTGGTTAATTCCTCTTCCTGGTGGGAAATGAGCGTTACATTTGCCCGTGCAGACACCTACAGCTAGTCTCTCATTGGTTCTCCCTATTCCTGTTCATCTTGCACAGAAATTGCCAGCTGTGCCAAACAGGAGGTTAAAGGCACTGACTCTCCAAGCGGGGAGAGTGTTAGTAAAGCGTCTGGAATGGTGAACACAAAGACCAGGATACGAAAACTGAGATGCATTTTAAATCGTTTCCCAATCACAAGGTGGACCATACTGTGGGTTTCCCATGCATGTTTTAGCTGGAGGAAGAATCCCTTGAAACTAGAGAGTTGGGACCCATGGAATAGGTACCATGCAGTATGACTTCAAAGGGTCTGCATTTGCTCACCGAAACTCACCAATGCTATCAGCCTGAAGTGTCCAGCCTTATGTCTCAACCAGCTCTGGGTGTAGATGTTTTAAATCCCGGTTGCATCACATGCCCTGAATGAATTATTTAAGAATTGCTCTCTATTTCACTGTCTTTGTGTTTTGTTTTTGAAATTTATTTTGATAATGGGATTTATCGGATTTTCACTGCTGCATTTATGCCGCTCTACACAGGCTTGATTCTCTTACGGAGACATATAAATCCATGGGTTTTAAGTTTCTTCCTAGTCAGGTATATTCCTAGGCGTTGAATATGTGGTGTTGAGTCCATTTCGTTGAGCAAGAAGTAGGTCTTGTCTATTACATATTTGGCTTATGGAATATTATCTGTGCTAATTTCAGTCTCTGGTTTTATGCAGCACCCCAACGCACCTTTCCCCATCAAGCACTAGTTGGTTTTCTAAATTTGAGACCCTGTTCTGTTTTGTAATTCAGTTCATGTGTAGTCAAGTTTACATTCCGTGTATTAGTGATATCTTATGATGTTTCTTTTTCTGTGTGACGTAGTTCACGTAGAATCACCGTACCTGCATCCACTCACTATGCCACTACGGGCCTGATGACACAGATTTCATTGCGGAATGATATTGCATTTCCCATACGTGCCACAACTTCTTTATCCATTTTTTGCTTTCTGGGATATATACCTGGTACTGTCCACGAGCTTCTTGTGAACACAGCCATCCCAAACATTGGGGTGGCTGTCTGTTTTTGATTTTAATTTCCCTAAGCTATAGGACCATAAGTGGAAGTGCCATAGGCTGTGTTGCTTTGTTTCTTACGTGTTTCAGGAAACACCATACACTTCTCCAGGGTGGCTGTTCGCAATTTACATCCTTCCAATCAGCATAACAAGGCTCCCTGTTCTCCATATCCTGTCCTACATTTCTGGATTTTACACTTTTTTCAGATGGCCCTTTTGCCCGGGGGGCAGTGAGATTTCATTGTAGTGCAGATTTCCTTTACAGGCTTGCTTGGTTGGCCAAAAAGGGCGTATGCGTTTTTTCCTGAATATATTCAGGAAAAAACGCATACGCCCTTTTTGGCCAAGTGCATCATTGTCAACGTTGTGTCTCTTTTCCTATGCTTTCAGGGCAATTCCAGTCTACCCCCTGCAATCGTTTTCCTGAAATTCTGCTGCGCTTTCAAGTCCCCTTCGCAGGCTTACTTCAATATACTTTTGGAAGATAGCTGTCATTTATAACTCTGCAGGTTTGTGAATTGCAGTGCCCCTGAGCTCCTTTCTTCAACTCGCTTTCTTGTGAGCTGGGCAAAAAACTGCAGGATTGCTTCAGGCACTAATCTGTTTCCAGCAGGGCACGCTGAGCCTTTGTTTAATTCCTCTTCTTGGTGGTAAATGAGCGTTATATTTGCCCGTGCAGACAACTACAGGTAGTCTCTCATTGGTTCCCCCTATTCCTGTTCATCTTGCACAGAAATTGCAAGCTGTGCCAAACAGGAGGTTAAAGGCACTGACTCTCCCAGCGGGGAGAGTGTTAGTAAAACATCTGGAATGGTGAACCCGAGGACCAGGATACGAAAACTGAGATGCATTTTAAATCGTTTCCCAATCACACGGTGGACGATACTCTGGTTTCCCATGCATGGTTTAGCTGGAGGAAGAATCCCTTGAACCTGGAGAGTTGGGACCCATGGAATGGGTACCATGCAGTATGACTTCAAATGGTCTGCATTTGCTCACCGTAACTCACCAATGCTATCAGCCTGAAGTGTCCAGCCTTATGTCTCAACCAGCTCTGGGTGTAGATGTGGTCAATCCCGGTTGCATCACATGCCCTGAGTGAATTATTTAAGAATTGCTCTCTATTTCACTGTCTTTGTGTTTTGTTTTCGAAATTTATTTTGATAATGGGATTTATTGGATTTTCACTGCTGCGTTTCGGCCGCTGTACACACGCTTGATTCTCTTACGGAGACATATATATCCATGGGTTTTAAGATTCTTCCTAGTCAGGTTTATTCCTAGGCTTTGAATATGTGGTGTTGGGTCCATTTCGTTGAGCAAGGAGTAGGTCTTGTCTATTACATATTTGGCTTATGGAAAGTTATCTGTGCTAATTTCAGTCTCTGGTTTTATGCAGCACCCCAAGGCACCTTTCCCCATAAGCAAGCACTAGATGGTTTTCTAAATTTGAGACCCTGTTCTGTTTTGAAATTCAGTTCCTGTGTAGTCAAGTTTACATTCCGTATATTAGTGATATCTTATGATGTTCCTTTTTCTGTGTGTCGTAGTTCACGTAGAATCACCGTACCTGCATCCACTCACTATGCCGCTACGGGCCTGATGACACAGATTTCATTGCTGAGTGATATTGCATTGCACGTACGTGCCACAACTTCTTTATCCATTTTTTGCTTTCTGGGATATTTACCTGGTACTGTAGACGAGCTTATTGGGAACACAGCCATCCCAAACTTTGGGGTGGCTCTCTGTTTTTGATTTTAATTTCCCTAAGCAATAGGACCATAAGTGCCATTGCCATAGGCTGTGTTGCTTTATTTCTTACGTGTTTCAGGAAACACCATACACTTCTCCAGGGTGGCTGTTGGCAATTTACATCCTGCCTATCAGCATAACAAGGCTCCCTTTTCTCCATATCCTGTCCTACCTTTCTGGATTTTACACTTTTTTCAGATGGCCCTTTTGCCCGGGGGGCAGTGAGATTTCATTTTAGTGCAGATTTCCTTTACAGGCTTGCTTGGTTGGCCAAAAAGTGCGTATGAGTTTTTTCCTGAATATATTCAGGAAATAACGAATACACCCTTTTTGCCCAAGTGCATCATTTCCGACGTTCTGCCTCTTTTCCTATGCTTTCAGGGCAATTCCAGTGTACCCACTGCAATCGTTTTCCTGAAATTCTGCCCCGCTTTCAAATCCCCTTCGCAGGCTTATTTCAATATACTTTTGGAAGATAGCTGTCATTTATAACTCTGCAGGTTTGTGAATAACAATGCCCCTGAGCTCCTTTCTTCAACTCGCTTTATTTTGAGCTGGGCACAAAACCGCAGGATTGCTTCAGGCACTAATCTGTTTCCAGCAGGGCACACTGAGCCTTTGGTTAATTCCTCTTCCTGGTGGGAAATGAGCGTTACATTTGCCCGTGCAGACACCTACAGCTAGTCTCTCATTGGTTCTCCCTATTCCTGTTCATCTTGCACAGAAATTGCAAGCTGTGCCAAAGAGGAGGTTAAAGGCACTGACTCTCCAAGCGGGGAGAGGGTTAGTAAAGCATTTGGAATGGTGAACCCGAGGACCAGGATACGACAACTGAGATGCATTTTAAATCGTTTCCCAATCACACGGTGGGTGATACTCTGGGTTCCCATGCATGTTTTAGCTGGAGGAAGAATCCCTTGTACCTGGAGAGTTGGGACCCATGGAATGGGTACCATGCAGTATGACTTCAAAGGGTCTGCATTTGCTCACCGAAACTTAAATGCTATCAGCCTGAAGTGTCCAGCCTTATGTCTCAACCAGCTCCGGGTGTAGATGTGTTAAATCCCGGTTGCATCACATGCCCTGAGTGAATTATTTAAGAATTGCTCTCTATTTCACTGTCTTTGTGTTTTGTTTTCGAAATTTATTTTGATAATGGGATTTATCGGATTTTCACTGCTGCGTTTTGGGCGCTGTACACACGCTTGATTCTCTTACGGAGACATATATATCCATGGGTTTTAAGATTCTTCCTAGTCAGGTATATTCCTAGGCGTTGAGTATGTGGTGTTGGGTCCATTTCGTTGAGCAAGGAGTAGGTCTTGTCTATTACATATTTGGCTTATGGAAAGTTATCTGCGCTAATTTCAGTCTCTGGTTTTATGCAGCACCCCAACGCACCTTCCCCATAAGCAAGCACTAGTTGGTTTTCTAAATTTGAGACCCTGTTCTGTTTTGTAATTCAGTTCATGTGTAGTCAAGTTTACATTCCGTATATTAGTGATATCTTATGATGTTCCTTTTTCTGTGTGACGTAGTTCACGTAGAATCACCGTACCTGCATCCACTCACTATGCCGCTACGGGCCTGATGACACAGATTTCATTGCTGAGTGATATTGCATTGCACGTACGTGCCACAACTTCTTTATCCATTTTTTGCTTTCTGGGATATTTACCTGGTAATGTAGACGAGCTTCTTGGGAACACAGCCGTCCCAAACTTTGGGGTGGCTCTTTGTTTTTGATTTTAATTTCCCTAAGCAATAGGACCATAAGTGCAATTGCCATAGGTTGCGTTGCTTTATTTCTTACGTGTTTCAGGAAACACCATACATTTCTCCAGGGTGGCTGTTGGCAATTTACATCCTGCCAATCAGCATAACAAGGCTCCCTGTTCTCCATATCCTGTCCTACCTTTCTGGATTTTACACTTTTTTCAGATGGCCCTTTTGCCCGGGGGTCAGTGATATTACATTGTATTGCAGATTTCCTTTACAGGCTTGCTTGGTTGGCCAAAAAGGGCGTATGCGTTTTTTCCTGAATATATTCAGGAAAAAACGCATACGCCCTTTTTGGCCAAGTGCATCCTTGTCGACGTTGTGCCTCTTTTCCTATGCTTTCAGGGCAATTCCAGTCTACCCCCTGCAATCGTTTTCCTGAAATTCTGCCCCGCTTTCAAGTCCCCTTCGCAGGCTTACTTCAATATATTTTTGGAGGATAGCTGTCATTTATAACTCTGCAGGTTTGTGAATTACAGTGCCCCTGAGCTCCTTTCTTCAACTCGCTTTCTTGTGAGCTGGGCACAAAACCACAGGATTGCTTCAGGCCCTAATCTGTTTCCGGCAGGTCACGCTGAGCCTTTGGTTAATTCCTCTTCCTGGTAGGAAATGAGCGTTACATTTGCCCGTGCAGACACCTACAGCTAGTCTCTCATTGGTTCTCCCTATTCCTGTTCATCTTGCACAGAAATTGCAAGCTGTGCCAAACAGGAGGTTAAAGGCACTGACTCTCCAAGCGGGGAGAGTGCTAGTAAACCATCTGGAATGGTGAACACGAGGACCAGGATACGAAAACTGAGATGCATTTAAAATCGTTTCCCAATCACAAGGTGGACGATACTCTGGGTTTCCCATGCATGTTTTAGCTGGAGGAAGAATCCCTTGAACCTGGAGAGTTGGGACCCATGGAATGGGTACCATGCAGTATGACTTCAAAGGGTCTGCATTTGCTCACCGAAACTGACCAATGCTATCAGCCTGAAGTGTCCAGCCTTATGTCTCAACCAGCTCTGGGTGTAGATGTGGTCAGTCCCAGTTGCATCACATGCCCTGAGTGAATTATTTAAGAATTGCTCTCTATTTCACTGTCTTTGTGTTTTGTTTTCGAAATTTATTTTGATAATGGGATTTATTGGATTTTCACTGCTGCGTTTCGGCCGCTGTACACACGCTTGATTCTCTTACGGAGACATATATATCCATGGGTTTTAAGATTCTTCCTAGTCAGGTTTATTCCTAGGCTTTGAATATGTGGTGTTGGGTCCATTTCGTTGAGCAAGGAGTAGGTCTTGTCTATTACATATTTGGCTTATGGAAAGTTATCTGTGCTAATTTCAGTCTCTGGTTTTATGCAGCACCCCAAGGCACCTTTCCCCATAAGCAAGCACTAGATGGTTTTCTAAATTTGAGACCCTGTTCTGTTTTGAAATTCAGTTCCTGTGTAGTCAAGTTTACATTCCGTATATTAGTGATATCTTATGATGTTCCTTTTTCTGTGTGTCGTAGTTCACGTAGAATCACCGTACCTGCATCCACTCACTATGCCGCTACGGGCCTGATGACACAGATTTCATTGCTGAGTGATATTGCATTGCACGTACGTGCCACAACTTCTTTATCCATTTTTTGCTTTCTGGGATATTTACCTGGTACTGTAGACGAGCTTATTGGGAACACAGCCATCCCAAACTTTGGGGTGGCTCTCTGTTTTTGATTTTAATTTCCCTAAGCAATAGGACCATAAGTGCCATTGCCATAGGCTGTGTTGCTTTATTTCTTACGTGTTTCAGGAAACACCATACACTTCTCCAGGGTGGCTGTTGGCAATTTACATCCTGCCTATCAGCATAACAAGGCTCCCTTTTCTCCATATCCTGTCCTACCTTTCTGGATTTTACACTTTTTTCAGATGGCCCTTTTGCCCGGGGGGCAGTGAGATTTCATTTTAGTGCAGATTTCCTTTACAGGCTTGCTTGGTTGGCCAAAAAGTGCGTATGAGTTTTTTCCTGAATATATTCAGGAAATAACGAATACACCCTTTTTGCCCAAGTGCATCATTTCCGACGTTCTGCCTCTTTTCCTATGCTTTCAGGGCAATTCCAGTGTACCCACTGCAATCGTTTTCCTGAAATTCTGCCCCGCTTTCAAATCCCCTTCGCAGGCTTATTTCAATATACTTTTGGAAGATAGCTGTCATTTATAACTCTGCAGGTTTGTGAATAACAATGCCCCTGAGCTCCTTTCTTCAACTCGCTTTATTTTGAGCTGGGCACAAAACCGCAGGATTGCTTCAGGCACTAATCTGTTTCCAGCAGGGCACACTGAGCCTTTGGTTAATTCCTCTTCCTGGTGGGAAATGAGCGTTACATTTGCCCGTGCAGACACCTACAGCTAGTCTCTCATTGGTTCTCCCTATTCCTGTTCATCTTGCACAGAAATTGCAAGCTGTGCCAAAGAGGAGGTTAAAGGCACTGACTCTCCAAGCGGGGAGAGGGTTAGTAAAGCATTTGGAATGGTGAACCCGAGGACCAGGATACGACAACTGAGATGCATTTTAAATCGTTTCCCAATCACACGGTGGGTGATACTCTGGGTTCCCATGCATGTTTTAGCTGGAGGAAGAATCCCTTGTACCTGGAGAGTTGGGACCCATGGAATGGGTACCATGCAGTATGACTTCAAAGGGTCTGCATTTGCTCACCGAAACTTAAATGCTATCAGCCTGAAGTGTCCAGCCTTATGTCTCAACCAGCTCCGGGTGTAGATGTGTTAAATCCCGGTTGCATCACATGCCCTGAGTGAATTATTTAAGAATTGCTCTCTATTTCACTGTCTTTGTGTTTTGTTTTCGAAATTTATTTTGATAATGGGATTTATCGGATTTTCACTGCTGCGTTTTGGGCGCTGTACACACGCTTGATTCTCTTACGGAGACATATATATCCATGGGTTTTAAGATTCTTCCTAGTCAGGTATATTCCTAGGCGTTGAGTATGTGGTGTTGGGTCCATTTCGTTGAGCAAGGAGTAGGTCTTGTCTATTACATATTTGGCTTATGGAAAGTTATCTGCGCTAATTTCAGTCTCTGGTTTTATGCAGCACCCCAACGCACCTTCCCCATAAGCAAGCACTAGTTGGTTTTCTAAATTTGAGACCCTGTTCTGTTTTGTAATTCAGTTCATGTGTAGTCAAGTTTACATTCCGTATATTAGTGATATCTTATGATGTTCCTTTTTCTGTGTGACGTAGTTCACGTAGAATCACCGTACCTGCATCCACTCACTATGCCGCTACGGGCCTGATGACACAGATTTCATTGCTGAGTGATATTGCATTGCACGTACGTGCCACAACTTCTTTATCCATTTTTTGCTTTCTGGGATATTTACCTGGTAATGTAGACGAGCTTCTTGGGAACACAGCCGTCCCAAACTTTGGGGTGGCTCTTTGTTTTTGATTTTAATTTCCCTAAGCAATAGGACCATAAGTGCAATTGCCATAGGTTGCGTTGCTTTATTTCTTACGTGTTTCAGGAAACACCATACATTTCTCCAGGGTGGCTGTTGGCAATTTACATCCTGCCAATCAGCATAACAAGGCTCCCTGTTCTCCATATCCTGTCCTACCTTTCTGGATTTTACACTTTTTTCAGATGGCCCTTTTGCCCGGGGGTCAGTGATATTACATTGTATTGCAGATTTCCTTTACAGGCTTGCTTGGTTGGCCAAAAAGGGCGTATGCGTTTTTTCCTGAATATATTCAGGAAAAAACGCATACGCCCTTTTTGGCCAAGTGCATCCTTGTCGACGTTGTGCCTCTTTTCCTATGCTTTCAGGGCAATTCCAGTCTACCCCCTGCAATCGTTTTCCTGAAATTCTGCCCCGCTTTCAAGTCCCCTTCGCAGGCTTACTTCAATATATTTTTGGAGGATAGCTGTCATTTATAACTCTGCAGGTTTGTGAATTACAGTGCCCCTGAGCTCCTTTCTTCAACTCGCTTTCTTGTGAGCTGGGCACAAAACCACAGGATTGCTTCAGGCCCTAATCTGTTTCCGGCAGGTCACGCTGAGCCTTTGGTTAATTCCTCTTCCTGGTAGGAAATGAGCGTTACATTTGCCCGTGCAGACACCTACAGCTAGTCTCTCATTGGTTCTCCCTATTCCTGTTCATCTTGCACAGAAATTGCAAGCTGTGCCAAACAGGAGGTTAAAGGCACTGACTCTCCAAGCGGGGAGAGTGCTAGTAAACCATCTGGAATGGTGAACACGAGGACCAGGATACGAAAACTGAGATGCATTTAAAATCGTTTCCCAATCACAAGGTGGACGATACTCTGGGTTTCCCATGCATGTTTTAGCTGGAGGAAGAATCCCTTGAACCTGGAGAGTTGGGACCCATGGAATGGGTACCATGCAGTATGACTTCAAAGGGTCTGCATTTGCTCACCGAAACTGACCAATGCTATCAGCCTGAAGTGTCCAGCCTTATGTCTCAACCAGCTCTGGGTGTAGATGTGGTCAGTCCCAGTTGCATCACATGCCCTGAGTGAATTATTTAAGAATTGCTCTCTATTTCACTGTCTTTGTGTTTTGTTTTTGAAATTTATTTTGATAATGGGATTTATCGGATTTTCACTGCTGCGTTTTGGCCTCTGTACACACGCTTGATTCTCTTATGGAGACATATATATCCATGGGTTTTAAGATTCTTCCTAGTCAGGTATATTCCTAGGCGTTGAATATGTGGTGTTGGGTCCATTTCGTTGAGCAAAGAGTAGGTCTTGTCTATTACATATTTGGCTTATGGAATGTTATCTGTGCTAATTTCAGTCTCTGGTTTTATGCAGCACCCCAAGGCACCTTTCCCCATAAGCAAGCACTAATTGGTTTTCTAATTTTGAGACCCTGTTCTGTTTTGTAATTCAGTTCATGTGTAGTCAAGTTTACATTCTGTGTATTAGTGATATCTTATGATGTTTCTTTTTCTGTGTGACGTAGTTCACGTAGAATCACCGTACCTGCATCCATTCACTATGCCGCTACGGGCCTGATGACACAGATTTCATTGCTGAGTGATATTGCATTGCCCGTACGTGCCACAACTTCTTTATCCATTTTTTGCATTCTGGGATATTTACCTGGTAATGTAGACGAGCTTCTTGGGAACACAGCCATCCCAAACTTTGGGGTGGCTCACTCTTTTTGATTTTAATTTACCTAAGCAATAGGACCATAAGTGCAATTGCCATAGGCTGTGTTGCTTTGTTTCTTATATGTTTCAGGAAACACCATACACTTCTCCAGGGTGGCTGCTGGCAATTTACATCCTGCCAATCAGCATAACAAGGCTCCCTGTTCTCCATATCCTGTCCTACCTTTCTGGATTTTACACTTTTTCCAGATGGCCCTTTTGCCCGGGGGGCAGTGAGACTTCATTGTAGTGCAGAATTCCTTTACAGGCTTGCTTTGTTGGCCAAAAAGGGCGTATGCGTTTTTTCCTGAATATATTCAGGAAAAAACGCATACGCCCTTTTTGGCCAAGTGCATCATTGTCCAGGTTCTGCCTCTTTTCCTATTCTTTCAGGGCAATTCCAGTCTACCCCCTGCAATCGTTTTCCTGAAATTCTGCCCTGCTTTCAAGTCCCTTTCGGAGGCTTACTTCAATATATTTTTGGAGGATAGCTGTCATTTATATCTCTGCAGGTTTGTGAATTAGAGTGCCCCTGAGCTCCATTCTTCAACTCGCTTTCTTATGAGCTGGGCACAAAACCGCAGGATTGCTTCAGGCCCTAATCTGTTTCTGGCAGGGCACGCTGAGCCTTTGGTTAATTCCTCTTCCTGGTGGGAAATGAGCGTTACATTTGCCCGTGCAGACACCTATAGCTAGTCTCTCATTAGTTCTCCCTATTCCTGTTCATCTTGCACAGAAATTGCAAGCTGTGCCAAACAGGAGGTTAAAGGCACTGACTCTCCAAACGGGGAGAGTGTTAGTAAAGCATCTGGAATGGTGAACCCGAGCACCAGGATACGAAAACTGAGATGCATTTTAAATCGTTTCCCATTCACACGGTGGACCATACTCTGGGTTTCCCATGCATGTTTTAGCTGGAGGAAGAATCCCTTGAACCTGGAGAGTTGGGACCCATGGAATAGGTACCATGCAGTATGACTTCAAAGGGTCTGCATTTGCTCACCGAAACTCAACAATGCTATCAGCCTGAAGTGTCCAGCCTTATGTCTCAACCAGCTCTGGGTGTAGATGTGTTAAATCCCGGTTGCATCACATGCCCTGAGTGAATTATTTAAGAATTGCTCTCTATTTCACTGTCTTTGTGTTTTGTTTTTGAAATTTATTTTGATAATGGGATTTATCGGATTTTCACTGCTGCGTTTATGCCGCTGTACACACGCTTGATTCTCTTACGGAGACATATAAATTCATGGGTTTTAAGATTCTTCCTAGTCAGGTATATTCCTAGGCGTTGAATATGTGGTGTTGGGTCCATTTCGTTGAGCAAGGAGTAGGTCTTATCTATTACATATTTGGTTTATGGAATGTTATCTGTGCTAATTTCAGTCTCTGGTTTTATGCAGCACCCCAACGCACCTTTCCCCATAAGCAAGCACTAGTTGGTTTTCTAAATTTGACACCCTCTTCTGTTTTGTAATTCAGTTCATGTGTAGTCAAGTTTACATTCCGTGTATTAGTGATATCTTATGATGTTTCTTTTTCTGTGTGACGTAGTTCACGTAGAATCACCGTACCTGCATCCACTCACTATGCCGCTACGGGCCTGATGACGCAGATTTCATTGCTGAGTGATATTGCATTGCACGTACGTGCCACAACTTCTTTATCCATTTTTTGCTTTCTCGGATATTTACCTGGTACTGTAGACGAGCTTCTTGGGAACACAGCCGTCCCAAACTTTGGGGTGGCTCTCTGTTTTTGATTTTAATTTCCCTAAGCAATAGGTCCATAAGTGCAATTGCCATAGGCTGTGTTGCTTTATTTCTTACGTGTTTCAGGAAACAGCATACACTTCTCCAGGGTGGCTGTTGGCAATTTACATCCTGCCAATCAGCATAACAAGGCTCCCTGTTCTCCATATCCTGTCCTATCTCTCTGGATTTTACACTTTTTTCAGATGGCCCTTTTGCCCAGGGGGCAGTGAGACTTCATTGTAGTGCAGATTTCCTTTACAGGCTTGCTTGGTTGGCCAAAAAGGGCGTATGCGTTTTTTCCTGAATATATTCAGGAAAAAACGCATACGCCCTTTTTGGCCAAGTGCATCATTGTAGACGTTGTGCCTCTTTTCCTATGCTTTCAGGGCAATTCCAGTCTACCCCCTGCAATCGTTTTCCTGAAATTCTGCCCCGCTTTCAAGTCCCCTTCGCAGGCTTACTTCAATATACTTTTGGAAGATAGCTGTCTTTATAACTCTGCAGGTATGTGAATTACATTGACCCTGAGCTCCTTTCTTCAACTCGCTTTCTTGTGAGCTGGGCACAAAACCGCAGGATTGCTTCAGGCCCTAATCTGTTTCCGGCAGGGCACGCTGAGCCTTTGGTTAATTCCTCTTCCTGGTGGGAAATGAGCGTTACATTTGCCCGTGCAGACACCTATACCTAATCTCTCATTGGTTCTCCCTATTCCTGTTCATCTTGCACAGAAATTGCAAGCTGTGCCAAACAGGAGGTTAAAGGCACTGACTCTCCAAGCGGGGAGAGTGTTAGTAAAGCATCTGGAATGGTGAACCCGAGGACCAGTATACGAAAACTGAGATGCATTTAAAATCTTTTCCCAGTCACAAGGTGGACGATACTCTGGGTTTCCCGTGCATGTTTTAGCTGGAGGAAGAATCCCTTGAACCTGGAGAGTTGGGACCCATGGAATGGATACCATGCAGTATGACTTCAAAGGGTCTGCATTTGCTCACCGTAACTGACCAATGCTATCAGCCTGAAGTGTCCAGCCTTATGTCTCAACCAGCTCTGGGTGTAGATGTGGTTAGTCCCGGTTGCATCACATGCCCTGAGTGAATTATTTAAGAATTGCTCTCTATTTCACTGTCTTTGTGTTTTGTTTTTGAAATTTATTTTGATAATGGGATTTATCGGATTTTCACTTCTGCGTTTATGCCACTGTACACACGCTTGATTCTCTTACGGAGACATATAAATCCATCGGTTTTAAGATTCTTCCTAGTCAGGTATATTCCTAGGCGTTGAATATGTGGTGTTGAGTCCATTTCTTTGAGCAAGGAGTAGGACATGTCTATTACATATTTGGCTTATGGAAAGTTATCTGTGCTAATTTAAGTCCCTAGTTTTATGCAGCACCCCAACGCACCAATCCCCATAAGCAAGCACTAGTTGGTTTTCTAAATTTGAGACACTGTTCTGTTTTGTAATTCAGTTCATGTGTAGTCAAGTTTAATTCCGTGTATTAGTGATAACTTATGATGTTTCTTTTTCTGTGTGACGTACTTCACGTAGAATCGCCGTACCTGCATCCACTCACTATGCCGCTATGGGCCTGACGACACAGATTTCATTGCTGAGTGATATTGCATTGAACCTACGTGCCACAACTTCTTTATCCATTTTTTGCTTTCTGGGATATTTACCTCATTCTGTAGACGAGCTTCTTGTGAACACAGTCGTCCCAAATATTGGGGTGGCTGTCTGTTTTTGATTTTAATTTCCCTAAGCTATAGGACCATAAGTGGAAGTGCCATAGGCTGTGTTGCTTTGTTTCTTACGTGTTTCAGGAAACACCATACACTTCTCCAGGGTGGCTGCTGGCAATTTACATCCTGCCAATCAGCATAACAAGGCTCCCTGTTTTCCATATCCTGTCCTACCTTTCTAGATTTTACACTTTTTTCAGATGGCCCTTTTGCCCGGGGGGCAGTGAGACTTCATTGTAGTGCAGATTTCCTTTACAGGCTTGCTTGGTCAGCCAAAAAGGGCGTATGCGTTTTTTCCTGAATATATTCAGGAAAAAACGCATACGCCCTTTTTGGCCAAGTGCATCATTGTCGATGTTGTGCCTCTTTTCCTATGCTTTCAGGGCAACTCCAGTCTACCCCCTGCAATCGTTTTCCTGAAATTCTGCCCCACTATCAAGTCCCTTTCGCAGGCTTACTTCAATATATTTTTGGAGGATAGCTGTCATTTATAACTCTGCAGGTTTGTGAATTACAGTGCCCCTGAGCTCCTTTCTTCAACTCGCTTTCTTGTGAGCTGGGCACAAAACCGCAGGATTGCTTCAGGCCCTAATCTGTTTCTGGCAGGTCACGCTGAGCCTTTGGTTAATTCCTCTTCCTGGTGGGCAATGAGCGTTAAATTTGCCCGTGGGGACACCTACAGCTAGTCTCTCATTGGTTCTCCCTATTCCTGTTCATCTTGCGCAGAAATTGCAAACTTTGCCAAACAGGAGGTTAAACACTGACTCTCCAAGCGGGGAGAGTGTTAGTAAAGCGTCTGGAATGGTGAACCCGAGGACCAGGATAGGAAAACTGAGATGCATATTAAATCGTTTCCCAATCACACGGTGGACCATACTCTGGGTTTCCCATGCATGTTTTAGCTGGAGGAAGAATCCCTTGACCCTGGAGAGTTGGAACCCTTGGAATGGGTACCATGCAGTATGACTTCAAAGGGTCTGCATTTGCTCACCGAAACTCACCAATGCTATCAGCCTGAAGTGTCCAGCCTCATGTCTCAACCAGCTCTGGGTGTAGATGTGGTAAATCCCGGTTGCATCACATGCCCTGAGTGAATTATTTAAGAATTGCTCTCTATTTCACTGTCTTTGTGTTTTGTTTTTGAAATTTATTTTGATAATGGGATTTATCGGATTTTCACTGCTGTGTTTATGCCGCTGTACACAGGCTTGATTCTCTTACGGAGACATATAAATACATGGGTTTTAAGATTCTTCCTAGTCAGGTATATTCCTAGGCGTTGAATATGTGGTGTTGAGTCCATTTCGTTGAGCAAGGAGTAGGTCTTGTCTATTACATATTTGGCTTATGGAATGTTATCTGTGCTAATTTCAGACTCTAGTTTTATGCAGCACCCCAACGCACATTTCCCCATAAGCAAGCACTAGTTAGTTTTCTAAATTTGCGACCCTGTTCTGTTTTGTAATTCAGTTCATGTGTAGTCAAGTTTACATTCCGTGTATTAGTGATATCTTATGATGTTTCTTTTTCTGTGTGACGTAGTTCACGTAGAATCACCGTACCTGCATCCACTCAGTATGCCGCTACGGACCTCATGACACAGATTTCATTGCTGAGTGATATTGCATTGCACGTACGTGCCAAAACTTCTTTATCCATTTTTTGCTTTCTGGGATAATTACCTGGTACTGTAGACGAGCTTCTTGGGAACACAGTCGTCCCAAACTTTAGGGTGGCTCTCTGTTTTTGATTTTAATTTCCCTAAGCAATAGGACCATAAGTGCAATTGCCATAGGCTGTGTTGCTTTATCTCTTACGTGTTTCAGGAAACACCATACACTTCTCCAGGTTGGCTGTTCACAATTTACATCCTGCCAATCAGCATAACAAGGCTCCCTGTTCTCCATATCCTGTCCTACCTTTCTGGATTTTACACTTTTTTCAGATGGCCCTTTTGCCCGGGGGGCAGTGAGCTTTCATTGTAGTGCAGATTTCCTTTACAGGCTTGTTTAGTTGGCCTAAAACAGCATATGCGTTTTTTCCTGAATATATTCAGGAAAAAACGCATACGCCCTTTTTGGCCAAGTGCATCATTGTCGACGTTGTGCCTCTTTTCCTATGCTTTCAGGGCAATTCCAGTCTAACCCATGCAATAGTTTTCCTGAAATTCTGCCCCGCTTTCAATTCCCCTTCGGAGGCTTTCTTCAATATACTTTTGGAAGATAGCTGTCATTTATAACTCTGCAGATTTGTGAATTACAGTGCCCCTGAGCTCCTTTCTTCAAATCGCTTTCTTGTGAGCTGGGCACAAAACCGCAGGATTGCTTCAGGCACTAATCTGTTTCCGGCAGGGTACGCTGAGCCTTTGGTTAATCCCTCTTCCTGGTGGGAAATGAGCGTTATATTTGCCCGTGCAGACACCTACAGCTAGTCTCTCATTGGTTCTCCCTATTCCTGTTCATCTTGCACAGAAATTGCAAGCTGTGCCAAAGAGGAGGTTAAAGGCACTGACTCTCCAAGCGGGGAGAGTGTTAGTAAAGCATCTGGAATGGTGAACCCGAGGACCAGGATACGAAAACTGAGATGCATTTTAAATCGTTTCCCAATCACACGGTGGACCATACTGTGCGTTTCCCATGCATGTTTTAGCTGGAGGAAGAATCCCTTGAACCTGGAGAGTTGGGACCCATGGAATGGGTACCAGGCAGTATGACTTCAAAGGGTCTGCATTTGCTCACCGAAACTCACCAATGCTATCAGCCTGAAGTGTCCAGCCTCATGTCTCAACCAGCTCTGGGTGTAGATGTGGTAAATCCCGGTTGCATCACATGCCCTGAGTGAATTATTTAAGAATTGCTCTCTATTTCACTGTCTTTGTGTTTTGTTTTTGAAATTTATTTTGATAATGGGATTTATCGGATTTTCACTGCTGTGTTTATGCCGCTGTACACAGGCTTGATTCTCTTACGGAGACATATAAATACATGGGTTTTAAGATTCTTCCTAGTCAGGTATATTCCTAGGCGTTGAATATGTGGTGTTGAGTCCATTTCGTTGAGCAAGGAGTAGGTCTTGTCTATTACATATTTGGCTTATGGAATGTTATCTGTGCTAATTTCAGACTCTGGTTTTATGCAGCACCCCAACGCACATTTCCCCATAAGCAAGCACTAGTTAGTTTTCTAAATTTGCGACCCTGTTCTGTTTTGTAATTCAGTTCATGTGTAGTCAAGTTTACATTCCGTGTATTAGTGATATCTTATGATGTTTCTTTTTCTGTGTGACGTAGTTCACGTAGAATCACCGTACCTGCATCCACTCAGTATGCCGCTACGGACCTCATGACACAGATTTCATTGCTGAGTGATATTGCATTGCACGTACGTGCCAAAACTTCTTTATCCATTTTTTGCTTTCTGGGATAATTACCTGGTACTGTAGACGAGCTTCTTGGGAACACAGTCGTCCCAAACTTTAGGGTGGCTCTCTGTTTTTGATTTTAATTTCCCTAAGCAATAGGACCATAAGTGCAATTGCCATAGGCTGTGTTGCTTTCTTTCTTACGTGTTTCAGGAAACACCATACACTTCTCCAGGTTGGCTGTTCACAATTTACATCCTGCCAATCAGCATAACAAGGCTCCCTGTTCTCCATATCCTGTCCTACCTTTCTGGATTTTACACTTTTTTCAGATGGCCCTTTTGCCCGGGGGGCAGTGAGCTTTCATTGTAGTGCAGATTTCCTTTACAGGCTTGTTTAGTTGGCCTAAAACAGCATATGCGTTTTTTCCTGAATATATTCAGGAAAAAACGCATACGCCCTTTTTGGCCAAGTGCATCATTGTCGACGTTGTGCCTCTTTTCCTATGCTTTCAGGGCAATTCCAGTCTAACCCATGCAATAGTTTTCCTGAAATTCTGCCCCGCTTTCAATTCCCCTTCGCAGGCTTTCTTCAATATACTTTTGGAAGATAGCTGTCATTTATAACTCTGCAGATTTGTGAATTACAGTGCCCCTGAGCTCCTTTCTTCAAATCGCTTTCTTGTGAGCTGGGCACAAAACCGCAGGATTGCTTCAGGCACTAATCTGTTTCCGGCAGGGTACGCTGAGCCTTTGGTTAATCCCTCTTCCTGGTGGGAAATGAGCGTTATATTTGCCCGTGCAGACACCTACAGCTAGTCTCTCATTGGTTCTCCCTATTCCTGTTCATCTTGCACAGAAATTGCAAGCTGTGCCAAAGAGGAGGTTAAAGGCACTGACTCTCCAAGCGGGGAGAGTGTTAGTAAAGCATCTGGAATGGTGAACCCGAGGACCAGGATACGAAAACTGAGATGCATTTTAAATCGTTTCCCAATCACACGGTGGACCATACTGTGCGTTTCCCATGCATGTTTTAGCTGGAGGAAGAATCCCTTGAACCTGGAGAGTTGGGACCCATGGAATGGGTACCAGGCAGTATGACTTCAAAGGGTCTGCATTTGCTCACCGAAACTCACCAATGCTATCAGCCTGAAGTGTCCAGCCTCATGTCTCAACCAGCTCTGGGTGTAGATGTGGTAAATCCCGGTTGCAAAACATGCCCTCAGTGAATTATTTAAGAATTGTTCTCTATTTCACTGTCTTTGTGTTTTGTTTTTGAAACTTATTTTGATAATGGGATTTATCGGATTTTCACTGCAGCGTTTCGGCCGCTGTACACATGCTTGATTCTCTTACGGAGACATATATATCCATGGGTTTTAAGATTCTTCCTAGTCAGGTATATTCCTAGGCGTTGAATATGTGGTGTTGGGTCCATTTCGTTGAGCAAGGTGTAGGTTTTGTCTATTACATATTTGGCTTATGGAATGTTATCTGTGCTAATTTCAGTCTCTGGTTTTATGCAGCACCCCAAGGCACCTTTCCCCATAAGCAAGCACTAGTTGGTTTTCTAAATTTGAGACCCTGTTCTGTTTTGTAATTCAGTTCATGTGTAGTCCAGTTTACATTCCGTGTATTAGTGATATCTTATGATGTTTCTTTTTCTGTGTGACGTAGTTCACGTAGAATCACCATACCTGCATCTACTCACTATGCCGCTACGGGCCTGATGACACAGATTTCATTGCTGAGTGATATTGCATTGCACGTACGTGCCACAACTTCTTTATCCATTTTTTGCTTTCTGGGATATTTACCTGGTACTGTAGACGAGCTTCTTGGGAACACAGCCGTCCCAAACTTTGGGGTGGCTCTCTGTTTTTGATTTTAATTTCCATAAGCAATAGGACCATAAGTGCAATTGCCATAGGCTGTGTTCCTTTATTTCTTATGTGTTTCAGGAAACACCATACACTTCTCCAGTGTGGCTGTTCACAATTTACATCCTGCCAATCAGCATAACAAGGCTCCCTGTTCTCCATATTCTGTCCTACCTTTCTGGATTTTACACTTTTTTCAGATGGCCCTTTTGCCTGGGGGGCAGGGAGATTTCATTGTAGTGCAGATTTCCTTTACCGGCTTGCTTGGTTGGCCAAAAAGGGCGTATGCGTTTTTTCCTGAATATATTCAGGAAAAAACGCATACGCCCTTTTTCGCCAAGTGCATCATTGTCGACGTTGTGCCCCTTTTCCTATGCTTTCAGGGCAATTCCACTCTACCCCCTGCAATCGTTTTCCTGAAATTCTTCCCGGCTTCCAAGTCCCCTTCGCAGGCTTACTTCAATATATTTTTAGAGGATAGCTGTCATTTATAACTCTGCAGGTTTGTGAATTACAGTGCCCCTGAGCTCCTTTCTTCAACTCGCTTTCTTATGAGCTGGGCACAAATCCGCAGGATTGCTTCAGGCCCTAATCTGTTTACGGCAGGGCATGCTGAGCCTTTGGTCAATTCCTCTTCCTGGTGGGAAATGAGCGTTACATTTGCCCGTGCAGACACCTATAGCTAGTCTCTCATTGGTTCTCCCTATTCCTGTTCATCTTGCACAGAAATTGCAAGCTGTGCCAAACAGGAGGTTAAAGGCACTGACTCTCCAAGCGGGGAGAGTGTTAGTAAAGCATCTGGAATGGTGAACCCGAGGCCCAGGATACGAAAACTGAGATGCATTTTAAATCGTTTCCCAATCACACAGTGGACGATACTCTGGGTTTCCCATGCATGTTTTAGCTGGAGGAAGAATCCCTTGAACCTGTAGTGTTGGGACCCATGGAATGTGTACCATGCAGTATGACTTCAAAGGGTCTGCATTTGCTCACCGAAACTCACCAATGCTATCAGCCTGAAGTGTCCAGCCTTATGTCTCAACCAGCTCTGGGTGTAGATGTGTTAAATCCAGGTTGCATCACATGCCCTGTGTGAATTATTTAAGAATTGCTCTCTATTTCACTGTCTTTGTGTTTTGTTTTCGAAATTTATTTTGATAATGGGATTTATCGGATTTTCACTGCTGCGTTTATTCCGCTGTACACAGGCTTGATTCTCTTATGGAGACATATAAATCCATGGGTTTTAAGATTCTTCCTAGTCAGGTATATTCCTAGGCGTTGAATATGTGGTGTTGAGTCCATTTCGTTGAGCAAGGAGTAGGTCTTGTCTATTACATATTTGGCTTATGGAATGTTATCTGTGCTAATTTCAGAATCTGGTTTTATGCAGCACCCCAAGGCACCTTTCCCCATAATCAAGCACTAGTTGGTTTTCTAAGTTTGCGACCCTGTTCTGTTTGGTAATTCAGTTCATATGTAGTCAAGTTTACATTCCGTGTATTAGTGATATCTTATGATGTTTCTTTTTCTGTGTGACGTAGTTCACGTAGAATCACCGTACCTGCATCCACTCACTATGCCGCTATGGACCTGTTGACACAGATTTCATTGCTGAGTGATATTGCATTGCACGTACGTGCCACAACTTCTTTATCCATTTTTTGCTTTCTGGGATATTTACCTGGTACTGTAGACGAGCTTCTTGGGAACACAGCCATCCCAAACTTTGGGGTGGCTCTCTGTTTTTGATTTTAATTTCCCTAAGCAATAGGACCATAAGTGCAATTGCCATAGGCTGTGTTGCTTTATCTCTTACGTGTTTCAGGAAACACCATACACTTCTCCAGGGTGGCTGTTCACAATTTACATCCTGCCAATCAGCATAACAAGGCTCCCTGTCCTCCATATCCTGTCTTACCTTTCTGGATATTACACTTTTTTCAGATGGCCCTTTTGCTTGGGGGGCAGTGAGATGTCATTGTAGTGCAGATTTCCTTTACAGGCTTGCTTGGTTGGCCAAAAAGGGCGTATGCCTTTTTTCCTGAATATATTCAGGAAAAAACGCATACGCCCTCTTTGGCCAAGTGCATCATTGTCGACGTTGTGCCTCTTTTCCTATGTTTTCAGGGCAATTCCAGTCTACCCCCTGCAATCGTTTTCCTGAAATTCTGCCCCGCTTTCAAGTCCCCTTCGCAGGCTTACTTCAATATACTTTTGGAAGATAGCTGTCATTTATAATTCTGCAGGTTGTGAATTACAGTGCCCCTGAGCTCCTTTCTTCAACTCGCTTTCTTGTGAGCTGGGCACAAAACCGCAGGTTTGCTTCAGGCCCTAATCTTTTTCTGGCAGGGCACGCTGAGCCTTTGGTTAATTCCTCTTCCTGGTGGGAAATGAGCGTTATATTTGCCCGTGCAGACACCTATAGCTACTCTCTCATTGGTTCTCCCTATTCCTGTTCATCTTGCACAGAAATTGCAAGCTGTGCCAAACAGGAGGTGAAAGGCACTGACTCTCCAAGCGGGGAGAGTGTTAGTAAAGCATCTGGAATGGTGAACCCGAGGACCAGGATACGAAAACTGAGATCCATTTTAAATCGTTTCCCAATCACACGGTGGACGATACTCTGGGTTTCCCGTGCCTGTTTTAGCTGGAGGAAGAATCCCTTGAACCTGGAGAGTTGGGACCCATGGAATGGGTACCATGCAGTATAACTTCAAAGGGTCTGCATTTGCTCACCGAAACTCACCTATGCTATCAGCCTGAAGTGTCCAGCCTTATGTCTCAACCAGCTCTGGGTGTAGATGTGTTAAATCCCGGTTGCATCACATGCCCTGAGTGAATTATTTAAGAATTGCTCTCTATTTCACTGTCTTTTTGTTTTGTTTTTGAAATTTATTTTGATAATGCGATTTATCGGATTTTCACTGCTGCGTTTCGGCTGCTGTACACATGCTTGATTCTCTTACGGAGACATATATATCCATGGGTTTTAAGATTCTTCCTAGTCAGGTATATTCCTAGGCGTTGAATATGTGGTGTTGGGTCCATTTCGTTGAGCAAGGAGTAGGTCTTGTCTATTACATATTTGGCTTATGGAATGTTATCTGTGCTAATTTCAGTCTCTGGTTTTATGCAGCACCCCAACGCAACTTTCCCCATAAGCAAGCACTAGTTGCTTTTCTAAATTTGCGACCCTGTTCTGTTTTGTAATTCAGTTCATGTGTAGTCAAGTTTACATTCCGTGTATTAGTGATATCTTATGATGTTTCTTTTTCTGTGTGACGTAGTTCACGTAGAATCACCGTACCTGCATCCACTCACTATGCCGCTACGGGCCTGATGACACAGATTTCATTGCTGAGTGATACTGCATTGCACGTACGTGCCACAACTTCTTTATCCATTTTTTGCTTTCTGGGATATTTACCTGGTACTGTAGACGAGCTTGTTGGGAACACAGCCGTCCCAAATTTTGGGGTGGCTCTCTGTTTTTGTATTTAATTACCCTAAGCAATAGGACCATAAGTGCAATTGCCATATGCTGTGTTGCTTTGTTTCTTACGTGTTTGAGGAAACACCATAGACTTCTCCAGGGTGGCTGCTGGCAATTTACATCCTGCCAATCAGCATAACAAGGCTCCCTGTTCTCCATATCCTGTCCTACCTTTCTGGATTTTACACTTTTTTCAGATGGCCCTTTTGACCGGGGGGCAGTAATATTACATTGTAGTGCAGATTTCCTTTACAGGCTTGCTTGGTTGGCCAAAAAGAGCGTATGCATTTTTTCCTGAATATATTCAGGAAAAAACGCATACGCACTTTTTGGCCAAGTGCATCATTGTCGACGTTGTGCCTCTATTCCTATGCTTTCAGGGCAATTCCAGTCTACCCCCTGCAATCGTTTTCCTGAAATTTTGCCCCGCTTTCAAGTCCCCTTCGCAGGCTTACTTCAATATACTTTGGGAAGATAACTGTCATTTATAACTCTGCAGGTTTGTGAATTACAGTGCCCCTGAGCTCCTTTCTTCAACTCGATTTCTTGTGAGCTGGGCACAAAACCGCAGGATTGCTTCAGGCACTAATCTGTTTCCAGCAGGGCACGCTGAGCCTTTGGTTAATTCCTCTTCCTGGTGGGAAATGAGCGTTACATTTGACTGTGCAGACACCTATAGCTAGTCTCTCATTGGTTCTCCCTATTCCTGTTCATCTTGCACAGAAATTGCAAGCTGTGCCAAACAGGAGGTTAAAGGCACTGACTCTCCAAGCGGGGAGAGTGTTAGTAAAGCATCTGGAATTGTGAACCCGAGGACCAGGATACGAAAACTGAGATGCATTTTAAATCGTTTCCCAATCACACGGTGGACCATACTGTGGGTTTCCCATGCATGTTTTAGCTGGAGGAAGAATCCCTTGAACCTGGAGAGTTGGGACCTATGGAATAGGTACCATGCAGTATGACTTCAAAGGGTCTGCATTTGCTCACCGAAACTCAGCAATGCTATCAGCCTGAAGTGTCCAGCCTTATGTCTCAACCAGCTCTGGGTGTAGATGTGTTAAATCCCGGTTTCATCATATGCCGTGAGTGAATTATTTAAGAATTGCTCTCTATTTCACTGTCTTTTTGTTTTGTTTTTGAAATTTATTTTGATAATGGGATTTATCGGATTTTCACTGCTGCGTTTATGCCGCTGTACACACGCTTGATTCTCTTACAGAGACATATAAATCCATGGGTTTTAAGATTCTTCCTAGTCAGGTATATTCCTAGGCGTTGAATATGTGGTGTTGAGTCCATTTCGCTGAGCAAGGAGTAGGTCTTGTCTATTACATATTTGGCTTCTGGAATGTTATCTGTGCTAATTTCAGTCTCTGGTTTTATGCAGCACCCCAACGCACCTTTCCCCATAAGCAAGCACTAGTTGGTTTTCTAAATTTGGGACACTGTTCTGTTTTGTAATTCAGTTCATGTGTAGTCAAGTTTACATTCCGTGTATTAGTGCTATCTTATGATGTTTCTTTTTCTGTGTGACGTAGTTCACGTAGAATCACTGTACCTGCATCAACTCACTATGCCGCTACAGGCCTGATGGCACAGATTTCATTGCTGAGTGATATTGCATTGCATGTACGTGCCACAACTTCTTTATCCATTTTTTGCTTTCTGGGATAATTACCTGGTACTGTAGACGAGCTTCTTGGGAACACAGTCGTCCCAAACTTTGGGGTGGCTCTCTGTTTTTGAATTTAATTTCCCTAAGCAATAGGACCATAAGTGCAATTGCCATAGGCTGTGTTGCTTTATTTCTTACGTGTTTCAGGAAACACCATACACTTCTCCAGAGTGGCTGCTGGCAATTTACATCCTGCCAATCAGCATAACAAGGCTCCCTGTTCTCCATATCCTGTCCTACCTTTCTGGATTTTACACTTTTTTCAGATGGCCCTTTTGCCTGGGGGGCAGTGACATTTCATTGTAGTGCAGATTTCATTTACAGGCTTGCTTGGTTGGCCAAAAGGGGCGCAAGCGTTTTTTCCTGAATATATTCAGGAAAAAACGCATACGCACTTTTTGGCCAAGTGCATCATTGTCGACATTCTGCCTCCTTTCCTATGCTTTCAGGGCAATTCCAGTCTACCCCCTGCAATCGTTTTCCTGAAATTCTGCCCCGCTTTCAAGTCCCCTTCGCAGGCTTACTGCAATATATTTTTGGAGGATAGCTGTCATTTATAACTCTGCAGGTTTGTGAATTACAGTGCCCCTGAGCTCCTTTCTTCAACTCGCTTTCTTGTGAGCTATGCACAAAACCGCAGGATTGCATCAAGCCCTAATCTGTTTCCGGCAGGGCACGCTGAGCCTTTGGTTAATTCCTCTTCCTGGTGGGAAATGAGCGTTATATTTGCTCGTGCAGACACCTATAGATAGTCTCTCATTGGTTCTCCCTATTACTGTTCATCTTGCACAGAAATTGCAAGCTGTGCCAAACAGGAGGTTAAAGGCACTGACTCTCCAAGCGGGGAGAGTGTTAGTATAGCATCTGGAATGGTGAACCCGAGGACCAGGATACGAAAACTGAGATGCATTTTAAATCGTTTCCCAATCACACGGTGGACCATACTGTGGGTTTCCCATGCATGTTTTAGCTAGAGGAAGAATCCCTTGAACCTGGAGAGTTGGGACCCATGGAATAGGTACCATGCAGTATGACTTCAAAGGGTCTGCATTTGCTCACCGAAACTCACCAATGCTATCAGCCTGAAGTGTCCAGCCTTATGTCTCAACCAGCTCTGGGTGTAGATGTGGTCAATCCCGGTTGCATCACATGCCCTGAGTGAATAATTTAAGAATTGCTCTCTATTTCACTGTCTTTGTGTTTTGTTTTTGAAATTTATTTTGATAATGGGATTTATCGGATTTTCACTGCTGCGTTTATGCCGCTGTACACAGGCTTGATTCTCTTATGGAGACATATAAATCCATGGGTTTTAAGATTCTTCCTAGTCAGGTATATTCCTAGGCGTTGAATATGTGGTGTTGAGTCCATTTCGTTGAGCAAGGAGTAGGTCTTGTCTATTACATATTTGGCGTATGGAATGTTATCCGTGCTAATTTCAGTCTCTGGTTTTATGCAGCACCCCAAGGCACTTTTCCCATAAGCAAGCACTAGTTGATTTTCTAAATTTGAGACCCTGTTCTGTTTTGTAATTCAGTTCATCTGTATTCAAGTTAACATTCTGTGTATTAGTGATATCTTATGATGTTTCTTTTTCTGTGTGACGTAGTTCACGTAGAATCACCATACCTGCATCCACTCACTATGCCGCTACGGGCCTGATGACACAGATTTCATTGCTGAGTGATATTGCATTGCACGTACGTGCCACAACTTCTTTATCCATTTTTTGCTTTCTGGGATATTTACCTGATACTATAGACGAGCTTCTTGGGAACACAGCCGTCCCAAACTTTGGGGTGGCTCTCTGTTTTTGATTTTAATTTCCCTAAGCAATAGGACCATAAGTGGAAGTGCCATAGGCTGTGTTGCTTTGTTTCTTTCGTGTTTCAGGAAACACCATACACTTCTCCAGGGTGGCTGCTGGCAATTTACATCCAGTCAATCAGCATAACAAGGCTCCCTGTTCTCCATATCCTGTCCTACCTTTCTGGATTTTACACTTTTTTCAGATGGCCCTTTTGCCCGGGGGGCAGTGAGACTTCATTGTAGTGCAGATTTCCTTTTCAGGCTTCCTTGATTGGCCAAAAAGGGCGTATGCATTTTTTCCTGAATATATTCAGGAAAAAACGCATAGCCATTTTTGGCCAAGTGCATCATTTTCGACGTTCTGCCTCTTTTCCTATGCTTTCAGGGCAATTCCAGTCTAACCCCTGCAATCGTTTTCCTGAAATTCTGCCCCGCTTTCAAGTCCCCTTCGCAGGCTTACTTCAATATATTTTTCGAGGATAGCTGTCATTTATAACTCTGCAGGTTTGTGAATTACAGTGCCCCTGAGCTCCTTTCTTCAACTCGCTTTCTTGTGAGCTAGGCACAAAACCGCAGGATTGCATCAAGCCCTAATCTGTTTCCGTCAGGGCACGCTGAGCCTTTGGTTAATTCCTCTTCCTGTTGGGAAATGAGCGTTACATTTTCTCGTGCAGACACCTATAGCTAGTCTCTCATTGGTTCTCCTTATTCCTGTTCATCTTGCACAGAAATTGCAAGCTGTGCCAAAGAGGAGGTTAAAGGCACTGACTCTCCAAGCGGGGAGAGTGTTAGTAAAGCATCTGGAATGGTGAACACGAGGACCAGGATACGAAAAATGAGATGCATTTTAAATCGTTTAATAATCACACGGTGGACCATACTGTGGGTTTCCCATGCATGTTTTAGCTGGAGGAAGAATCCCTTGAACCTGGAGAGTTGGGACCCATGGAATAGGTACCATGCAGTATGACTTCAAAGGGTCTGCATTTGCTCACCAAATCTCACCAATGCTATCAGCCTGAAGTGTCCAGCCTTATGTCTCAACCAGCTCTGGGTGTAGATGTGTTAAATCCCGGTTGCATCACATGCCCTGAGTGAATTATTTAAGAATTGCTCTCTATTTCACTGTCTTTGTGTTTTGTTTTTGAAATTTATTTTGATAATGGGATTTATCGGATTTTCACTGCTGCGTTTATGTTGCTGTACACATGCTTGATTCTCTTACAGAGACATATAAATCCATGGGTTTTAAGATTCTTCCTAGTCAGGTATATTCCTAGGCGTTGTATATGTTGTGTTGAGTCCATTTCGTTGAGCAAGGAGTAGGTCTTGTCTATTACATATTTGGCTTATGGAATGTTATCTGTGCTAATTTCAGTGTCTGGTTTTATGCAGCACCCCAAGGCACCTTTCCCCATAAGCAAGCACTAGTTGGTTTTCTAAATTTGAGACCCTGTTCTGTTTTGTAATTCAGTTCATGTGTAGTCAAGTTTACATTCCGTGTATTACTGATATCTTATGATGTTTCTTTTTCTGTGTGACGTAGTTCACGTAGAATCACCATACCTGCATCCACTCACTATGCCGCTACGGGCCTGATGACACAGATTTCATTGCTGAGTGATATTGCATTGCACGTACGTGCCACAACTTCTTTATCCATTTTTTGCTTTCTGGGATATTTACCTGGTACTGTAGACGAGCTATTTGGGAACACAGCCGTCCCAAACTTTGGGGTGGCTCTCTGTTTTTGATTTTAATTTCCCTAAGCAATAGGACCATAAGTGCAATTGCCATAGGCTGTGTTGCTTTATTTCTTTCCTGTTTCAGGAAACACCATACACATCTCCAGGGTGGCTGTTCACAATTTACATCCTGCCAATCAGCATAACAAGGCTCCCTGTTCTCCATATCCTGTCCTACCTTTCTGGATTTTACACTTTTTTCAGATGGCCCTTTTGCCCGGGGGGCAGTGAGATTTCACTGTAGTGCAGATTTCCTTTACAGGCTTGCTTGGTTGGCCAAAAAGGGCGTATGCGTTTTTTCCTGAATATATTCAGGATAAAACGCATACGCCCTTTTTGGCCAAGTGCATCATTTTCAACGTTGTGCCTCTTTTCCTATGCTTTCAGGGCAATTCCAGTCTACCCCCTGCAATCGTTTTCCTGAAATTCTGCCCCGCTTTCAAGTCCCCTTCGCAGGCTTACTTCAATATACTTTTGGAAGATAGCTGTCATTTATAACTCTGCAGGTTTGTGAATTACAGTGCCCCAGAGCTCCTTTCTTCAACTCGCTTTCTTATGTGCTGGGCACAAAACCACAGGATTGCTTCAGGCACTAATCTCTTTCCAGCAGGGCATGCTGAGCCTTTGGTTAATTCCTCTTCCTGGTGGTAAATGAGCGTTACATTTGCCCGTGCAGACAGCTATAGCTAGTCTCTCATTGGTTCTCCCTATTCCTGTTCATCTTGCACAGAAATTGCAAGCTGTGCCAAAGAGGAGGTTAAAGGCACTGACTCTCCAAGCGGGGAGAGTGTTAGTAAAGCATCTGGAATGTTGAACACGAGGACCCGGATACGAAAACTGAGATGCATTTTAAATCGTTTCCCAATCACACGGTGGACGATACTCTGGGTTTCCCATGCATGTTTTAGCTGGAGGAAGAATCCCTTGAACCTGGAGAGTTGGGACCCATGGAATGGGTACCATGCAGTATGACTTCAAAGGGTCTGCATTTGCTCACCGAAACTCACCAATGCTATCAGCCTGAAGTGTCCAGCCTTATGTCTCAACCAGCTCTGGGTGTAGATGTGGTCAATCCCGGTTGCGTCACATGCCCTGAGTGAATTATTTGAGAATTGCTCTCTATTTCACTGTCTTTGTGTTTTGTTTTCGAAATTTATTTCGATAATGGGATTTATCGGATTTTCACTGCTGCATTTCGGCCGCTGTACACACGCTTGATTCTCTTACGGAGACATATATATATCCATGGGTTTTAAGATTCTTCCTAGTCAGGTATATTCCTAGGCGTTGAATATGTGGTGTTGGGTCCATTTCGTTGAGCAAGGAGTATGTCTTGTCTATTACATATTTGGCTTATGGAAAGTTATCTGTACTAATTTCAGTCTCTGGTTTTATGCAGCGCCCCAACGCACCTTTCCCCATAAGCAAGCACTAGTTGGTTTTCTAAATTTGAGACCCGGTTCTGTTTTGTAATTCAGTTCATGTGTAGTCAAGTTTACATTCCGTGTATTAGTGATATCTTATGATGTTTCTTTTGCTGTGTGACGTAGTTCACGTAGAATCACCGTACCTGCATCCACTCACTATGCCGCTATGGTCCTGATGACACAGATTTCATTGCTGAGTGATATTGCATTGTACGTTCGTGCCACAACTTCTTTATCCATTTTTTGCTTTCTGGGATATTTACCTGATACTATAGACGAGCTTCTTGTGAACACAGCCGTCCCAAATATTGGGGTGGCTGTCTGTTTTTGATTTTAATTTCCATAAGCTATAGGACCATATGTGGAAGTGCCATAGGCTGTGTTGCTTTGTTTCTTACGTGTTTCAGGAAACACCATACACTTCTCCAGGGTGGCTGCTGGCAATTTACATCCTGCCAATCAGCATAACAAGGCTCCCTGTTCTCCATATCCTGTCCTACCTTTCTGGATTTTACACTTTTCTCACATGGCCCTTTTGCCCGGGGGGCAGTGAGACTTCATTGTAGTGCAGATTTCCTTTACAGGCTTGCTTGGTTGGCCAAAAAGGGCGTATGCGTTTTTTCCTGAATATATTTCCTGAATATATTCAGGAATATATTCAGGAAAAAACGCATACGCCCTTTTTGGCCAAGTGCATCATTGTCAACGTCGTGCCTCTTTTCCTATGCTTTCAGGGCAATTCCAGTCTACCCCGTGCAATCGTTTTCCTGAAATTCTGCCCCGCTTTCAAGTCCTCTTCGCCGCCTTAGTTCAGTATATTTTCGGAGGATAGCTTTCATTTATAACTCTGCACGTTTGTGAATGACAGTGCCCCTCAGCTCCTTTCTTCAACCCCCCTTCTTGTGAGCTGGGCACAAAACCGCAGTATTGCTTCAGGCCCCAATCTGTTTCGGGCAGGGCACTCTGATCCTTTGGCTAATTCCTCTTCCTGGTGGGAAATGAGCGTTACATTTGCCCGTGCAGACACCTACTGCTTGTCTCTCATTGTTTCTCCCTATTCCTGTTCATCTTGTGAAGAAATTGCGAAATATGCCAAACAGGAGTTTAAATGCACTGTCTCTCCAAGTGGGCAGAGTGTTAGTAAAGCATCTGGAATGGTGAACCCGAGGACCAGGATATGAAAACTGAGATGCATTTTAAATCGTTTCCCAATCACATGGTGGACCATACTCTGGGTTTCCCAATCATGCTGTAGCTGAATAAAGAATCCCTTGAACATGGAGAGTTGGGACCCATGGAATGGGCACCATGCAGTATAACTTCAAAGGGTCTGCATTTGCTCACAGAAACTCTCCAATGCTATCAGCCCCATGTGTCCAGCCTTATGTCTCACCCAGCTCTGGGTGTTGATGTGGTAAATCCATGTTGCATCACAAGCCCTGAATGAATTATTTAAGAATTGCTCTCTATTTCACTGTCATTGTGTTTTGTTTTTGTAGTTTATTTTGATAACGATATTTATCGGATTTTCACTGCTTCGTTTATGCCGCTCTACACACGCTTGTTTCGCTTACGGAGACATATAAGTCCATGGGTTTTAAGATTCTTACTAATCAGGTATATTCCTTGGCATTGAATATCACGTGTTGTGTCCATTTTGTTGAGCAAGGAGTAGGTCTTGACTATTACATATTTGGCTTATGGAAAGGTATCTGTGCTAATTTCAATCTCTGGTTTTATTCAGCACCCCAACTCACCTTTCCCCTTAAGGAAGCATAAGTTGGTTTTCTTAATTTCAAACCCTGTTCTCTTTTGTAATTCAGTTCATATGTAGCCATGTTAACATTCCATGTATTAGTAATATCTTATGTCTTTTTTTTTTGAATTATATGACATCGAATGATCACACGTAACTCCTCTGGAGTTGTTACAACTGGCCGTATTTCATTGATTTCCAGGCTGAGTAATATTCCACTCTACATAAGCACCACATCTCTATCCATTTTTTCTCTGCAGAAACATTTAAGTTATATCCTAGTCGAGGGTCTTTTAAACAGAGAGGTGGTAAACATTGGGGTGCCTGTGTCCTCTCGATTTTTGTTTTTCCCAAGATATAATTCCATGAGTGCAAGTGCCCTGTGCTCGGTAGCTCATTTTTTAGATGTTTTAGTAAACACAATACACTTATCCCGAGTGACAGTTGGCAATATACATTTCCACTATAAGACTCACAGGGCTCCCTTTTCTCCTTGCCCTGTCCTGCATTTCTGGTGTTTACACTTTATGAGGACGGCTCTTCTGACTGATGCAAAGTGATATGTTTTGTAGTATTGATTTCCAGTGCCCACCTGTTTGGTTGGCTAAAATAGTGTATGCCCTTTTCTTGAATATATACAGAAAAAGACCCATACACCCTTTTTGGCCAACTGCAATGTTGGCAATGTTCAGCCCCTTTTCTTGTGCTTAATGGCGAGTCCTTTCTACCTCTTCCAATCCCTTTCCTGCCATTCTCCGTTGCTTACAAGTCCTTTTCTCTGACTTTCCTCAAGACATTTTTCAGTGATAGATATTTTCAACTCTGCAGTTTCGTGAATTTTAGTGCCCCTGAGTTCCATTTTCCAACTTGTGTTTATGGGAACTGGCCACAAAGCATCAGGATTCCTCAAGCCCTATTCTGTTTCCATGGGCAACCCTAGCCTTTGGTCAATTCGTCTTCCTGATTGGAAATTAGAGTGACATGTGCCTGTCCGAACACCTAGGACTTGTCTCTCATTGTTCCTCCTCCTTCTGCTTCATCCTCTGGACAAATTCCAAACTGTATGCAACAGGATGTTGACAGTGCTGACATCTCCAAGTGGGGAGACTGTTAGTAAAGACGCTGGAGTGGTGAACCCTAGCACCAAGAGATGAGGAGATGAGATGCCTTTTCCAAACTTTTCCCGATCAGACGGTATACCATCCTCTGGGTGTGACAGGCATGTTTTAGGTGTAGGAAGGGTCCCATTCATGTGAGGAGAACACCAGGGGATTTTCAATATCAGTGTCTCTCCGCAACCCAAACTGGGGAATTTTTTAGGCTACGGCTACACATATGTTCATTAAGGGCCTTGGGAAGTAGGCAGAGTCCAAACTTTAGATGATTGAAGTCTTCAGGGTCAGAAGCACTCACCACTGTCTTCCCTTAGGTTCCATTTTTACTGTCATTGATGGATGATGTCAATAAAAATATCTATTCTTTTTCAGATCATTTCCCCTTATAGGTTATTGCAAAATATTGAGTGTAGTTCCCTGTGCTATACAGTAGTTCCTTGCTAATGATTTCATACATAGCAGTGTGTATGTGTTAATCCCAAACTGTTAATTTATCCCTCCTCCTACCATTTCCCTTTGGTAATAATAAATTATAAGATTTTATGCTTCTCAGAAATGGGGGAGCTGAAAGAAAGGTATCATTTTCAATGCAAAAGCATTTAAAACAAGATTGAAGCTTTAACCAAGATTATTAGATGTACATCCTTGGAAAGAAATCACTTTGTTTCTCTAATATTGACCTGACAAAGAAGACAGACCTTTTCACTGAACTTGCTTATAATAAAGTGATGGAAATATCAAATGGAAGTGTTAGAAACATCTTATTTTACCCGAGCCTTATACACTGTTCTATGTTAATTACAGTTTGGCTCACACATCTGTTCATTGAAGTTACAATGTTCTCAATTTCTGTTACTGATCCTCCAGAGTGGACGCCAACAAGTGTCCCCCTGCCCAGTGTCATTGGAGCCAATAGATCGAGACTGAGTTTGGTTCAAAAGCAAAGGAAACTTTATATTTTGAGCAGAGAATGGAGAGGTGCTACCCTGTGGGCTGTGGGCTGGGCTGCTGTGTAGAGATCCTGTCAGAGTCACTGGGAGGGAGGGGGCTGAGCTCTCGAGGGCCTGGTTGGCTGCAGCTCAGGCTCTATGTCACGGAGTCTGAACTGGGTCCCAGGAGCTGAAGTGTCATCGAGCCATTCTGCTCTAGGAAATCTGGTCTGAAGTGCTGGGTGTGGAACCTCTGTATGCGGGACACTAGGAGCACCTGAAATTAGACAAAGGATAAAAATGGTTAGACTTTATTTTATTGCCCAGATTCTATTTTTATCTCCCAGGGATTCTTAAGGGGCTTTGCCTGGGACAAACTCCTCTTCTGCCTTTTGTCCCTTTCCTCATTCTTGGAGTGCTTCGGGTGCAGACCCTTCTTCTCTAACTGCTGAGTGCTGAGTTAGGAGGCCTCATACCCGTGGGCGAGGGTCAGAACTTCTCCCCAGCAGCCTCCAGGTGACGTTGATTGTCCCCAGGCCTCCTGCCTCCCTGCTCGTCTGCCTGAGCACCACTATTCGGAGTGTTATAGATTCTAATGACCTTTAAGGGTCCAGAAAGGAGATGTGCAGTGGCGCTGTGAGGTCCAGTTTCACCCCGCCCCACATTTGTTCAGCCACCTTAGGCTGACCGTTTCTGCCAGCCTAGATGCTCTGACTGACCGTTTCTGCCAGCCTAGATGCTCTGACCAACAGTCTGCGCTTTCTTCCATTAGGCCCCTGAATTAACGTAAAAACAGCACCAGGTGTCAGGACCCTGCCCGCTCAGCTCCCAGACAGTCCAGGGTCAGTGGTGATGAAGGATCATGATGGTCACTGAGTCAAGAGCCTTTGGAAGTAAACAGGAGTCCAGCCGGTCTTATTGGCCACCATCATCGGGGTGTCTGTAGGCTTTTCTATGGTGACAGCATGATATACGGTTCCCCCACCAAGATTATTAGCTCCCCTCTGTGTACAGTAAGTACTGCAAGCAGTAGTCTACTCTTTTGGGACACACTCTTGTTGTTTTATGAGAGAAACTCCAGGTCAAGTGATGGTCACACGGGTCGTCATGGTGCCCCGTTGCCCCCGGTTATCTCTCTGGAGGTTGGAGTTGGAGGGCCTCCTCAATCGAGGTCAGTGTGCCCACGGAGCAAACCCTGCAACTTCAGGGCATGGTTGGGGGTTAGGATCACCACGTGGGGTCCGTTTCCCTTAGAAGGGAGGTGGCCTTTTGGGCTGCTGATTTCCAGGTTTTCAGATACCACCAGTATCTTGGCCAGATGTGGCGGTGGCCCAAGCCCCTTGGTGACCATAGTTTATCCTACCTGGATGGCATTCTTGCATTGTTCCATTTCAAGTGGTCCCAGTTTTTGCACTAATACTCCAATGGCGATTCACCTTTCACCAGGAATGTAAAGGTCAAAGGGTTTAGCTAAATTAGGGAGTTCCAGGGCAAGGGTCTGAATTGACTGCTCTTTCCATTCTTGAAAGGCCACTTCTGGATTCTATTCAAAAGGATCATCATCTTTTCCTTTCAGTGTTTCATATAGAGGCCCAGCTAGTAGACTGTAGTTAGGGATCCAGAGGCAGGAAACCCTGGCTTCCCCAGGAACCCCTAAGCTGTCTTCTAGTTTCAGAAAGGGGTAAGGCTGTAAATTGTTTCTTCCCTTTCCTGGGATGGGCTTCTCCGACCTTCTGTGAGAATGAAGCCCAGGCAGGTCACCGTAGTCTGTGATATTTGAGCTTTTTTGTGGACAACTTCTATCCTTTATTGGCTTGGTAGTTCTGAGGCCTCCTTAGTAGGGCTGGCGATCAGAATGTTGTCTGAATATTGAAGGAGTGTTTCCTTTTCCAGAGGTAGAACTTTTAGGTCTTTAGCTGAGCTTTCCCCAAAGATGGTGTGGGAATTTTTGAACCCTTGGGGCAAGACAGCCTGGAAGTATTGTTTTAGTTGTATGTTGAGTCCTGTCACTCACAAGCCAAAATTTCTTGTGACTCTGGGACTAATGGAATACTAAAGAAGGCATCATTGAAGAGTAATACAGAATACCAAGTCCTGGTGGTTGGTAGAATGACCAGCAGGGTGTAGGATTTAGGAACTACTGGAGGTATATCCTCGGTGGCTTCACTGACTGTCCTGACATCCTTTACCAGGACTCCAGCAGCCCATGGGGCTCTCGAGGTCAGGCCAATCCCAGGATATGGAGCTCACCTGGGCAGGTACCCTACCCCCACCCCAGCCCACGGGGCTCTCGTGTTCAGGCCCCTCCCAGGATATGGGATTCCCTGGGCAGGTCCTCTGCAGTCCATGGGGCTCCCGTGGTCAGGCCCCTCCCAGGATACAGAGCTACCCTTGCAGGTACCTTGGCAGGGCTGGGCACACAGGAACCGTGCACATAGCCCTCATTGCAGAGCACTCCCAGCTCACCTGTCGCTCAGATCTGACACAGAGCACCTCAGAGCAGGACTTGAACTAACAAACAGCAGCTCTGACAGGTCTGTGACCCTGGGCATCACTCTGTGCGGCCTCCTCCACCTGGTCTTCCAGAGACTTCCACTGCACCCGGGGCACCAGGCCTCTGTCTCCAACCACCACCCACCCCTCCTCTCCCTGACCCCTGGGTTCCTCTCATTAGGAGAGGGTTTTCTTGAAGTTGTCTCCCACTCATGGGCCAGATAATATAATTAGAAAACAAGCCAGAGCTGCAGCCCCTTGTCTATCCTGACTCTCAGGAGCCCACACCTGTTTCTTGGACCTGGCCAATTCAGCAAGTTCCATTTTCTGCAACTGTGAGCCCCTGAGGGGTGATTATTGGCTGGCCTGGGAAGCCTGACCATGCTGGCCAGCCCTCCCCAGGTGTGCCTGGGTTGAGATCAATATAAACACCGCTCCAGGCAGCAAGAGCCCCTGCAGCTGTGCCTGACACCATTTTCTCTGCCCTGTCAGCAGTCTCGGGGCTGGGCTGGTGGGAGGGAGTGAGAGGCCACGGCTTTGTGGGTGTCCCAGTGTGAGTGGGGCTCTGCTGGACTTTCTGCAGCAGTTGCCAAGATGCTACCTGCTAAAGAAGAGGATGTGTCACCCACACCTGCCACTGGAATTTCTCCCTGGGCACAGGTGAGGAAGGAAGAAAGCAGTGGGGGTCGGGACAGCAGGGGTATCTCAGGCAGGGAAATGGAGAGCTTCCAGAAGAGCACCCAGGGCCAGGACCATCCTGGCTGGCCTGCAGGCACCAAGTCGGCTGGCATGCTGTCCCTCATGTGGCTCCATGGCCCTTCCTCTAGGTTTTCAAGTCCTTGTACATATTCAGGTGTTTAGCCTTGGAAGGGTGGGAACATTTCAGCAGCAGCTGGCCTGGGGCTCGGCCCACGTTTACTCACAGATACCTCGGCACGGTCCCCCAGCTTTGCAGTGAGGACGCTTGTTGCGAGGAGCATGCTGGCTGAATGGGAGATGATTCCCCACCACTGACCAACTTCAGAATTGTTTGCAATTGGAGCAAGTGCCCTGAAACGGTTTTCCTCTGTGTAACTGGTGGGTTCTGTTCTTTTTTATCTTTTTTTCGTTTTTGGTTCAAGGTAGATTTTATTCCTCTTTTGTGTATTTACAGATATAAGCATGGAAATAATTTATTCATATAAATACATGTATGTGAAGGGAAGAATATTTTTTCTGTTTTACTTTTTTTAATTTTATTTTTTTATTTTGAATTTAATTTTATATTTTTATACAGCAGGTTGTTTTAGGTTATCTACTTTATACATATAAATGTATACATACCAATCCCAATATCTCAACTCCTCCCACCACCATCCCCAACAGCTTTCCCCCTTGTTGTCCATACGTTTGTTGTATACATGTGTTGCTCTATTTCTGCCTTGCAAAACGGTTCATCTGTACAATTTTTCTAGGTTCCACATATATGCATTAATATACAAGATTTGTTTTTCTCTTTCTGACTTACTTCACTCTGTATGACAGTCTCTAGATCCATCAACGTCTCTACAAATGTCCCAATTTCATTCCTTTTTATGGCGTAGTAATATTCCATTTTATATATGTACCACATCTTTATGCATTCTTCTGTCTGTGGGTATTTAGGTTGCTTCCATTTCCTGGATAGTGTAAATAGTGATGCAATGAACATTGTGGTGAATGTCTCTTTTTGATTTATGGTTTTGTCTGGGTATATGCCCAGTAGAGGGATTGCTGTATCATATGGTAATTCTATTCTTAGTTTTATAAGAAACTCCATAATGTTCTCCACAGTGACTGTATCAATTTACGGTCCCAACAATAGTGGAAGAGGATTCCTTATCTCCACACCGTTTCCAGCATTTGTTGTTTGTAGATTTTCTGATGATGCCCATTCTAATAGGTGTGAGGTGATACACCATGGATGAGTCTATTTCGTTGAGCAAAGAGTAGGTCTTGTTTATTACGTATTTGGCTTATGGAATGGTATGTGTGCTAATTTCAATCTGTTTTTTTACAGCAGTCCAACTCAACTTTCCCCTTAAGCAAGCATAAGGTTTTTATCTAAATGTGAGACTCTGTTCGGTTTTGTAATTCAGTTTATGTGTAGCCAAGTTTACACTCCCTCTATTAGTGATATCTTATGATAATTATCTTTCTTTGTGTGACATATTTCTCTTAGAATCATCATAATTAAATCCACTCAATTTGCTGCTACAGGCCGGATGACATTGATTTCACTGCTGAGTGATATTCCGTTGTACGTAAGTAGCACAACTTCTTTATCCATTTTTTTCTTTCTGGCATATTTAATTTGTACTGGACTCGAGGTTCTTGTAAACACAGCAGCCCTAAATTTTGTGTTGGCTGTGTCTTGTTGATTTTAATTTTCCTAAGCTATAGGGCCAAAAGTGGAAGTGCCCTAGGCTCTGTAGCTTTGTTTTTTAGATGTTTCAGGATACACCATGAACATCTCCAGAGTGTCTGTTGGCAATTTACATCCCACTCATCAGCATAACACGGCTCCCTGTTCTCCATGGCCTGTCCTGTGTTTCTGGTTTTTACACTTTATTCAGATGGCCTTTTTGACGAATGGGAAATGTGACTTCATTGTAGTGTGGATTTCCATTGCTGGAGTGCTTGATTGGCCAAAATGTTCATATGCGTTTTTTCCTGAATATATTCAGGAAAAATGTATACGCACTTTTTGTCCATGTGCATCACTGTCAAAGATCTGCCGCTTTTCATATGCTTTAAATGCAATTCCAATCTACCTCTTGAAATATGATTCCTGCAATTCTGCCTCGTTTTCAAGTCCTCTTTGCAGACTTACTTCGATATATTTTTGCCAATAGCTGTCATTTATCTCTGCAGGTTTGTGAATTACAGTGCCCCTGAGCTCCTTTCTTAACTCGCTTCCTTGTAAGCTGGCCACAAAACTGCAGGTTTGCTTCAGGCCATAATCAGGGTCCGGCACCTCACTCTGAGCCTTTGGTTAATTCCTCTTCCTGGTGGGAAATTAGAGTTAAATGTGCCCCTCCAGATACCTGCCTCACTCCCAGCCACATGGTGATGTATGTCCTCAGGTTTGAGGCCATATGTGATGGGTTCCTCATCTTTTGATGATGTGGCCCCACTGGTGTGTGGACACTCCTGCCTGGTTCCCATCCCCTTGGTGATGTGGGCCCTCTGGTGAGACTCTGATTCTGGTTGGGATCCTCACACATCCGTGAGGTGAGCCCTCTTCTCTGAGGTCACTCCTGCCTGGCTGGCACAACCCGCCTTGTTGACTTCGGCACCCTGGTGGCAGTTGGAGCCTGCTGGGAGCCTCCTTCTGCGGTGATGAGGCCCTCTGGTGTCAGACCCTAATGGCGGGGTTCCCACATTTTCTGATACGTGCTAAGTGGTACGAGGGCACTCCTGCCAGGATCCCATCCTCATGAGCATGTGGGCCTTCTGTTCTGAGGTCCTAACGGCTGGGTTGCTCACACTTTCATGATGTGGGCCCTCTGCTGTGAGGTCAATCCTGCCTGGCTGGCGCACGTCACCTTGGCGACGTGGACCCTCTGGTGGCAGTTGGAGCGTGCTGGGGCCTCCTCCCCTCAGTGATGAGGGCCTTCTGGTGTCAGGCCCTAAGTGCTGGGCTCCACACATTTTCTGATGTGTGCCCAGTGGTGCGAGTCACTCCTGCCAGGTTCCCATCCCCATGGGCATGTGGGACTTCTGTTCTGTGGTCCCAACTGCTGGGTTGCTCACAGTTTCATGATGTGGGCCCTTTGCTGTGTGTTCACTCTGGCCTGTATCCCATAGTGTCAGTGCTCTGGGCCTCCAGCTTGGAGTTTCCAACTTCTCGATTCCTCACCTTTTTTATTCTATGGGCCCTCGGTTGTGCGTCTCCTCCTGCATGCCTCACTCCCAGCCCCTTCGTGATGTGTGTCCCCTTGTTTGAGGCCACATGTGCTGTGTTCCTCACCTTTCTATAATGTGGCCACACTGGTGTGAGGACACTCTTGCCTGGTTCCCATTCCCTTGGTGATGTTGGCCCCACTGCTCTTAGGACAGTCTTGCCTGGTTCCCATCACCTTGGTGATGTTGGCCCTCTGGTGAGAGTCTGATCCTGGTTAGGTTCCTCACCCTTCTGTGAGGTGGGCCCTCTGCTCTGAGGTCACTCCTGCCTGGCTGGCACACACCACCTTGGCAACGTCGGCCATATGGTGGCAGTTGGAGCCTGCTGGGAGCCTCCTCCCCTCGGTGATGAGGGCCCTCTGGCCTCAGGCCCTAACTGCTGGGTTCCCACATTCTCTGATTCGTGCTAAGTGGTGCAAGGACACTCCTGCCAGGTTCCCATCCCCATGGGGATGTGAGCCTTCTGCTCTGAGGTCCCAACGGCTGTGTTGCTCACAGTTTCATGATGAGGGCCCTCTGGTGTGAGTTCACCCGGCCTAGATCCCATAGCCTCGCTGCTCCTGGCTGCCTGCCGGAGGTTCCAACTGTGGGATTCCTCACCTTTTTTATTCTATGGTCCCTCTGTTTTGAGGATCCTCTGGCCTGCCTCACTCCCAGCCCCTTGGTGATGTGTGTCCTCAGGTTTGAGGCCACGTGTGCTGGGTCCCTCAAATTATGGTGATGTAGCCCCACTGGTGTGAGGACACTCCTGCCTGGTTCCCATTCCCTTGGTGATGTTGGCCCTCTGGTGACAGTCTGATCCTTGTTGGGTTCCTCACACTTCTGTGAGGTGGGCTTTCTGCTCTGAGGTCACTCCTGCCTGGTTGGCACACCCCGCCTTGGTGACATCGGCCTTATGGTGGCAGTTGGAGCCTCCTGGGAGCCTCCTCCCCTCAGTGATGAGGGTCCTCTGGCCTCAGGTCCTAACTGCTGGGTTCCCACATTTTCTGATTCGTGGAAGTGGGCCGAGGACACTCCTGTCAGGTTCCCATCCCCATAGGGATGTGGGCCTTCTGCTCTGAGGTCCCATCCGCTGGGTTGCTCACAGTTTCATGATGTGGGACCTCTGCTGTGAGTTCGCTGTGGCCTGGATCCCATAGACTCTGTGCTCTGGGCAGCCTACTGGCCGGTTCCAACTGCTGGATTCCTCACAACTTTTATTCTGTGGGCTGTGTTTTGTGAGGATACTCCTGCTTGCCTCACTCCTAGCCCCTTGGAGATGTGGGTCCCCTGTTTTAGGCCACATGTTCTGGGTTCCTCACCTTTCTATAATGTGGCCACACTGGTGTGAGGACCCTCCTGCCTGGTTCCGATCCCCTTGGTGATGTGGGCCCACTGGTGAGAGTCTTATCCTGGCTGGTTTCCTCACCCTTCTGTGAGGTAGGCCCTCTGCGGTGAGGTCACTCCTGCCTGGCTGGCACACATCACCTTGGTGACGTGGGCCCTCAGTTGGGAGTTGGTGTCTGCTGCGAGTCTCCGTCCCTCGGTAATGAGGGTCCTCTTGCGTCAGACCCTAACTCCTGGGCTCCCCAAATTTGCAGATGTGCGACCTGTGGTGCGAGTACACTCCTGTCAGGTTCCCAACCCCATGGGAATTTGGGCCTTCTGCTCTGAGGTCCCAACGGCTGGGGTGCTCACAGTTTCATGATGAGGGCCCTCTGATGTGCGTTCATTCCGGCCTAGATCCCATAGGCTTGCTGCTCCTGGGCGCCTGCTGGGAGGTTCCAACTGCGGGATTCCTCACCTTTTTTATTCTATGGGCCCTCTGTTTTGAGGCTCCTCCTGCCTGCCTCAATCCCAGCCCCGTTGTGATGTGTGTCCTCTGGTGTGAGGCCACGTGTGCTGGGTCCCTCACCTTTCGATGATGTGGCCCCAATGGTGTGAGGACACTCGTGCCTGTTTCCCAGCCCCTTGGTGATGTGGCCCCTCTGGTGAGAGTCTGATCCTGGCTGGGTTCCTTACCGTTCTGTGAGGTGGGCCCTGTGCTCTGAGGTAACTCCTGCCTGGCTTGCTCCCATTGCCTTGGTGACGTCGGCCCTCTGGTGGCAGTTGGATCCTTTCGGAGACTCCTATCCTCGGTGATGAGGTCCCTCTGGCATCAGGCTCTAACTGCTGGGCTCCCCAGGTTTTCTGATGTGAGCCCAGTGATGCCAGGACACTCGTGAAATGTTCCCATCCCCATGGCGATATGGGCCTTCTGCTCTGAGGTTCCAACGACTGGGTTGCTCACAGTTTCCTGATGTTAGCTCTCTGGTGTTAGTTCACTCATTCCTAGATCCCATAGCCTCTGTACTCTGGGTCGCCTGCTGGGAAGTTCCAACTGCTGGGTTCCTCACCTTTTTTATTCTTTGGGCCCTGTGTTGGGAGGCTCCTCCTGCCTGTGTCACTCCCAGCCCCTTGGTGATGTAGGTCCTCTGGTTTGTGGCCACATGTGCCAGTTTCCTCATCTTTTAGTGATGTGGCCCCCTGGTGTGAGGACACTCGTGCCTGGTTCCCGTCCCCTTGGTGATATGGGCCCTCTGGTGAGAGTCTGATCCTGGTTGGGTTCCTCACACTTCTTTGAGGTGGGCCGTCTGCTGTGAGGTCACTCCTGCCTGGCTGGCACACCCCGCCTTGGCGACGTGGGCCCTCTTGTGGTAGTTGGAACATGCTGGGAGCCTCCTCCCCTCAGTGATGAGGGCCCTCTGGCGTCAGGCCCTAACTGCTGGGTACCCACATTTTCTGATATGTGCCAAGTGGTGCAAGGACACTCCTGCCATGCTCCCAACACCTTGGGGATGTGGACCTTCTGCTCTGAGGTCCAAATGGCTGGGTTGCTCGCAGTTTCATGATGTGGACCCTCTGCTGTGAGTTTACTGCGGCCTGAATCGCATAGACTTGGTGCTCTTGGCCGCCTGCTGGGAGGTTCCCATTGCTGGATTCCTCAGCTTTTTTATTCTATGGGCCCTGTGTTGTGAGGCTACTCCTGCCTGCCTCATTCCGAGCCCCTTGGAGATGTGGGTCTTCTGGTTTAGGCCACATGTGCTGGGTTCCTCACCTTTCTATGATGTGGCCACACTGGTGTGAAGACTCTCCTGCCTGGTTCTGATCACCTTGGTGATGTGGGCCCTCTGGTGAGAGTCTTATCCTGGCTGTGTTCCTCACCCTTCTGTGAGGTAGGCCCTCTGCGGTGAGGTCACTCCTACATGGCTGTCACACGTCACCTTGGCGACGTGGGCCCTCAGTTGGGTGTTGGTGCCTGATTGGAGTCTCCTCCCCTTGGTAATGAGGGCCCTCTGGCGTCAGGCCCTAACTCCTAGGTTCCCTAAATTCTCTGATGTGTGCCCTGTGGTGCAAGTACACTTCTGACAGGTTCCCAACCCCATGGGAATGTGGGCCTTCTGCTCTGAGATCCCAACGCCTAGGTTGCTCACAGTTTCATGATGACGGCCCTCTGGTGTGAGATCACACCGCCCTGGATCCCATAGTCTCGCTGCTCCTGGCCGCCTGCTGGGAGGTTCCAACTGCGGGATTCTTCACCTCTTTAATTCTATGGTCCCTCTGTTTTGAGGCTCCTCCTGCCTGCCTCAATCCCAGCTCCCTTGTGATGTGTGTCCTCTGGTTTGAGGCCACGTGTGCTGGGTCCCTCACTTTTCGGTGATGTGGCCCCACTAGTGTGAGGACACTCCTGCCTGGTTCCCATTCCCTTGGTGATGTGGGCCCTCTGGTGAGAATCTGATCCTCTTTGGTTCTTCACACTTCTGTGAGGTTGACCCTCTGCTCTGAGGTCACTCCTGCCTGGTTGTCGCACTCCGCATTGGCGACGTCGCCCCTCTGGTAGCAGTCGGAGCTGGCTGGGAGCCACCGCCCCTCGGTGATGAGGGCCCTCTGGCATCAGGCACTAATTGCTGGGCTCCCCACATTTTTTCATGTGTGCCCACTCTTGCGATGACACTCCTGCTTGTTTCCCTTCCCCATGGGGATGTGGGCCTTCTGCTCTGAGGTCACAACAGCTGGGTTGCTTACAGAATCACAATGAGGGCCCTCTGTTTTGAGTTCATGCCGGCCTGGATCTCATAGCCTCAGTGCTCTGGGCCGCCTGCTAGGAAGATCCAACTGCTGGTTTCCACACATTTTGTATACAATGGGACATGTGTTGTGAGGTTAATCCTGCCTGCCTCATTCCGAAACCCATGGTGATGTGGGTCCTCTGGTTTGAGGCCACATGTGCTGGGTACCTCAACTTTTGATGATGTGGCCCCACGGGTGTGAGGACACTCCTGCCTGGTTCCCATCACCTTGGTGATGTGGGCCCTCTGGGGAGAGTCTGATCCTGGCTGGATTCCCTACCATTCTGTGAGGTGGGCCCTCTGATGTCAGGTCACTCCTACCTGGCTAGCTCACATCGCCTTGGCGACGTGGGCCCTCTGTTGGCCACTGGAGCATGCTGGGAGCCTCCTACTCCCGTTAATGATGGCCCTGGAAAAAATGCATATGCCCTTTTTGGCCAAGTGCTTCATTGACGAGGTTCTGCCACTTCTCTTATGCTTTCAGAGCAATTCACGTCTACCTCCTGAAATCGGATTCCAGCAATTCTGCCCCACTTTCAAGTCCTCTTCGCAGCCTTAATTCAATATATTTTTGTACGATTTCTGTCATTTATAAGTCTGCAGGTATGTGAATGACAGTGCCCCTGAGCTCCTTTCCTCAACTCGCTTTCTTGTGAGCTGGCCACAAAACCGCAGGATTGCTTCAGGCCCTAATCTTGTTCCAGCACGGCATGCTGAGCCTTTGGTTAATTCCTCTTCCTGTTGGGAAATGAGTGTTAAAATTGCCCGTGCATACTGGGCATATACCCTGAGAAAACCAAAATTCAAAAAGAGTCATGTACCAAAATGTTCATTGCAGCTCTATTTACAATAGCCCGGAGATGGAAAGAACCTAAGCGCCCATCATCGGACGAATGGATAAAGAAGATGTGGCACATATACACAATGGAATATTACTCAGCCTTAAAAAGAAATGAAACTGAGTTATTTGTAATGAGATGGATAGACCTAGAGTCTGTCATACAGAGTGAAGTAAGTCAGAAAGAAAAAGACAAATAGCGTATGCTAACACATATATATGGAATTTAAAGGAAAAAAATGTCATGAAGAACCTAGTGATAAGACAGGAATAGAGGCGCAGACCTACTGGAGAACGGAATTGAGGATATGGGGAGGGGGAATGGTGAGTTTTGACAGGGCGAGAGAGAGTCATGGACATATACACACTAACAAATGTAGTAAGGTAGATAGCAAAGGGGAAGCAGCCGCAAGGCACAGGGATATTAGCTCCGGGCGTTGGGACAGCCTGGAGGGGTGGAACGGAGAGAGAGGGAGGGAGGGAGACACAAGAGGGAAGACACAGGGAGCATACGTATATGTATAGCTGATTCACTTTGTTATAAAGCAAAAACTAACACACCATTGTAAAGCAATTATACCCCAATAAAGATGTTAAAAAAAATATTTGCCCGTGCACACACCTACAGATAGTCTCCCATTGGTTCTCCGTATTCATGTTCATCTTGCGCAGAAATTGCAAAAAGTGCCAAACAGGAGGTTAAAGGCACTGACTCTCCAAATGGGGAGAGTGTAAGAAAAGGGTCTGGAATGGTGAACCTGAGTACCAGGGGACGAAAACAGACATGCATGTAAAAAGGTTTCCCAGTCACACGGTGGAGCAAACTCTGGGTTTCCCATGCAAATTTTAGCTGAAGGAAGAATCCCTTGACCTGGAGAGTTGGGAACCATGGAATGGGTACCAGGCAGTATGACATCAAAGGGTCTGCATTTGCTCACTGAACCTCACAAATGCTATCAGCCGAAAGGGTCCAGCCTTATCTCTCACCCAGCTCTGGGTGTAGATGTGGTAAACCAGGTTGCATCACATGCCCTGTGTGAGTTATTTAAGAATTGCTCTCTATTTCACTGTCAGTGTGTTTTGTTTTTGAAATTTCTTTTTGACACTGGGATTTATCGGATTTTCACTGCTGCGTTAATGCCGCTGTAAACACTCTTGATTCTCTTACGGAGACATATAAATCCATGGGTTTTAAGATTCTTCCTAGTCAGGTATATTACTAGGAGTTGAATATGTGGTGTTGAGTCCATTTCGTTGAGCAAGGAGTAGGTCTTGTCTATTACATATTTGGCTTATGGAACGGTATCTGTGCTAATTTCAGTCTCTGGTTTTATGCAGCACTCCAATGCACCTTTCTCCATAAGCAAGCACAGGTTGGTTTTCTAAATTTGAGACTGTTCTGTTTTATAATTCAGTTCATGTGTAGTCAAGTTTACATACTGTGTATTAGTGATATTTTATGATGTTTCTTTTTATGTGTGAATTATTTCACGTAGAAACCATACCTGAATCCACTTACTATGCCGCTACGGGCCTGATGACACAGATTTCATTGCTGAGTGATATTGCATTGTACGTACGTGCCACAACATCTTTATCCATTTTTTGCTTTCTGGGATATTTACCTGATACTGTAGAAGAGCTTCTTGTGAACACAGCCGTCCCAAACTTTGAGGTGGCTGGGTGTTTTTGATTTTAATTTCCGTAAGCTATAGGACCATAAGTGGAAGTGCCATAGGCTGTGTTGCTTTGTTTCTTACGTGTTTCAGGAAACACCATACACTTCTCCAGGGTGCCTGCTGGCAATTTACATCCTGCCAATCAGCATAACAAGGCTCCCTGTTCTCCATATCCTGTCCTAACTTTTTGGATTTTACACTTTTTTCAGATGGCCCTTTTGCCCAGGGGGCAGTGAGACTTCATTGTAGTGGAGATTTCCTTTACAGGCTTGCAGGGTTGGCCAAAAAGTGCATATGCGTTTTTTCCTGAATATATTCAGGAAAAAACGCATACGCCCTCTTTGTCCAAGTGTATCATTGTCGACGTTGTGCCTCTTTTACTGTGCTTCCAGGGCAATTCCAGTCTACCCCCTGCAATCGTTTTCCTGAAATTCTGCCCCACTTTCAAGTCCCCTTCGCAGGCTTACTTCAATATATTTTTGGAGGATAGCTGTTATTTATAACTCTGAAGGTTTGTGAATTATATGCCCCTGAGCTCCTTTCTACAACTCGCTTTCTTGTGAGCTGGGCACAAAACCGCAGGATTGCTTCAGGCCCTAATCTGTTTCCGCCAGTCACGCTGAGCCTTTGGTTAATTCCTCTTCCTGGTGGGAAATGAGCGTTACATTTGACCGTGCAGACACCTATAGCTAGTCTCTCATTGGTTCTCCCTATTCCTGTTCATCTTGCACAGAAATTGCAAGCTGTGCCAAACAGGAGGTTAAAGGCACTGACTCTCCAAGCGGGGAGAGTGTTAGTAAATCATCTGGAATGGTGAAGCCGAGGACCAGGATACGAAACGTGAGATGCATTTTAAATCGTTTCCATATCACACGGTGGACGATACACTGGGTTTCCCATGCATGTTTTAGCTGGAGGAAGAATCCCTTGAACCTGGAGAGTTGGGACCCATGGAATGGGTACCATGCAGTATGACTTCAAGGGGTCTGCATTTGCTAACCGAAACTCACCAATGCTATCAGCCTGAAGTGTCCAGCCTTATGTCTCAACCAGCTCTTGGTGTAGATGTGGTCAATCCCGGTTGCATCACATGCCCTGAGTGAATTATTTAAGAATTGCTCTCTATTTCACTGTCTTTGTGTTTTGGTTTTGAAATTTATTTTGATAATGGGATTTATCGGATTTTCACTGCTGCGTTTCGGCCGCTGTACACACGCTTCATTCTCTTATGGAGACATATATATACATGGGTTTTAAGATTCTTCCTAGTCAGGTACATTCGTAGGCGTTGAATATGTGGTGTTGGGTCCATTTCGTTGAGCAAGGAGTAGGTCTTGTCTATTACATATTTGGCTTATGGAAAGTTATCTGTGCTAATTTCAGTCTCTGGTTTTATGCAGCACCCCAAGGCACCTTTCCCCATAAGCAAGCACTAGTTGGTTTTCTAAATTTGAGACCCTGTTCTGTTTTGTAATTCAGTTCATGTGTAGTCAAGTTTACATTCCGTGTGTTAGTGATATCTTATGATGTTTCTTTTTCTGTGTGACGTAGTTCACGTAGAATCACCGTACCTGCATCCACTCACTATGGCGCTACGGGCCTGATGACACAGATTTCATTGCTGAGTGATATTTCATTGTACGTACGTGCCACAACTTCTTTATCCATTTTTTGCCCTCTGGGATATTTACCTGATACTGTAGACGAGCTTCTTGTGAACACAGCCGTCCCAAATATTGGGGTGGCTGTCTCTTTTTGATTTTAATTTCCGTAAGCCATAGAACCATAAGTGGAAGTGCCATAGAATGTGTTGCTTTGTTTCTTACGTGTTTCAGGAAACACCATACACTTCTCCAGGGTGGCTACTGGCAATTTACATCCTGCCAATCAGCATAAGAAGGCTCCCTGTTCTCCATATCCTGTCCTACCTTTCTGGATTTTACAATTTTTCAGATGGCCCTTTTGCCCGCGCTGCAGTGAGACTTCATTGTAGTGCAGATTTCCTTTACAGGCTTGCTTGGTTGGCCATAAAGGGCGTATGCGTTTTTTCCTGAATATATTCAGGAAAAAACGCATACGCACTTTTTGGCCAAGTGCATCATTGTCGACGTTCTGCCTCTTTTCCTATGCTTTCAGGGCATTTCCAGTCTACCCCCTGCAATCGTTTTCCTGAAATTCTGCCCCGCTTTCAAGTCCCCTTCGCAGGCTTCCTTCAATATATTTTTGGAGGATAGCTGTCATTTATAACTCTGCATGTTTGTGAATTACAGTGCCCCGGAGCTCCTTTCTTCAACTCGCTTTCTTGTGAGCTGGGCACAAAACCGCAGGATTGCTTCAGGCCCTATTCTGTTTCCGGCAGGGCACGCTGAGCCTTTGGTTAATTCCTCTTCCTGGTGGGAAATGAGCGTTACATTTGCCCGTGCAGACACCTATAGCTAGTCTCTCATTGGTTCTCCCTATTCCTGTTCATCTTGCACAGAAATTGCAAGCTGTGCCAAACAGGAGGTTAAAGGCGCTGACTCTCCAAGCGGGGAGAGTGTTAATAAAGCATCTGGCATGGTGAAACCGAGGACCAAGATACGAAAAGTGAGATGCATTTTAAATCGTTTCCCAATCACACGGTGGACCATACTGTGGGTTTCCCATGCATGTTTTACCTGGAGGAAGAATCCCTTGAACATGGAGAGTTGGGACCCATGGAATAGGTACCGTGCAGTATGACTTCAAAGGGTCTGCATTTGCTCACGAAAACTCAACAATGCTATCAGCCTGAAGTGTCCAGCCTTATGTCTCAACCAGCTCTCGGTGTAGATGTGGTCAATCCCGGTTGCATCACATGCCCTGAGTGAATTATTTAAGAATTGCTCTCTATTTCACTGTGTTTGTGTTTTGTTTTCGAAATTTATTTTGATAATGGGATTTATCGGATTTTCACTGCTGCGTTTCAGCCGCTGTACACACGCTTGATTCTCTTATGGAGACATATATATCCATGGGTTTTAAGATTCTTCCTTGTCAGGTATATTCCTAGGCGTTGAATATGTGGTGTTGGTTCCATTTCGTTGAGCAAGGAGTAGGTCTTGTCTATTACATATTTGGCTTATGGAAAGTTATCTGTGCTAATTTCAGTCTCTGGATTTATGCAGCACCCCAACGGACCTTTCCCCATAAGCAAGCACTAGTTGGTTTTCTAAATTTGAGACCCTGTTCTGTTTTGTAATTCATTTCATGTGTAGTCAAGTTTACATTCCGTGTATTAGTGATATCTTATGATGTTTCTTTTTCTGTGTGACATAGTTCACGTAGAATCACCATACCTGCATCCACTCTCTATGCCGCTACGGGCCTGATGACACAGATTTCATTGCTGAGTGATATTGCATTGTACGTACGTGCCACAACTTCTTTATCCATTTTTTGCTTTCTGGGATATTTACCTGATACTGTAGACGAGCTTTTTGTGAACACAGCCGTCCCAAATATTGGGGTGGCTGTCTGTTTTTGATTTTAATTTCCGTAAGCTATAGGACCTTAAGTGGAAGTGCCATAGGCTGTGTTGCTTTGTTTCTTACGTGTTTCAGGAAACACCATACACTTCTCCAGGGTGGCTGCTGGCAATTTACATCCTGCCAATCAGCATAACAAGGCTCCCTGTTCTCCATATCCTGTCCTACCTTTCTGGATTTTACACTTTTTTCAGATGGCCCTTTTGCCCAGGGGCAGTGAGACTTCATTGTAGTGCAGATTTCCTTTACAGGCTTGCTTGGTTGGCCAAAAAGGGCGTATGCGTTTTTTCCTGAATATATTCAGGAAAAAACGCATACGCCCATTTTGGCCAAGTACATCTTTGTCTACGTTGTGCCTCTTTTCCTATGCTTTCAGGGCAATTCCAGTCTACCACCTGCAATCGTTTTCCTGAAATTCTGCCCCGCTTTCAAGTCCCCTTCGCAGGCTTACTTCAATATATTTTTGGAGGATAGCTGTCATTTATAACTCTGCAGGTTTGTGAATTACAGTGCCCCTGAGCTCCTTTCTTCAACTCGCTTTCTTGTGAGCTGGGCACAAAACCGCAGGATTGCTTCAGGCCCTAATCTGTTTCCGGCAGGGCACGCTGAGCCTTTGGTTAATTCCTCTTCCAGGTGGGAAATGAGCGTTACATTTGCCCGTGCAGACACCTATAGCTAGTCTCTCATTGGTTCTCCCTATTCCTGTTCAACTTGCACAGAAATTGCAAGCTGTGCCAAACAGGAGGTTAAAGGCACTGACTCTCCAAGCGGTGAGAGTGTTAGTAAAGCATCTGGAATGGTGAACCCGAGGACCAGGATACGAAAACTGAGATGCATTTTAAATCATTTCCCAATCACACGTTGGACCATACTGTGGGTTTCCCATGCATGTTTTAGCTGGAGGAAGAATCCCTTGAACCTGGAGAGTTGGGACCCTTGGAATAGGTACCATGCAGTATGACTTCAAAGGGTCTGCATTTGCTCACCGAAACTCACCAATGCTATCAGCCTGAAGTGTCCAGCCTTATGTCTCAACCAGCTCTGGGTGTAGATGTGTTAAATCCCGGTTGCATCACATGCCATGAGTGAATTTTTTAAGAATTGCTCTCTATTTCACTGTCTTTGTGTTTTGTTTTTGAAATTTATTTTGATAATGAGATTTATGGGATTTTCACTGCTGCGTTTATGCCGCTGTACACACGCTTGATTGTCTTATGGAGACATATAAATCCATGGGTTTTAAGATTCTTCCTAGTCAGGTATATTCCTAGGCGTTGAATATGTGGTGTTGAGTCCATTTCGTTGAGCAAGGAGTAGGTCTTGTCTATTACATATTTGGCTTATGGAATGTTATCTGTGCTAATTTCAGTCTCTGGTTTTATGCATCACCGCAACGCACCTTTCCCCATAAGCAAGCACTAGTTGGTTTTCTAAATTTGAGACCCTGTTCTGTTTTGTAATTCAGTTCATGTGTAGTCAAGTTTACATTCCGTGTATTAGTGATATCTTATGATGTTTCTTTTTCTGTGTGACGTAGTTCACGAAGAATCACCATACCTGCATCCACTCACTATGCCGCTACGGGCCTGATGACACAGATTTCATTGCTGAGTGATATTGCATTGCACGTACGTGCCACAACTTCTTTATCCATTTTTTGCTTTCTGTGATATTTACCTGGTACTGTAGACGAGCTTCTTGGGGACACAGTCGTCCCAAACATTTGGGTGGCTCTCTGTTTTTGATTTTAATTTCCCTAAGCAATAGGACCATAAGTGCAATTGCCATAAGCTGTGTTGCTTTATTTCTTACGTGTTTCAGGAAACACCATACACTTCTCCAGGGTGGCTCTTGGCAATTTACATCCTGCCAATCAGCATAACAAGGCACACTGTTCTCCATATCCTGTCCTAACTTTCTGGATTTTACACTTTTTTTCAGATGGCCCTTTTGCCCGGGGGGCAGGGAGATTTCATTGTAGTGCAGATTTCTTTACAGGCTTGCTTGGTTGGCCAAAAAGGGCTTATGCGTTTTTTCCTGAATATATTCAGGAAAAAACGCATCCGCCCTTTTTGGCCAAGTGCATCATTGTCGACGTTGTGCCTCTTTTCCTACGCTTTCAGGGCAATTCCAGTCTACCCCCTGCAATCATTTTCCTGAAATTCTGCCCCGCTTTCAAGTCCCCTTCGCAGGCTTACTTCAATATACGTAAGTAGCACGTAAGTAGCACGTAAGTAGCACGTAAGTAGCACAACTTCTTTATCCATTTTTTTCTTTCTGGGATATTTAATTTGTACTGGACTCGAGGTTCTTGTAAACACAGCAGCCCTAAATTTTGTGTTGGCTGTGTCTTGTTGATTTTAATTTTCCTAACCTATAGGGCCAAAAGTGGAAGTGCCCTAGGCTCTGTAGCTTTGTTTTTTAGATGTTTCAGGATACACCATGAACATCTCCAGAGTGTCTGTTGGCAATTTACATCCCGCCCATCAGCATAACACGGCTCCCTGTTCTCCATGGCCTGTCCTGTGTTTCTGGTTTTTACACTTTATTCAGATGGCCTTTTTGACGAATGGGAAATGTGACTTCATTGTAGTGTGGATTTCCATTGCTGGAGTGCTTGGTTGGCCAAAATGTTCATATGCGTTTTTTCCTGAATATATTCAGGAAAAATGTATACGCACTTTTTGTCCATGTGCATCACTGTCAAAGATCTGCCGCTTTTCATATGCTTTAAATGCAATTCCAATCTACCTCTTGAAATATGATTCCTGCAATTCTGCCTCGTTTTCAAGTCCTCTTTGCAGACTTACTTCGATATATTTTTGCCAATAGCTGTCATTTATCTCTGCAGGTTTGTGAATTACAGTGCCCCTGAGCTCCTTTCTTAACTGGCTTCCTTGTAAGCTGGCCACAAAACTGCAGGTTTGCTTCAGGCCATAATCAGGGTCCGGCACGGCACTCTGAGCCTTTGGTTAATTCCTCTTCCTGGTGGGAAATTACAGTTAAATGTGCCCCTCCAGATACCTGCCTCACTCCCAGCCACATGGTGATGTGTGTCCTCAGGTTTGAGGCCATATGTGATGGGTTCCTCATCTTTTGATGATGTGGCCCCACTGGTGTGTGGACACTCCTGCCTGGTTCCCATCCCCTTGGTGATGTGGGCCCTCTGGTGAGACTCTGATCCTGGTTGGGTTCCTCACACATCCGTGAGGTGAGCCCTCTTCTCTGAGGTCACTCCTGCCTGGCTGGCACAACCCGCCTTGCTGACTTCGGCACCCTGGTGGCAGTTGGAGGCTGCTGGGAGCCTCCTTCCCTCGGTGATGAGGCCCTCTGGCGTCAGGCCCTAACGGCAGGGTTCCCACATTTTCTGATACGTGCTAAGTGGTGCGAGGGCACTCCTGCCAGGTTCCCATCCTCATGAGCGTGTGGGCCTTCTGTTCTGAGGTCCTAACGGCTGGGTTGCTCACACTTTCATGATGTGGGCCCTCTGCTGTGAGGTCAATCCTGCCTGGCTGGCGCACGTCGCCTTGGCGACGTGGACCCTCTGGTGGCAGTTGGAGCGTGCTGGGGCCTCCTCCCCTCAGTGATGAGGGCCTTCTGGTGTCAGGCCCTAAGTGCTGGGCTCCACACATTTTCTGATGTGTGCCCAGTGGTGCGAGTCACTCCTGCCAGGTTCCCATCCCCATGGGCATGTGTGACTTCTGTTCTGTGGTCCCAACTGCTGGGTTGCTCACAGTTTCATGATGTGGGCCCTTTGCTGTGTGTTCACTCTGGCCTGTATCCCATAGGGTCAGTGCTCTGGGCCTCCCGCTTGGAGTTTCCAACTTCTCGATTCCTCACCTTTTTTATTCTATGGGCCCTCGGTTGTGCGTCTCCTCCTGCATGCCTCACTCCCAGCCCCTTCGTGATGTGTGTCCCCTTGTTTGAGGCCACATGTGCTGTGTTCCTCACCTTTCTATAATGTGGCCACACTGGTGTGAGGACACTCTTGCCTGGTTCCCATTCCCTTGGTGATGTTGGCCCCACTGCTGTTAGGACAGTCTTGCCTGGTTCCCATCACCTTGGTGATGTTGGCCCTCTGGTGAGAGTCTGATCCTGGTTAGGTTCCTCACCCTTCTGTGAGGTGGGCCCTCTGCTCTGAGGTCACTCCTGCCTGGCTGGCACACCCCGCCTTGGCAACGTCGGCCATATGGTGGCAGTTGGAGCCTGCTGGGAGCCTCCTCCCCTCGGTGATGAGGGCCCTCTGGCCTCAGGCCCTAACTGCTGGGTTCCCACATTTTCTGATTCGTGCTAAGTGGTGCAAGGACACTCCTGCCAGGTTCCCATCCCCATGGGGATGTGAGCCTTCTGCTCTGAGGTCCCAACGGCTGTGTTGCTCACAGTTTCATGATGAGGGCACTCTGGTGTGAGTTCACTCCGGCCTAGATCCCATAGCCTCGCTGCTCCTGGCAGCCTGCCGGAGGTTCCAACTGTGGGATTCCTCACCTTTTTTATTCTATGGTCCCTCTGTTTTGAGGATCCTCCGGCCTGCCTCACTCCCAGCCCCTTGGTGATGTGTGTCCTCAGGTTTGAGGCCACGTGTGCTGGGTCCCTCAAATTATGGTGATGTAGCCCCACTGGTGTGAGGACACTCCTGCCTGGTTCCCATTCCCTTGGTGATGTTGGCCCTCTGGTGACAGTCTGATCCTTGTTGGGTTCCTCACACTTCTGTGAGGTGGGCTTTCTGCTCTGAGGTCACTCCTGCCTGGCTGGCACACCCCGCCTTCGTGACATCGGCCTTATGGTGGCAGTTGGAGCCTGCTGGGAGCCTCCTCCCCTCGGTGATGAGGGTCCTCTGGCCTCAGATCCTAACTGCTGGGTTCCCACATTTTCTGATTCGTGGAAGTGGGCCGAGGACACTCCTGTCAGGTTCCCATCCCCATAGGGATGTGGGCCTTCTGCTCTGAGGTCCCATCCGCTGGGTTGCTCACAGTTTCATGATGTGGGACCTCTGCTGTGAGTTCGCTGTGGCCTGGATCCCATAGACTCTGTGCTCTGGGCGGCCTACTGGCCGGTTCCAACTGCTGGATTCCTCACAACTTTTATTCTGTGGGCTCTATTTTGTGAGGATACTCCTGCTTGCCTCACTCCTAGCCCCTTGGAGATGTGGGTCCCCTGTTTTAGGCCACATGTTCTGGGTTCCTCACCTTTCTATAATGTGGCCACACTGGTGTGAGGGCCCTCCTGCCTGGTTACGATCCCCTTGGTGATGTGGGCCCTCTGGTGAGAGTCTTATCCTGGCTGGTTTCCTCACCCTTCTGTGAGGTAGGCCCTCTGCGGTGAGGTCACTCCTGCCTGGCTGGCACACATCACCTTGGTGACGTGGGCCCTCAGTTGGGAGTTAGTGTCTGCTGCGAGTCTCCGTCCCTCGGTAATGAGGGCCCTCTTGCGTCAGACCCTAACTCCTGGGCTCCCAAAATTTGCGGATGTGCGACCTTTGGTGCGAGTACACTCCTGTCAGGTTCCCAACCCCATGGGAATTTGGGCCTTCTGCTCTGAGGTCCCAACGGCTGGGGTGCTCACAGTTTCATGATGAGGGCCCACTGATGTGCATTCATTCCGGCTTAGATCCCATAGGCTTGCTGCTCCTGGGCGCCTGCTGGGAAGTTCCAACTGCGGGATTCCTCACCTTTTTTATTCTATGGGCCCTCTGTTTTGAGGCTCCTCCTGCCTGCCTCAATCCCAGCCCCGTTGTGATGTGTGTCCTCTGGTGTGAGGCCACGTGTGCTAGGTCCCTCACCTTTCGATGATGTGGCCCCAATGGTGTGAGGACACACGTGCCTGTTGCCCAGCCCCTTGGTGATGTGGCCCCTCTGGGGAGAGTCTGATCCTTGTTGGGTTCCTCACACTTCTTTGAGGTGGGCCGTCTGCTGTGAGGTCACTCCTGCCTGGCTGGCACACCCCACCTTGGCGACGTGGGCCCTCTTGTGGTAGTTGGAACATGCTGGGAGCCTCCTCCCCTCAGTGATGAGGGCCCTCTGGCGTCAGGCCCTAACTGCTGGGTACCCACATTTTCTGATATGTGCTAAGTGGTGTGAGGTCACTCCTGCCATGCTCCCAACACCTTGGGGATGTGGACCTTCTGCTCTGAGGTCCAAATGGCTGGGTTGCTCGCAGTTTCATGATGTGGACCCTCTGCTGTGAGTTTACTGCAGCCTGAATCGCATAGACTTGGTGCTCTTGGCCGCCTGCTGGGAGGTTCCCGTTGCTGGATTCTTCAGCTTTTTTATTCTATGGGCCCTGTGTTGTGAGGCTACTCCTGCCTGCCTCATTCCGAGCCCCTTGGAGATGTGGGTCTTCTGGTTTAGGCCACATGTGCTGGGTTCCTCACCTTTCTATGATGTGGCCACACTGGTGTGAAGACTCTCCTGCCTGGTTCTGATCACCTTGGTGATGTGGGCCCTCTGGTGAGAGTCTTATCCTGGCTGTGTTCCTCACCCTTCTGTGAGGTAGGCCCACTGCGGTGAGGTCACTCCTACCTGGCTCTAACACGTCACCTTGGCGACGTGGGCCCTCAGTTGGGTGTTGGTGCCTGATTGGAGTCTCCTCCCCTTGGTAATGAGGGCCCTCTGGCGTCAGGCCCTAACTCCTGGGTTCCCTAAATTCTCTGATGTGTGCCCTGTGGTGCGAGTACACTTCTGACAGGTTCCCAACCCCATGGGAATGTGGGCCTTCTGCTCTGAGATCCCAACGCCTAGGTTGCTCACAGTTTCATGATGACGGCCCTCTGGTGTGAGATCACTCCGGCCTGGATCCCATAGTCTCGCTGCTCCTGGCCGCCTGCTGGGAGGTTCCAACTGCGGGATTCTTCACCTCTTTAATTCTATGGTCCCTCTGTTTGGAGGCTCCTCCTGCCTGCCTCAATCCCAGCTCCCTTGTGATGTGTGTCCTCTGGTTTGAGGCCACGTGTGCTGGGTCCCTCACTTTTCGGTGATGTGGCCCCACTAGTGTGAGGACACTCCTGCCTGGTTCCCATTCCCTTGGTGATGTGGGCCCTCTGGTGAGAATCTGATCCTCTTTGGTTCTTCACACTTCTGTGAGGTTGACCCTCTGCTCTGAGGTCACTCCTGCCTGGTTGTCGCACTCCACATTGGCGACGTCACCCCTCTGGTAGCAGTCAGAGCTGGCTGGGAGCCACCGCCCCTCGGTGATGAGGGCCCTCTGGCATCAGGCACTAATTGCTGGGCTCCCCACATTTTTTCATGTGTGCCCACTCTTGCGATGACTCTCCTGCTTGTTTCCCTTCCCCATGGGGATGTGGGCCTTCTGCTCTGAGGTCACAACGGCTGGGTTGCTTACAGAATCACAATGAGGGCCCTCTGTTGTGAGTTCATGCCGGCCTGGATCTCATAGCCTCAGTGCTCTGGGCTGCCTGCTAGGAAGATCCAACTGCTGGTTTCCACACATTTTGTATACAATGGGACATGTGTTGTGAGGTTAATCCTGCCTGCCTCACTCCGAAACCCATGGTGATGTGGGTCCTCTGGTTTGAGGCCACATGTGCTGGGTACCTCAACTTTTGATGATGTGGCCCCACGGGTGTGAGGACACTCCTGCCTGGTTCCCATCACCTTGGTGATGTGGGCCCTCTGGGGAGAGTCTGATCCTGGCTGGGTTCCCTACCATTCTGTGAGGTGGGCCCTCTGATGTCAGGTCACTCCTGCCTGGCTAGCTCACATTGCCTTGGCGACATGGGCCCTCTGTTGGCCACTGGAGCATGCTGGGAGCCTCCTACTCCCGTTAATGATGGCCCTGGAAAAAATGCATATGCCCTTTTTGGCCAAGTGCTTCATTGACGAGGTTCTGCCACTTCTCTTATGCTTTCAGAGCAATTCACGTCTACCTCCTGAAATCGGATTCCAGCAATTCTGCCCCACTTTCAAGTCCTCTTCGCAGCCTTAATTCAATATATTTTTGTACGATTTCTGTCATTTATAAGTCTGCAGGTATGTGAATGACAGTGCCCCTGAGCTCCTTTCCTCAACTCGCTTTCTTGTGAGCTGGCCACAAAACCGCAGGATTGCTTCAGGCCCTAATCTTGTTCCAGCACGACATGCTGAGCCTTTGGTTAATTCCTCTTCCTGTTGGGAAATGAGTGTTAAAATTGCCAGTGCATACTGGGCATATACCCTGAGAAAACCAAAATTCAAAAAGAGTCATGTACCAAAATCTTCATTGCAGCTCTATTTATAATAGCCCGGAGATGGAAAGAACCTAAACGCCCATCATCGGACGAATGGATAAAGAAGATGTGGCACATATACACAATGGAATATTACTCAGCCTTAAAAAGAAATGAAACTGAGTTATTTGTAATGAGATGGATAGACCTAGAGTCTGTCATACAGAGTGAAGTAAGTCAGAAAGAAAAAGACAAATAGCGTATGCTAACACATATATATGGAATTTAAAGGAAAAAAATGTCATGAAGAACCTAGGGATAAGACAGGAATAGAGGCGCAGACCTACTGGAGAATGGAATTGAGGATATGGGGAGGGGGAATGGTGAGTTTTGACAGGGCGAGAGAGAGTCATGGACATATACACACTAACAAATGTAGTAAGGTAGATAGCAAGGGGGAAGCAGCCGCAAGGCACAGGGATATTATCTCGGGGCGTTGGGACAGCCTGGAGGGGTGGAAGGGGGAGAGAGGGAGGGAGGGAGACACAAGAGTGAAGACACAGGGAGCATATGTATGTGTATAGCTGATTCACTTTGTTATAAAGCAAAAACTAACACACCATTGTAAAGCAATAATACCCCAATAAAGATGTTAAAAAAAATATTTGCCGGTGCACACACCTACAGATAGTCTCCCATTGGTTCTCCGTATTCCTGTTTATCTTGCGCAGAAATTGCAAACAGTGCCAAACAGGAGGTTAAAGGCACTGACTCTCCAAATGGGGAGAGTGTAAGAAAAGGGTCTGGAATGGTGAACCTGAGTACCAGGGGACGAAAACAGACATGCATGTAAAAAGGTTTCCCAGTCACACGGTGGAGCATACTCTGGGTTTCCCATGCAAATTTTAGCTGAAGGAAGAATCCCTTGAACCTGGAGAGTTGGGAACCATGGAATGGGTACCAGGCAGTATGACATCAAAGGGTCTGCATTTGTTCACTGAACCTCACCAATGCTATCAGCCCAAAGGGTCCAGCCTTATCTCTCACCCAGCTCTGGGTGTAGATGTGGTAAACCAGGTTGCATCACATGCCCTGTGTGAGTTATTTAAGAATTGCTCTCTATTTCACTGTCATTGTGTTTTGTTTTTGAAATTTTTTTTTGACACTGGGATTTATCGGATTTTCACTGCTGCGTTAATGCCGCTGTAAACACTCTTGATTCTCTTATGGAGACATATAAATGCATGGCATTTAAGATTCTTCCTAGTCAGGTATATTCCTAGGCATTGAATATGTGGTGTTGAGTCCATTTCGTTGAGCAAGGAGTATGTCTTGTATATTATATATTTGGCTTATGGAACGGTATCTGTGCTAATTTCAGTCTCTGGTTTTATGCAGCACTCCAACGCACCTTTCTCCATAAGCAAGCACAAGTTGGTTTTCTAAATTTGAGACTGTTCTGTTTTGTAATTCAGTTCATGTGTAGTCAAGTTTACATTCCGTGTATTAGTGATATTTTATGATGTTTCTTTTTATGTGTGACTTATTTCACGTAGAATCACCATACCTGAATCCACTCACTATGCCGCTACGGGCCTGATGACACAGATTTCATTGTTGAGTGATATTCCATTGTACGTACATACCACAACTTCTTTATCCATTGTTTGCTTTCTGGAATATTTACCTGATACTGTAAAGGAGGTTCTTGTGAACAGAGAGGTCCCAAACTTTGAGGTGGCTGTGTGTTTTTGATTTTAATTTCCCTAAGCTATAGGACCATAAGTGGAAGTGCCATAGGCTGTGTTGCTTTGTTTCTTATGTGTTTCAGGAAACACATAACACTTCTCCAGAATGGCTGTAGGCAATTTACATCATATGCATCAGCATAACAATGCTCCCTGTTCTCCATATCCTGTCCTCCGTTTCTGGATTTTACAATTTTTTTAAATGGCTCTTTTGCCCTGGGGAGCACTGAGACTTTATTGTAGTGCAGATTTCTTTACAAGCTTGCTTGGTTGGCCAAAAAGTGCGTATGCGTTTTTTCCTGAATATATTTAGGGAAAAACGCATCCGCACTTTTTGGAAAAGTGCATCATTATCGACGTTCTCCCTCTTTTCCTATGCTTTAAGTGCAATTCCAGTTTAACCCTTCAATCGTGTTCCTGAAATTCTGCCCCGCTTTCAAGTCCTCTTCGCAGGCTTACTTCAATATATTTTTCGAGGATAGCTGTCATTTATAACTCTGCAGGTTTGTGAATTACAGTGCCCCTGAGCTCCTTTCTTCAACTCGCTTTCTTGTGAGCTGGGCACAAAACCGCAGGATTCCTTCAAGCCCTAATCTGTTTCCGACAGGGCACGCTGAGCCTTTGGTTAATTCCTCTTCCTGGTGGGAAATGAGCCTTACATATGCCCATGCATACACCTACAGCTAGTATCTCATTAGTTCTCCCTATTCCTGTTCATATTGTGCAGAAATTGCAAACTGTGCCAAACAGGAGGTTAAAGGCACTGACTCTGCAAGCGGGGAGAGTGTTAGTAAAGCGTCTGGAAAGGTGAAACCCAGGGTCAGGATACGAATATTGAGATGCATTTTAAATCGTTTACCAATCACATGGTGGACCATACTCTGGGTTTCCCATGCATGTTTTAGCTGAAGGAAGAATCCCTTGAATCTGGAGATTTGGGACCCATGGAATGGGTACCATGCAGTATGACTTCAAAGGGTCTGAATTTGCTCACCGAACCTCACCAATGCTCTCAGCCTGAAGTGTCCAGCCTTATGTCTCAACCAGCTCTGGGTGTAGATGTGGTAAATCCAGGTTGCATCACATGCCCTGAGTGAATTATTTAAGAATTGCTCTCTATTTCACTGTCATTGTGTTTGTTATTGAAATTTATTTTGATAATGGGATTTATCGGATTTTCACTGCTGCTTTTATGCTGCTGTACACACGCTTGATTCTCTTTCGGAGACATATAAATCCATGGGTTTTAAGATTATTCCTAGTCAGGTATATTCCTAGGCGTTGAATGTGGGGTGTTGAGTCCATTTCGTTGAGCAAGGAGTAGGTCTTGTCTATTACATGTTTGGCTTATGGAAAGTTATCTGTGCTAATTTCAGTCTCTGGTTTTATGCAGCACCCCAACACACCTTTCCGCTTAAGCAAGCACTAGTTGGTTTTCTAAATTTGAGACCCTGTTCTGTTTTGTAATTCAGTTCATGTGTAGTCATGTTTATATTCCGTGTATTAGTGATATCTTATGAAGTTTCTTTTTCTGTGTGACGTAGTTCACGTAGAATCACTGTACCTGCATCCACTCACTATGCCGCTATGGGCCGGATGACACAGATTTCATTGCTGAATGATATTCCATTGTACGTATGTGCCACAACTTCTTTATCCATTTTTTGTTTTCTGGGATATTTACCTGGTACTGTACACGAGGTTCTTGTGAACAGAGCCGTCCCAAACTTTGAGGTCGCTGTGTGTTTTTGATTTTAATTTCCCTAAGCTATAGGACCATAAGTGCAAGTGCCATAGGCTGTGTTGCTTTGTTTCTTACGTGTTTCAGGAAACACCATACACTTCTCCAGGCTGGCTGAACGCAATTTACATCCTGCCAATCAGCATAACAAGACTCCCTGTTCTGCATGTCCTATCCTACCTTTCTGGATTTTACACGTTTTTCAGATGGCCCTTTTGCCCGGGGGGCAGTGAGACTTCATTGTAGTGCAGATTTCCTTTACAGGCTTGCTTGGTTGGCCAAAAAGGGCGTATGCGTTTTTTCCTGAATATATTCAGGAAAAATCACATACACTCTTTTTGGCCAACTGCATCATTGTCGAAGTTCTGCCTCTTTTCCTATGCTTTCAGGGCAATTCCAGTCTACCCCCTGCAATCGTTTTCCTGAAATTCTGCCCTGCTTTCAAGTCCATTCGCAGGCTTACTTCAATATATTTTTGGAGGATAGCTGTCATTTATAACTCTGCAGGTTTGTGAATTACAGTGCCCCTGAGCTCCTTTCTTCAACTCGCTTTCTTGTGAGCTGGACACAAAACCAAAGGATTGCTTCAGGCCCTCATCTGTTTCTGGCAGGGCACACTGAGCCTTTGGTTAATTCCTCTTCCTGGTGGGAAATGAGCATTACATTTGCCCGTGCAGACACCTACAGCTAGTCTCTCATTGGTTCTCCCTATTCCTGTTCATCTTGCACAGAAATTGGAAGCTGTGCCAAACAGGAGGTTAAAGGCACTGACTCTCCAAGCGGGGAGAGTGTTAGTAAAGCATCTAGAATGGTGAACCCGAGGACCAGGATACGAAAACTGAGATGCATTTTAAATCGTTTCCCAGTCACACGGTGGACCATACTCTGGGTTTCCCATGCATGTTTTAGCTGGAGGAAGAATCCCTTGACCCTGGAGAGTTGGGACCCATGGAATGGGTACCATGCAGTATTACTTCAAAGGGTCTGCATTTGCTCAACAAAACTCACCAATGCTATAATTCTGAAGTGTCCAGCCTTATGTCTCAACCAGCTCTGGGTGTAGATGTGGTAAATCCCGGTTGCATCCCATGCACTGAATGAATTATTTAAGAAGTGCTCTCTATTTCACTGTCATTGTGTTTTTTTTTTGAAATTTATTTTGATAATGGGATTTATCAGATTTTCACTGCTGCATTTATGCCGCTGTACACACGCTTGATTCTCTTACGGAGACATAAAATTCAATGGGTTTTAATATTCTTCCTAGTCATGTATATTCCTAGGCGTTGAATATGTGGAGTGAGTCCATTTCGTTGAGCAAGGAGTAGGTCTTATCTATTACTTATTTGGCTTATGGAATGGTATCTGTGCTAATTTCAGTCTCTGGTTTTATGCAGCTCCCCAGCGCACCTTTCCCCATAAGCAAGCACTAGTTGGTTTTCTAAATTTAAGACCCTGTTCTGTTTTGTAATTCAGTTCTTGTGTAGTCAAGTTTATATTCCGTGTATTAGTGATATCTTATGATGTTTCTTTTTCTGTGTGACGTAGTTCACGTAGAATCAACATACCTGCATCCACTAACTGTGCCGCTTCGGGCCTGGTGACACAGATTTAATTGCTGAGTGATATTCCATTGTACATACGAACCACAACCTCTTTATTCATTTTTGGCTTTTTGCGATATTTACCTGGTACTGTAGACGAGCTTATTGTGATCACAGCCGTCCCAAACTTTGAGGTGACTGTGTGTTTTTGAATTTAATTTCCCTAAGCTATAGAACCATAAGTTGAAGTGCCATAGGCTGTGATGCTTTGTTTCTTATATGTTTCAGGGAACACCATACACTTCTCCAGAGTAGCTGTTGGCAATTTACATCCTGCCCATCAGCAAAACAATGCTCCCTGTTCTCCATGGCCAGTCCTGCCTTTCTGGATTTTATACATTTTTCAGATGTCCCTTTTGACTAGAGGGCAGTGATACTTCATTGTAGTGCTGATTTCCTTTCCAGGCTTGCTTGGTTGTCCAAAAAGGGCGTATTCGTTTTTTTCCTGAATATATTCAGGAAAAATCGCATACGCACTTTTTGGTCAAGAGCATCACTGTCGACGTTCTGCCTCTTTTCCTATGCTTTCAGGGCAATTCCAGTCTAGCGCCTGCAATCGTTTTCCTGAAATTCTGCCCCGCTTTCAAGTCCCCTTCGCAGGCTTACTGCAATATATTTTTGGAGGATAGCTGTCATTTATAACTCTGCAGGTTTGTGAAGTAGAGTGCCCCTGAGCTCTCTTCTTCAACTCACTTTCTTGTGAGCTGGACACAAAACTGCAGGATTGCTTCAGTCCCTAGTCTGTTTCTGGCAGGGCACGCTGAGCCTTTGCTTAATTCCTCTTCCTGGTGGGAAATGAGCGTTACATTTTCCAGTGCAGACGCCTACAGCTAGTCTCTCATTGGTTCTCCCTATTCCTGTTCATCTTGCACAGAAATTGCAAGCTGTGCCAAACAGGAGGTTAAAGGCACTGGCTCTCCAAGCAGGGAGAGTGTTAGTAAAGCGTCTGGAATGGTGAACCCGAGGACCAGGATACGAAAACTGAGATGCATTTTAAATCGTTTTCCAATCAGACGGTGGACCATACTCTGGGTTTCCCATGCATGTTTTAGCTGGAGGAAGAATCCCTTGAACCTGGAGAGTTGGGACCCATGGAATGGGTACCATGCAGTATGACTTCAAAGGGTCTGCATTTGCTCACCGAAACTCACCAATGCTATCAGCCTGAAGTGTCCAGCCTTATGTCTCAACCAGCTCTGTGTGTAGATGTGGTCAATCCCGGTTGCATCACATGCCCTGAGTGAATTATTTAAGAATTGCTCTCTATTTCACTGTCTTTGTGTTTTGTTTTTGAAATTTATTTTGATAATGGGATTTATCGGATTTTCACTGCTGCGTTTATGCCGCTGTACACACGCTTGATTCTCTTACGGAGACATATAAATCCATGGGTTTTAAGAATTTTCCTAGTCAGGTATATTCCTAGGCATTGAATATGGGGTGTTGAGTCCATTTTGTTGAGCAAGGAATAGGTCTTCTCTATTACTTATTTGGCTTATAGAACGGTATCTGTGCTAATTTCAATCTCTTGTTTTATGCAGCACCCCAACTCACCTTTCCCATTAAGCAAGCATAACTTGGTCTTCTTAATTTGAGACCCTCTTCTGTTTTGTAATTCAGTTCATGTATAGCCAAGTTTTCATTCCCTGTATTAGTGACATCTTATGATATTTCTCTTTCTGTTGACTTATTTCACGTATTATCATCGTACCTGAATCCAGTCATTATGCCGCGACGGGCCTGATGACATAGATTTCTTTGCTGGGTGATATTCCATTTTACGTACGTACCGAAATTTCTTTATCCATTTTTCGCCTTTTGGCATATATGACTTGTAGCGTAGACGAGGTTCTTGGAAACAGAGCCGTCTGAAACTTTGGGGTGGATGTGTGTTTTTTATCTTAATTTCCCTAACCTATAGGACAATAAGTGGAAGTGCCATAGGCTCTGTTGCTTTGTTTTTTAGGTATTCAGGAAACACCATACACTTCTCCAGAGTGTCTGTTGGCAATGTACATCACTCCCATCAGCATAACAAGGCTCCCTGTTCTCCATGCCCTGTCCTGCCTTTCTGGATTTTACTCTTTTTCAAGATGACCCTTTTGAACGGGGGGCAGTGAGACTTCATTGTAGTGCAGATTACCTTTACATGCTTGCTTGGTTGGCCATAAAGTGCGTATGCGTTTTTTCCTGAATATATTCAGGAAAAAACGCATACGCACTTTTGGGCCAAGTGCATCATTGTCAACGTTCTGCCACTATTCCTATGCTTTAAATACAATTCCAGTCTACCCTGTGAAATCAATTTCCTGCAATTCTACCCCACTTTCAAGTCCTCTTTACCGCATTACTTCAATACACTTTTGGACGATAGCTGTCATTTATAATTCTGCAGGTTTGTGAATTACAGTGCCCCTGAGCTCCTTTCTTCAACTCGATTTCTTGTGAGGTGGCCGCCAAAACGCAGGATTGCTTCAGGCCCTAATCTGGTTCCAGCAGGGCACACTGAACCTTTGGTTAATTCTTCTTCCTGGTGGGTAATGAGCGTTAAATTTGCCCGTGGAAAAACCTACAGCTAGTCTCTCAGTGGTTCTCCCTATTGCTATTCATCTTCCTCAGAAATTGCAAACTGTGCCAAATAGGAGGTTAAAGGCAGTGACTCTTCAAGTGGAGAGAGTGTTAATAAAGTGTCTGGAATGGTGAACCCGAGTACCAGGGGACGAAAACCGAGATGCATTTTAAATCGTTTCTCAGTCACACAGTGGACCATACTCTGGGTTTCCCATGCATGTTTTAGCTGAAGGAAGAATCCCTTGAACCTGGAGTGTTGGGACCCATGGAATGGGTATCATGCAGTATGACTTCAAAGGGTCTGTATTTGCTCACTGAAGCTCACCAATGCTATTAGCTGGAGGTGTCCAGCCTCATGTCTCTCCTAGCACTGGGTGTAGATTTGGTTAATCCAGGTTGCATCACAAGCCCTGAATGAATTATTTAAGAATTGCTCTCAGGCTTCCCTGGTGGCGCAGTGGTTGAGAATCTGCCTGCCGTTGCAGGGGACACAGGTTCATTCCCCAGTCTGGGAGAATCCCACATGCCGTGGAGCGGCTGGGCCCATTGGCCGTGGCCGCTGGTCCTGCGCGTCCGGAGCCTGTGCTCCACAACGGGAGAGGCCACAACAGTGAGAGGTCCACTACTGCAAGAAAAAAAAAAAAACTATTGCTCTCTATTTCACTGTCTTCGTGTTTTGTTTTAGAAATTTATTTTGAAAATGGCATTTATCGGATTTTCACTGCTGCCTTTAGGACGCTGTACACACCTTTGATTCTCTTACGGAGACATATAAATCCATGGGTTTTAACATTCTTAGTAGTCAGGTATATTTCTAGGCATTGAATATGTGTTGTTGAGTCTATTTCATTGAGCAAGGAGTAAGACTTGTGTATTACATATTTGGCTTATGGAAAGGTATCTGTGCTAATTTCAATCTCTGGTTTTATGCAGCACCCCAACTCACCTCTCCCCTTAAGCAAGCATAAGTTTGTTTTCTAAATTTGAGACCCTGTTCTGTTTTGTAATTCAGTTCATGTGTAGCCAAGTTTACATTCCGTGTATTACTGATATCTTATGATGTTTCTTTTTCTGTGTGACTTATTTCACGTAGTATCATTGTACCTGAATCCACTCACTACACCGCTATGGGCCTGATGACGTAGATTTCAATGCTGTGTGATATTCCATTGTACATAAGTACCACAAGTTCTTTATCCATTTTTCGCTTTCTGGGATATGTAACTTGTACGGTAGAGGATGTTGTTGTAAACAGAGCCATCTGAATCTTTGGGGTGGCTGTGTCTTTTTGATTTTAATTTCCCTGAGCTATAGGACCATAAGTGGAAGTACCATAGGCTGTGTTGCTTTGTTTCTTATATGTTTCAGGAAACACCATACAGGTCTCCAGAATGGCTGTTGGCAATTTACGTCCCGCCCATCGGCATAACAACGCTCCCTCTTCTTGGTGGTGTTTCCTGGCTTTGGAATTTTACACTTTTTATAGATGGCCCTTGTGATCTGGGGGGGGAGTTTGACTTTATTGTAGTGCAGATTTCCTTTTCATGCTTGCTTATTTGGCCAAAAAGCACGTATGCGTTTTTTCCTGAATATATTCAGGAAAAAAGCATACGCGCTTTTTTTGCCAAGTGCATCATTGTCCTCGTTCTGCCTGTTTTCCTATGTTTTAAATGCAACTCCAGTCTTCCTCCCAGATTGGTTTCCTGCAATTCTGCCTCACTTTCAAGTCCTCTTCGCAGCCTTACTTCAATATAATTTTGGACGATTGCTGTCACTTATAACTGTGCAGGTTTGTGAATTACAGTGCCCCTGAGCTCCTTTCTCCAACTCGCTTTCTTGTGAGCTGACCGCAAAACCACAAGATAGCTTCAGACCCTAATCTGGTTCCGGCAGTGTATGCGGAGCATTTGGTTAATTCATCTTCCTGTTGGGAAATGAGACTTAAATTTGCCCTTCCAAACATCTACAGCTACTTTCTCATTGGTTCTCCCTATTCCTGTTCATCTTCCACAGAAATTGCAAACTGGGCCAAACAGGAGGTTAAAGGCACCGACTCACCTAGTTGGGTGAGTGTTAGTAAAGCATCTGGAATGCCGAGCCCGAGTACAAGGGAATGAAATTTGAGATGCCTTTAAAAAGGTTTCCAGATCACACAGTGGACAATATTCTGGGCTCCCCGTGCATTTTTTAGCTGAAAGAAGAATCCCTTTAACCTGGACAGTTGGGACTCATGGAATAGGTACCATGCAGTATGACTTCAAAGGGTCTGCTTTTGCTCACCGAACCTCAACAAACCAATGAGCCCAAGTGTTCTGCCTTATGTCTCACCCAGCTCTAGGTGTAGATGTGCTGAATCCAGGTTGCATCACTAGCCCTGATTGAAATATTTAAGAATTGTTCTGTATTTCTCTGTTATTGTGGTTTTTCTTGAAATTTATATTGATAATGAGATTTAGATGATTTTCACTGCTGCGTTTATGCTGCTGTACACACGCTTGATTCTCTTACGGGGACATATAAATCCATAGGTTTTTAGATTCTTACTAGTCAGGTATATTCCTAGGTCTTGAATATGGGGTGTCAAGTCCATTTCGTTGAGCAAGGAGTAGGTCTATTCTATTACATATTTGTTTTAGGAACGGTATGTGTGCTAATTTCAGTCTCTGGTTTTATGCAGCAGCCCAACCCACCTTTCCCATTAAGCAAGCATAAGTAGGTTTTCTAAATTTGAGACCCTGTTCTGTTTTGTAATTCAGTTCATGTGTAGCCAAGATTAAGTTCCGTGTATTAGTGACATCTTATGATGTTTCTTTTTCTGTGTGACTTATTTCACTTAGAATCATCATACTTGAATCCACTCATTATGTTGCTTCGGACCTGAAGTCATAGATTTCATTGCTGAGTGATATTCAGTTGTAGGTAAGTACCACTAATTCTTTATCCAGATTTCACTTTCTGGGATATTTAACTTGTATCATAGACGAGGTTCTTGTAAAAGGAGCCATCCCAAACTTTGGCATAGATGTGTCTTTTTGATTTCATTTCCCTAAGGTAAAGAACCATAAGAGGAAGTGCTCTGGGTTGGGGTTAGGGTTAGGGTTTGGGGATGGGGATGGTTTAAGGTACAGGTTATATTACTACAACAATTTAGGGTGAGCATAGGTGTGAGGGTACGGATTACTGTTAGTGTATGGATTAACATTAGGAGACAGGTTAAGGTAAGGCTTCACGTAAGGTTTAGGGTTAGGGTTAATGGACAGGGACGGATTCGGGTAAAGGTTAGGGTACGAAAACGGTTTAGGGTGAGCATACGTGTTACGGTAATGGTTAGTGTCACCGTATGGGCTAGGAATAGGGGACGGGTTAGGGTAAGTCTTCGCATAAGTGTTAGGGGTAGGGTTAGGGGAAGGGGATGGTTTAGGGTACATGTTAGGGTACGACAATGGTTTAGGGGAGCGTACGTGTTTGGGTATGGTTTAGTGTAAGTGAACTGGTTAGGGATAGGGGACACGTTAGGGTTCAGCTTTGGGTAAGGGTTAGGTTTAGGGTTAGGCTCAGGGGACAGGTAAGGTTTAGGGTGAGCGTATGTATTAGAGTACGGGATAGTGTTAGTGTACGGGTTAGGGTTAGGGGAAGGGTTAGGGTAAGGTTTAGTGTAAGGGTTAGTTTTAGCATTTGGGTTAGGGGACGGGAATGGTTTAGTGTACAGGTTAGGTACGACAATAATTTTGGGTGAGCGTAACAGTTAGGGTATGTATTAGTGTTAGCGTACGGTTTAGGGTTAGATGACGTGTTAGGGTAAGGCTTCGGGTAAGGGTTAGTGTTAAGTTTAGGGTTAGGGTATGGGGAAGGTTTAGGATACAGGTTGGGGTACGACAACTAATTAAGTAGAACATATATGTTAGGGGATGGGTTCATGTTAGTGTATGGGTTAGGATTAGCGGACAGGTTAGTGTAATGCTTTGGGAAAGGGTTAGGTTTAGAGTTAGGGTTAGGGCACAGGGATGGTTTACGGTTCAGATCATGGTAGGACAACGGTTTAGGGTCTGCGTATGTGTTAGGGTATTGGTTAGGGTTAGCGTACAGTTTAGGATTAGGGGACGGGTTAGGGTAAGGCTTCAGGTAAGGGTTAGGGGTAGGGTTAGGGTTAGGGTTAGGGGATGGGGACAGGGACGGTTTAGGGTACAGGTTAGTGTAAGACAAAGGTTTAGGGTGAGCGTAGCAGTTAGAGTAAGAGTTAGTGTTAGCGTACGGGTTTAGATTAGGGGTAGGGTTAGGTTTAGGGTTAGGGGATGGGGACAGGGACGGTTTAGGGTACAGGTTAGTGTAAGACAAAGGTTTAGGGTGAGCGTAGCAGTTAGAGTAAGAGTTAGTGTTAGCGTACGGGTTTAGATTAGGGGACGGGTTACTGTAAGGTTTAGGGAAAGTGTTAGGGTTAGGGGATGGGGACGGTTTAGGGTACAGTGTAGGGTAAAACAAGAGTTTTGGTTGAGCGTACATTTTAGGCTATGGGTTAGTGTTAGCGTATGGGTTAAGATTAGAGGACGTGTTAGGGTAAGGTTTCGGATAAGAGTTAGGGTTAAGGTTAGGGGATGGGGACGGTTTTTGTTACAGGTTAGGGTATGACAACGGTTTAGGGTGAGTGTACGTGATAGGGTATGGGTTAGCGTTAGCGTACAGTTTCGGATTATGGGATGGGTTAAGGTAAGACTTCGGGTAAGGGTAAGATTTAGGGTTCGGGTTGGGGGACGGGGACGGTTTAGGGTACAGTTTAGTGTATGACAACAGTTTAGGTTGACTACACGTGTTAAGGTATGGGTTAGTGTTTGCAAACGGGTTAGGATTACGGGAGGTGTTAGGGTAAGGCTTCGGCTAAGGCTTAAGTTTAGGTTTAGGGGATGGGGACGTTTTAGGGTACAGGATAGGGTACGACAATTGTTTAGTGTGAGTGTACATGTTAGGATACAGGTTAGTGATAGCGTACGGGTTAGGATTACCGATGGGTTAGCGTAAGGCTTTGGGTGAGGGTTAGGGTTAGGGTTAGGGTTAGGGGATGGGGACAGTTTAGGGTACAATTTAAGGTACGACAATGGTATAGGGTGAGCGTAAGTGTTAGGGTACATGTTAGTGTTAGTTTACGGGTTAGGATTAGGGGAAGGGTTAGTATAAGGTTTCGGGAAATGGTTTGAGGTTGGGGACAACGACGATTTATGGTACAGGTTAGGGTATGACAATGATTTAGGGTGAGCGTACGTGTTAGGTTATGGGTTAGTGTTAGCGTACGGGTTAGGATTAAGGGACGGGTTAGGGTAAGGCTTCACGTAAGGGTTAGGTTTAGGTTTAGGTTTAGGTTTAGGGTTATTGTTAGGGGACTGGGACAATTTAGGATACAGGTTAGGGAATGACAAAAGTTTAGGGTGAGCGTATGTGTTAGGGTACATATTAGTGCTACCGTAAGGGTTAGGATTAGTGTAAGGTTTAGAGACATGATTCGGGTATGTGTTAGTGTTAGGGAACAGGGACAGGGACGGTTTAGGGTACAGGTTAGGGTACGACAACAGTTTAGGGTGAGCATACATGTTAGGGCACAGGTTAGTGTTAGCATATGGGTTAGAATTAGGGGACTGGTTAGGGTAAGGCTTAGGGTAAGGGTTAGGGTTAGGGTTAGGGTTAGGAGATGGAGACGGTTCAAGGTACAGGTTAGGGTACCACAATGTGTTAGTGTGAGAATACATGTTAGGGTAAGGTTTAGTGTTAGCGTATGGTCCATGATTAGTGGAAGGGATAGGGTAAGACGTCGGGTTACGGTTAGGTTTAGGGGATGGGAACGGTTTAGGGTATAGGTTAGAATACGACAGCAGTTTAGGTTGAGTGTACATGTTAGGGTATGTGTTAGTGCTAGCATACGGTTTAGGATTAGGGGACAGTTTAGACTAAGGCTTCGGGTAATGATTAGGTTTATGGTTAGGGTTAGGGATTAGGTTAGGGAATGGGAACGGTTTAGGGTACAATTTAGTGTACGACAACGATTTAAGGTGAGCGTAGGTGTTAGGGTATGGGTTAGTGTTGGCGTACGGATTAGGATTAGGGGACGGGTTTGGATAAGGCTTCGGATAAGGGTTAGGGTTATGGTTATTGTTAGGGGAGAGGGCCAGGGACGATTTAAGGTACAGGTGTGGGTAAGACAATGGTTTAGGGTGAGTGTACATGTTAGGGTATGTGTTACTGTTAGCGTACCAGTTAGGCTTAAGTGACGGGTTAGGGTAAGGCTTCGGATAAGGGTTAGGGTTAGGGTTATGGGACAGGGACTGTTTAGGTACAGGTTAGTGTATGACAATGGTTTTCGTTGAGCATACAACTTAGGGTAGGTGTAAATGTTAGCATACGGGTTAGGATTAGGGGACGGGTTAGGGTAACTTTTCCGGTAAGGATTAGGGTTAGGGTTAGGGGACAGGGAAGGTTTAGAGTACAGGTTAGTGTACAACAACAGTTTAGTGTGATCATACGAGTTAGGGTATGGGTTAGTGTTAGCGCACGGTTTAGGATTAGGGGATGTGTTAGGGTAAGGCTTCAGGTAAGTGTTAGAGTTAGGATTAGTGGATGAGGACGTGTTAGGGTACAGGTTAGGGTAGGACAATGCTTTAGGGTGAGCGTACATGTTAGGGTACTGGTCAGTGTTAGCATTTGGGTTAGGATTAGGGGACAGGTTAGAGTAAGGCTTCGTGTAAGTGTTAGGGTGAGGGATAGGGTTGGGGAAAGGGACGGTTTAGGGTACACATTAGGGTACGACAGCGATTTAGGGTGAGCCTACGTGTTAGGGTACAGTTTAGTGTTAGCATATGGGTTAGGATTTGAGGACAGTTTAGGGACAGGCATCTGTAAAGATTTAGGTTTAGCATTATGGGACGGGGACGGTTTAGGGAAAAGGTTAGGATACCACAGCAGTTTAGGGTGAGCATAGGTGTTAGGGTACGGGTTAGTGTTAGCGTACGGGTTAGGTATAGGGGACGTGTTAGGGTAAGGCTTCGGGTAAGGGTTAGGGTTAGGGTTAGGGGACGGGGACGGTTTAGGGGACAGGTTAGGGTATGACAACGGTTTAGGGTGAGCATACATGTTAGGGTACAGGTTAGTGTTAGTGTACGGGTTAGGATTAGGGGACGGGTTAGGGTAAGGCTTCGGGTAAGGGTTAGGGTTAGGGTTAGGGTTAGGGTTATGGGACGGGGACGGTTTAGGGGACAGGTTAGGTAAGACAACGGTTTAGGGTGAGCGTACGTGTTAGGGTACGGGTTAGTGTTAGCATACGGGTTAGCATTAGGGGACGGGTTAGGGTAAGTCTTCAGGTAAGGGTTAGGGTTAGGGTTAGGGGACGGGGACGGTTTAGGGGACAGGATAGGGTACGACAATGGTTAAGGGTGAGCGTACGTGTTAGGGTACGGGTTAGTGTTAGCGTACAGGTTAGGATTAGGGGACGGGTTAGGGTAAGGCTTCAGGTAAGGGTTAGGGTTAGGGTTAAGGTTAGGTTTAGGGGATGGGGAAGGTTTAGGGGACAGGTTAGGGTACGACAACGGTTTAGGGTGAGCGTACATGTTAGGGTACGGGTTAGTGTTCGCGTACGGGTTAGGAGCAGGGGAGGGTTTAGGGTAAGGCTTCGGGTAAGGGTTAGTGTTGGGGTTAGGTTTACGGTTAGGGTTAGGGTACGGGGACGGTTTAGGGGACAGGTTAGGGTACGACAAAGGTTTAGGGTGAGCGTATGTGTTAGGGTACGGGTTAGTGTTAGTGAACGGGTTAGGATTAGGGTACGGGTTAGGGTAAGTCTTCGGGTAAGGGTCAGGGTTAGGGTTAGGGTTAGGGGACGGGGAAAGTGTAGGGGACAAGTTAGGGTACGACCACGGTTTAGGGTGAGCGTACGTGTTAGGGTACGGGTTAGTGTTAGCGTACGCGTTAGGATTAGGGGACGGGTTAGGGTAAGGCTTCGGGTAAGGGTTAGGGTTAGAGTTAGGGTTAGGGTTAGGTTTAGGGGATGGGGACGGTTTAGGGGACAGGTTAGGGTATGACAACGGTTTAGGGTGAGCGTACGTGTTAGGGTACGGTTTATTGTTAGCGTACGGGTTAGGATTAGGGGACGGGTTAGTGTAAGGCTTACGGTAAAGGTTAGGGTTAGGGTTAGGGTTAGGGTTAGGGTTAGGGGACAGGGACAGTTTAGGGGACAGGTTAGTGTACGACAACGGTTTAGGGTGAGTGTACGTGTTAGGGTAAGGGTTAGTGTTAGCGTACAGGTTAGGATTAAGGGACGGGTTATGGTAAGGCTTCGGGCAAGGGTTAGGGTTTGGGTTAGGGTTAGCGTTAGGGTTAGGGGACGGGGACGGTTTAGGCAACAGGTTAGGGTATGACAACCGTTTAGGGTGAGCGTACGTGTTAGGGTACGGGTTAGTGTTAGTGTACTGGTTAGGATTAAGGGACGGGATAGGGTAAGGCTTCGGGTAAGGGTTAGGGTTAAGGTTAGGGTTAGGGTTAGGGTTAGGGGATTGGGACAGTTTAGGGGACAGGTTAGGGTACGACAACGGTTTAGGGTGAGCGTACGTGTTAGGGTACGGGATAGTGTTAGCGTATGGGTTAGGATTAAGGGTCGGGTTAGGGTAAGGCTTCGGGTAAGGGTTAGGGTTAGGTTTAGGATTAGGGTTAGGGTTAGGGGACGGGGACGGTTTAGGGGACAGGTTAGGGTACGACAACGGTTTAGGGTGAGCATACGTTTTAGGGTAACGTTAGTTTTAGCGTACGGATTAGGATTAGGTGACGGGTTAGAGTAAGGCTTCGGGTAAGGGTTAGGGTTAGGGATAGGGTAAGGGTTCGGGGACGGGTACGGTTTAGGGGCAAGTTTAGGATACGAAAACGGTTTAGGGTGAGCGTACATGTTAGGGTACGGGTTAGTGTTAGCATACGGGTTAGGATTAGGGGATGGGTTAGTGTAAGGCTTCGGGTAAGGTTTAGGGTTACGGTTAGGGTTAGGGTTAGGGGACGGGGACGGTTTAGGGGACATGTTAGGGTACGACAACGGTTTAGGGTGAGCGAACTTGTTAGGGTATGGGTTAGTGTAAACGTACGTGTTAAGATTAGGGAACGGGTTAGGGTAAGGCTTCGGGTAAGGTTTAGGTTTAGGGTTAGGTTTAGGGTTAGTGTTAGGCGACGGGGACGGTTTAGGTGACAGGTTAGGGTACGACAAAGTTTTAGGGTGAGCGTACGTCTTTGGGTACGGTTTAGTGTTAGCGTACGGGTTAGGATTAGGGTACGGGTTGGGGTAAGGCTTCGGGTAAGGGTTAGATTTAGGGTTAGGGTTGGGTTAGGGTTAGGGTTAGGGGACGGCGATGGTTTGGAGGACAGGTTAGGGTACAACAGCGGTTTAGGGTGAGCGTACGTGTTAGGGTACGGGTTAGTTTAGCGTACGGGTTAGGATTTGGGGACGGGTTAGGGTAAGGCTTCGCGTAAAGGTTAGGGTTAGGGTAAGGGTTAGGGTTGGGGACGGTGATGGTTTAGGGGACAGGTTAGGGTACGACAACTGTTTAGGGTGAGCGTACGTGCTAGGGTACGATTTAGTTTTAGGGTACGGGTTAGGATTAGGGGTCGGGTTAGTGTAAGGCTTCGGGTAAGGGTTATGGTTAGGGTTAGGGTTAGAGTTAGGGGACGGGAACGGTTTAGGGGACAGTTTAGGTTACGACAACGGTTTAGGGTGAGCGTACGTGTTAGGGTACGGGTTACAGTTAGCGTGCGGATTAGGATTAGGGGACGGGTTAGCGTAAGGCTTAGGGTAAGGGCTAGGGTTAGGGTTAGGGTTAGGGTTAGGGGACGGGGACAGTTTAGGGGACAGGTTAGTGTACGACAAGGGTTTAGGTTAAGCGTACGTGTTAGGGTACTGGTTAGTGTTAGTGTACGGGTTAGGTTTAGGGCACGGTTTAGGGTAAGGCTTCGGGTAAGGGTTAGGTTTAGGGTTGGGGTTAGGGTTAGGGGACGGGGATGGTTTAGAGGATAGGTTAGGGTACAACGGTTTAGGGTGAGCGTACGTGTTAGGGTATGGGTTAGTTTTAGCGTACGGGTTAGGATTATGGGACGGGTTAGGGTAAGGCTTCCGGTAAGGGTTAGCGTTAGGGTTAGGGTTAGGGGACGGGGACAGTTTAGGGGACATGTTAGGTTACGACAGTGGTTTAGAGTGAGGGGACGTGTTAGGGTACGGGTTAGTGTTAACGTACGGGTTAGGATTAGGGAATGTGTTAGGGTAAGGCTTCGGGTAAGGGTTAGGGTTAGGGTTAGGGTTAGTGTTAGGGGACGGGGACGGTTTAGGGGACACGTAAGTTTACGACAACGGGTTAGGGTGAGCATACGCGTTAAGGTACGAGTTAGTGTTAGCGTACGGGTTAGGATTAGGGGACGGGTTAGGGTAAGGCTTTGGGTAAAGGTTAAGGTTAGGGTTAGGGGTAGGGTTAGGGGATGGGGACGGGGACGGGGACGGTTTAGGGGATAGGTTAGGGTACGACAAAGGCTTAGGGTGAGCGTACGTGTTAGGGTACGGTTTAGTGTTAGCGTACTGGTTAGGATTATGGGACGGGTTAGGGTAAGGCTTTGGGTAAGGTTTAGGGTTAGTGTTAGGGTTAGGTTTAGGGGACGGGGACGGTTTAGGGGACAGTTTAGGGTACAACAACGGTTTAGGGTGAGCGCATGTGTTAGGGTACAGTTTAGTGTTAACGTACGGATTAGAATTAGGGGACGGTTTAGGGTAAGGCTTCGGGTAAGGGTTAGGGTTAAGGTTAGGGTTTGGGTTAGGGGTCGGGGACGGTTTAGGGGAGAAGTTAGGGTACGATAACAGTTTAAGGTGAGCGTACGTGTTAGGGTATGGTTTAGTTTTAGCGTACGCATTAGGATTAGTGGACGGGTTAGGGTAAGGCTTTGGGTAAGGGTTAGGGTTAGGGTTAGTGTTAGAGTTAGGGGACGGGGACGGTTTAGGGGATAGGTTAGGGTACGACAACGGTTTAGGATGAGCTTACGTGTTAGGGTATGTGTTAGTGTTAGAGTACGGGTTAGGATTATGTAATGGGTTAGGGTAAGGCTTCCGGTAAGTGTTAGGGTTCGTGTTAGGGTTAGGGTTAGGGGATGGGGACGGTTTAGGGGACAGGTTAGGCTATGACAACGTTTTAGGGTGAGCGTACATGTTAGGGTATGGGTTAGTGTTAGCGTACGGGTTAGGATTAGGGGACGGGTTAGTGTAAGGCTTCGGGTAAGTGTTAGGAATAGGGTTAGGGTTAGGATTAGGGTTAGGGTTAGAGTTACGAGATGCGGACGGTTTAGGGGACAGGTTAGGGTATGACAACAGGTTACGGTGAGCGTACGTGTTAGGTTATGTGTTAGTGTTAGCGTACGGGTTAGGATTAGGGGACGGATTAGTGTAAGGCTTCGGGTAAGTGTTAGATTTAGGGTTAGGGTTAGGGTTAGGTTTAGGGGACGGGGACAGTTTAGGGGACAGGTTAGTGTACGACAACGTTTTAGGGTGAGTGTTCGTGTTAGGGTATGGGTTAGTGTTAGCGTACGGGTTAGGATTAGGGGACGGGTTAGGGTAAGGCTTTGGGTAAGGGCTAGGGTTAGGGTTAGGGTTAGGGTTAGGGGACGGGGACGGTTTAGGGGACAGGTTAGTGTACGACAACGGTTTAGGGTGAGCGTACGTGTTAGGGTACTGGTTAGTGTTAGTGTACGGGTTAGGTTTAGGGCACGGTTTAAGGTAAGGCTTCGGGTAAGGGTTAGGTTTAGGGTTGGGGTTAGCGTTAGGGGACGGGGATGGTTTAGAGGATAGGTTAGGGTACAACGGTTTAGGGTGAGCATACGTGTTAGGGTATGGGTTACTTTTAGCGTACGGGTTAGGATTATGTGACGGGTTAGGGTAAGGCTTCGGGTAAGGGTTAGGGTTAGGGTTAGGGTTAGGGGACGGGGACGGTTTAGGGGACATGTTAGGTTACGACAGTGGTTTAAGATGAGGGGACGTGTTAGGGTACGGGTTAGTGTTAACGTACAGGTTAGGATTAGGGAATGTGTTAGGGTAAGGCTTCAGGTAAGGGTTAGGGTTAGGGTTAGGGTTAGTGTTAGGGGACGGGGACGGTTTAGGGGACACGTAAGTTTACGACAACAGTTTAGGGTGAGCGTACGCGTTAAGGTACGAGTTAGTGTTAGCGTACGTGTTAGGATTAGGGGACGGGTTAGGGTAAGGCTTTGGGTAAGGGTTAAGGTTAGGGTTAGGGTTAGGGGATGGGGACGGGGACGGGGACGGTTTAGGGGATAGGTTAGGGTACGACAAAGGCTTAGGGTGAGCGTACGTGTTAGGGTACGGTTTAGTGTTAGCGTACTGGTTAGGATTATGGGACGGGTTAGGGTAAGGGTTTGGGTAAGGTTTAGGGTTAGTGTTAGGGTTAGGTTTAGGGGACGGGGACGGTTTAGGGGACAGTTTAGGGTACAACAACGGTTTAGGGTGAGCGCATGTGTTAGGGTACAGTTTAGTGTTAACGTACGGATTAGAATTAGGGGACGGTTTAGGGTAAGGCTTCGGGTAAGGGTTAGGGTTAGGGTTAGGGTTTGGGTTAGGGGTCGGGGACGGTTTAGGGGAGAGGTTAGGGTACGATAACAGTTTAAGGTGAGCGTACGTGTTAGGGTATGGTTTAGTTTTAGCGTACGCATTAGGATTAGTGGACGGGTTAGGGTAAGGCTTTGGGTAAGGGTTAGGGTTAGAGTTAGAGTTAGGGGACGGGGACGGTTTAGGGGATAGGTTAGGGTACGACAACGGTTTAGGATGAGCTTACGTGTTAGGGTATGTGTTAGTGTTAGAGTACGGGTTAGGATTATGTAATGGGTTAGGGTAAGGCTTCCGGTAAGTGTTAGGGTTCGTGTTAGGGTTAGGGTTAGGGGATGGGGACGGTTTAGGGGACAGGTTAGGCTATGACAACGTTTTAGGGTGAGCGTACATGTTAGGGTATGGGTTAGTGTTAGCGTACGGGTTAGGATTAGGGGACGGGTTAGTGTAAGGCTTCGGGTAAGTGTTAGGAATAGGGTTAGGGTTAGGATTAGGGTTAGGGTTAGAGTTACGAGATGCGGACGGTTTAGGGGACAGGTTAGGGTATGACAACAGGTTAGGGTGAGCGTACGTGTTAGGTTATGTGTTAGTGTTAGAGTACGGGTTAGGATTAGGGGACGGATTAGGGTAAGGCTTCGGGTAAGTGTTAGATTTAGGGTTAGGGTTAGGGTTAGGTTTAGGGTTAGGGGACGGGGACGGTTTAGGGGACAGGTTAGTGTACGACAAGGGTTTAGGTTAAGCATACGTATTAGGGTACTGGTTAGTGTTAGTGTACGGGTTAGGTTTAGGGCACGGGTTAGGGTAAGGCTTCGGGTAAGGGTTAGGTTTAGGGTTGTGGTTAGGATTAGGGGACGGGTTAGGGTAAGGCTTTGGGTAATGGTTAGGGTTAGGGTTAGGGTTAGTGTTAGGGGACGGGGACGGTTTAGGGGACAGGTTAGTGTACGACAACGGTTTAGGGTGAGTGTACGTGTTAGGGTACGGGTTAGTGTTAGCGTACGGGTTACGATTAGGGGACGGGTTAGGATAAGGCTTCGGGTAAGGGTTAGCGTTAGGGTTAGGCTTAGGGTTAGGGGACGGGGATGGGGACGGTTTAGGGGACCGGTTAGGGTTAGGGTTAGGGTTAGGGGACGGGGACGGGGACGGTTTAGGGGACAGGTTAGGGTAAGACAACGGTTTAGGGTGAGCGTAAGTGTTAGGATACGAGTTAGTATTAGCGTATGGGTTAGGATTAGGGGACGGGTTAGTGTAAGGCTTCGGGTAAGTGTTAGGTTTAGGGTTAAGTTTAGGGTTAGGGTTAGGGGACGGGGATAGTTTAGGGGACAGGTTAGGGTACGACAACGTTTTATGGTGAGTGTAGGTGTTAGGGTACGGTTTAGTGTTAGCATACGGTTTAGGATTAGGGGAGGGTTAGGGTAAGGCTTCAGGTAAGGGTTAGGGTTAGGGTTAGGGTTAGGGTTAGCGGATGGGGATGGTTTATGGGACAGGTTAGGGTACGGCAACGGTTTAGGATGAGCGTACGTGTTAGGCTACGGGTGAGTGTTAGCGTACGGGTTAGTATTAGGTGACAGGTTAGAGTAAGGCTTCGGGTAAGGGTTAGGGTTAGGGATAGGGTTAGTGTTAGGGTTAGGGGACGGGGACGGTTTAGGGGAAAGGTTAGGATACGACAACGGTTTAGCGTGAGCGTACGTGTTAGGGTACGGTTTAGTGTTAGCGTATGGCTTAGGATTAGGGGACGGGATTGGGTAAGGCTTCGGGTAAGGGTTAGGGTTACAGTTAGGGTTAGGGTTAGGGGACGGGGACGGTTTAGGGGACAGGTTAGTGTATGACAACGGTTTACGGTGAGCGTACGTATTAGGGTACGGGTTAGCGTTAGCGTACGGTATAGGATTAGGGGACGGGTTAGGGTAAGGCTTCGGATAAGGGTTAGTGTTAGGGTTAGGGTTAGGGTTAGGGTTAGGGGAAGGGGACGGTTTAGGGGACAGGTTAGGCTATGACAATGGTTTAGGGTGAGCGTACGTGTTAGGGTACGGTTTAGTGTTAGCGTACGGTTTAGGATTAGGGGACGGGTTAGGGTAAGGCTTTGGGTAAGTGTTAGGGTAAGGTTTGGGGTTAGGGTTAGGGTTAGGGGACGGGGATGGTTTAAGGGACAGGCTAGGGTACGACAAAGGTTTAGGGTGACCGTACGTGTTAGGGAACGGGTTAGTGTTAGCGTACGGTTTAGGATTAGGGGACGGGTTAGGGTAAGGCTTCAGGTAAGGGTTAGTGTTAGGGTAAGGGTTAGGGGACGGGGACGGTTTAGAGGACAGGTTAGGGTTCCGCAACTGTTTAGGGTGAGCGTACATGTTAGGTACGGGTTAGTGTTAGCGTACCAGTTAGGATTAGGGGACGGGTTAGGGTAAGGCTTCGGGTAAGTCTTAGGGTTAGGGTTAGGGTTAGGGTTGGGGGACGGGGACGGTTTAGGGGACAGTTTAGGGTACGAAAACGGTTTAGGGTGAGCGTACATTTTAGGGTACGGGTTAGTGTTAGTGTACGGGTTAGGATTAGGGGACAGGTTAGTGTAAGGCTTCGGGTAAGGGTTAGGGTTAGGGTTAGGGTTAGCTGATGGGGACGGTTTAAGGGACAGGTTAGTGTATGACATAGTTTTAGGGTGAGCGTACGTGTTAGGGTACGGGTTAGTGTTAGCGTATGTGTTAGGATTAGGGGACGGGTTAGGGTAAGGCTTCGGGTAAGGTTCAGGGTTAGGATTAGGGTTAGGGTTAGGGTTAGTGACGGGGAAGGCTTAGGGACAGGTTAGGGTACGACTACGGTTTAGGGTGATCGTACGTTTTAGGGTACGGGTTAGTGTGAGCGTACGGGTTAGGAATAGGGGACGGGTTAGAGTAAGGCTTCGGGTAAGGGTTAGGGTTAGGGTTAGGGTTAGGGTTAGGGGACGGGGACGGTTTAGCGGTCACGTTAGCGTACGACAACGGTTTAGGGTGAGCGTACGTTTTAGGTTACGGGTTATTGTTAGCGTATGTGTTAGGATTAGGGGATCGCTTAGGGTAAGGCTTCGGGTAAGGGTTAGGCTTAGGGTTAGGGTTATGGTTAGGGTTAGGGATAGGGGACGGGGACGGTTTAGGTCACAGTTTATGGTACGACCATGGTTTAGGGTGAGCGTACGTGTTAGGGTACGGGTTAGTGTTAGCGTACGGGTTAGGATTAGGGGACGGGTTAGGGTAAGGCTTCGGGTAAGGGTTAGGGTTAGAGTTAGGGTTAGGGGACGGGGACGGGGACAGTTTAGGGGACAGGTTATGGTACGACAACGGTTTTGGGTGATCGTACGTGTTAGGCTACGGGTTAGTGTTAGCGTATGGGTTAGGGTAAGGATTCGGGTAAGGGTTAGGGGTAGGGTTAGGGTTAAGGGACGGGGACGGTTTAGGGGACAGGTGAGGGTACAACAACGGTTTAGTGTGAGCGTACGTGTTAGGGTGCAGGTTACTATTAGCATACGGGTTAGGATTAGGGGACGGGTTAGGGTAAGGCTTCGGGTAAGGGTTAGGGTTAGGGTTAGAGTTAGAATTAGGGTTAGGGGATGGAAACGGTTTAGGGGACAGGTTAGTGTACGACAACAGTTTAGGGTGAGCGTACGTGTTAGGGTACGGGTTAGTGTTAGCGTACGGGTTAGGATTAGGGGATGGGTTAGTGTAAGGCTTCGGGTAAGGGTTAGGGTTATGGTTAGGGTTAGGGTGAGGGGACGGGGATGGTTTAGGGGACAGGTCAGGATACAACTACGGTTTAGGGTGAGAGTATGTGTTAGGGTACCGGTTAGTGTTAGCGTACGGATTAGGACTAGGGGACGGGTTAGTGTAAGGCTTCGGGTAAGAGTTAGGGTTAGGGTTAGGGTTAGGGGACAGGGACGGTTTAGAGGACAAGTTAGGGTACGACAACTGTTTAGGGTGAGCGTACGTGTTAGGGTAAGTGTTAGTGTTAGCGTACGGGTTAGGATTAGGGGACGGGTTAGGGTAAGGCTTCGGGTAAGTGTTATGGTTAGGGTTAGGGTTAGGTTTAGGGGATATGGACGGTTTAGGGGACTGGTTAGGGTATGACAACGGTTTAGGGTGCGCATACGTGTTAGGGTACAGGTTAGTTTTAGCGTACGGGTTAGGATTAGGGGACGGGTTAGATTAAGGCTTCGGGTAAGGTTTAGGTTTAGGGTTAGGGTTAGGGTTAGGGGCCGGGGACGGTTTAGGGGAAAGTTTAGGGTACGATTACGATTTAGGGTAAGCGTACGTGTTAGGGTATGGGTTAGTGTGAGAGTATGGGTTAGGATTAGGGGACGGGTTAGGGTAAGGCTTCGGGTAAGGGTTTGGTTTAGGGTTAAGGTTAGGGTTAGAGTTAGGGTTAGGGGACGGGGACGGGTTAGGGGACAGTTTAGTGTACGACAACTTTTGAGGGTGCGCGTACGTATTAGTGTATGGGTTAGTGTTATCGTACGGGTTAGGATTAGGGAACGGGTTAAGGTAAGGCTTCGGGTAAGGGTTTGGGTTAGGGTTAGGGTTAGGGTTAGGGGAAGGGGACGGTTTAGGGGACAGGTTAGTGTACGACAATGGTTTAGTGTGAGCGTACGTGTTAGGGTACGGGTTAGTGTTAGCCTACGGTTTAGGATTAGAGGACGGTTTAGGGTAAGGCTTAGTCTAAGGGTTAGGGTTAGGGTTAGGGTTAGGTTTAGGGGATGGGCACGGTTTAGGGGACAGGTTAGGGTATGACAACGGTTTAGGGTGAGTGTACGTGTTAGGGTAAGGTTTAATGTTAGCTTACGGGTTAGGAATAGGGGACGGGTTAGGGTATGACAACGGTTTAGGGTGAGTGTACGTGTTAGGGTAAGGTTTAATGTTAGCTTACGGGTTAGGATTAGGGGACGGGTTAGGGTAAGGCTTCGGGTAAGGGTTAGGGTTAGGTTTATGGTTAGGGTAAGGGTTAGGGGACGGGGACGGTTTAGGGGACAGGTTAGTGTACGACAACAGTTTAGGGTGAGCGTCCGTGTTAGGGTACGGGTTAGTGTTAGCGTACGGGCTAGGATTAAGGGACGGGTTAGGGTAAGGCTTCGCGTAAGGGTTAGGGTTAGGGTTAGGTTTAGGGTTAGGGTTACGGGACGGGGACGGTTTAGGGGAGAGGTTAGGGTTAGGATTAGGGTTAGGGTTAGGGTTAGGGTTAGGGTTAGGATTAAGGGACGGGGACGGTTTAGGGCACAGGTTAGTGTATGACAATGCTTTAGGCTGAGAGTACGTGTTAGGGTACGGGTTAGTGATAGCGTACGGGTTAGGATTAGGGGACGGATTAGGATAAGGCTTCGCTGAAGGGTTAGGGTTAGGGTTAGGGTTAGGGTTAGGGGACGGGGACAGTTTAGGGGACAGGTTAGAGTATCATAACGGGTTAGGGTGAGCGTACGTGTTAGCGTATGGGTTAGTGTTAGCGTACGGTTTAGGATTATGGGACGGTTAGTGTAAGGCTTCGGGTAAGGGTTAGCGTTAGGGTTAGGCTTAGGGTTAGGGGACGGGGATGGGGACGGTTTCGGGGACCGGTTTGGATTAGGGTTAAGGTTAGGGTTAGGGGACAGGGACGGTTTAGGAGACAGGTTATGGTACGCAACTGTTTAGGGTGAGCGTACGTGTTAGGGTACGTATTAGTGTTAGCGTATGGGTTAGGATTAGGGCACGGTTTAGTGTAAGGCTTCGGGTAAGGGTTAGGGTTAGGGTTAGTGTAAGGGTACGGGAACGGTTTAGGGGACTGGTTAGGGTACGACAACGTTTTACGATGAGCGTACGTGTTAGGGTACGGGTTAGTGTTAGCGTACGGTTTAGGATTAGGGGACGGGTTAGGGTAAGGCTTCGGGTAAGGGTTAGGGTTAGGGTCAGGTTTAGGGATAGGGGACGGGGACGGTTTAGGGGACAGGTTAGGGTATGGCAACGGTTTAGGGTGATTGTACGTGTTAGGGTACGGGTTAGTGTTAGCGTACGGGTTAGGATTAGGGGACGGGTTAGTGTAAGGCTTCGGGTAAGCGTTAGGTTTAGGGTAAGGGTTAGGTTTAGGGGACGGGGATGGCTTAGGAGATAGGTTAGGGTACGGCAACGTTTTAGGGTGAGCATACGTTCTTAGGGTAACGTTAGTTTTAGCGTACGGGTTAGGATTAGGTGACGGGTTAGGGTAAGGCTTCGGGTAAGGGTTAGGGTTAGGGATAGAGTTAGGGTTAGGGGACGGGGAGAGTTTAGGGGCAAGGTTAGGATACGACAACTGTTTAGGGTGAGTGTACGTGTTAGGGTACGGGTTAGTGGTAGCGTATGGGTTAGGATTAGGGGACGGATTAGTGTAAGGCTTCGGGTAAGGTTTAGGATTACGGTTAGGGTTAGGGTTAGGATTAGGGGACGGGGATTGTTTAAGGGACAGGTTAGTGTACGAAAACGGTTTAGAGTAAGCGTACGTTTGGGTACGGGTTAGTGTTAGCGTATGGGTTAGGATTAGGGGACGGGTTAGGGTAAGGCTTCGGGTAAGGGTTAGGGTTAGGGTTAGAGTTAGGGTTAGGGGATGGGGACGGTTTAGGGGACAGGTTAGGGTACGACAACGGTTTAGTGTGAGCGTACGTGTTACGGTACGGGTTAGTGTAAGCGTACGGGTTAGGATTAGGGGAAGGGTTAGGGTAAGGCTTCGGGTAAGGTTTAGGGTTAGGGTTAAGGGATGGGGACGGTTTATGGGACAGGTTAGATTACGACAATGGTTTAGGGTGAGCGTACGTGTTAGGGTACGGGTTAGTGTTAGCGTACGGGTTAGGATTAGGGGATGGGTTAGGGTAAGGCTTCGGGTTAGGGTTAGGTTTAGGGGACAGGGACGGTTTAGGGGACAGGTTAGGCTATGAGAATGGTTTAGGGTGAGCATACGTGTTAGGGTACGGGTTAGTGTTAGCGTATGGGTTAGGATGAGGGGACGTGTTAGGGTAAGGCTTTGGGTAAGGGTTAGGGTTAGGGTTAGAGTTAGGGTTAGTGTTAGGGTTAGGGGATGGGTACGGTTTAGGGGACAGGTTAGGGTAGGACAACAGTTTACGGTGAGCGTACGTGTTAGGGTACGGGTTAGTGTTAGCGTACGGGTTAGGATTAGGGGACGGGTTAGTGTAAGGCTTTGGTAAGCGTTAGGGTTAGGGCTAGGGTTAGGTTTAGGGGACGGGGACCCTTTAGGAGACAGCTTAGGGTACGGCAACGGTTTAGGGTGAGCATACGTGTTAGGGTATGGGTTAGTGTTAGCGTACGGGTTAGGATTAGGTGACGGGTTAGTGTAAGGCTTTGGTAAGCGTTAGGGTTAGGTTTAGGGTTAGGTTTAGGGGACGGGGACGGTTTAGGGGAAAGGTTAGGATACGACAACGATTTAGGGTGAGCGTACGTTTTAGGGTACGGGTTAGTGTTAGCGTACGGTTAGGATTAGGGGACGCGTTAGTGTAAGGCTTCTGGTAAGGTTTAGCGTTAGGGTTAGGGTTAAGGTTAGGGTTAGGATTAGGGGACGGGGACTCTTTAAGGGACAGGTTAGTGTACGAAAACGGTTTAGGGTGAGCGTACTTTAGGGTACGGGTTAGTGTTAGCGTACCGGTTAGGATTAGGGGATGGGTTAGCGTAAGGCTTCGGCTAAGGGTTAGGGTTAGGTTTAGGGTTATGGTTAGGGGATGTGGACGGTTTAGGGGACCGGTTAGCGTACAACAACGGTTTAGGGTGAGCATACGTGTTACGGTACGGGTTAGTGTTAGCGTATGGGTTAGGATTAGGGGACGGGTTAGGGTAAGGCTTCGGGTAAGTGTTAGGGTTAGGGTTAGGGTTAGGGTTAGGGGACAGGGACGGTTTAGGGGACATGTTAGTGTACGACAATGGTTTAGGGTGAATGTACGTGTTAGGGTATGGTTTAGTGTTAGCGTACGGGTTAGGATTAGGGGACGGGTTAGGGTAAGGCTTCGGGTAAGGGTTAGGGTTAGGGGACGGGGACGGGGACGGTTTAGGGGACAGGTCAGTGTACCACAACGGTTTAGGGTGAGCGTACGTGTTAGTGTACGGTTTAGTGTTAGCGTACAGTATAGGATTAGGGGACGGGTTAGTGTAAGGTTTCGGGTAAGGGCTAGGGTTAGGGTTAGGCTTATGGTTAGGGGACGGGGACGGTTTAGGGGACTGGTTAGGATTAGGTTTATGGTTAGGCTTAGGGGACAGGGACGGTTTAGGAGACAGGTTATGGTACGACAACTGTTTAGGTTGAGCGTACGTGTTAGGGTACGGGTTAGTGTTAGCGTACGGGTTAGGATTAGGGGAAGGTTTAGTGTAAGGCTTCGGGTAAGGGTTAGGGTTAGGGTTAGTGTTAGGGGACGGGGACGGTTTAGGGGACTGGTTAGGGTACGACGACGTTTTAGGGTGAGCATACGTGTTAGGGTACGGGTTAGTGTTAGCGTACGGTTTAGGATTAGGAGACGGGTTAGAGTAAGGCTTCCGGTAAGGGTTAGGGTTATGGTCAGGTTTAGGGATAGGGGACGGGGACGGTTTAGGCGACAGGTTAGGGTACGGCAACGGTTTAGGGTGAGCGTACGTGTTAGGGTATGGGTTAGTGTTAGCGTACGGTTTAGGATTAGGCGACGGGTTAGTGTAAGGCTTCGGGTAAGCGTTAGGGTTAGGGTAAGGGTTAGGTTTAGGGGAAGGGGACGGTTTTGGAGACAGGTTAGGGAACGGCAACGGTTTAGGGTGAGCATACGTTTTAGGGTAACGTTAGTTTTAGTGCACGGGTTAGGATTTGGTGATGGGTTATTGTAGGGCTTCGGGTAAGAGTTAGTGTTAGGGATAGGGTTAGGGTTAGGGGACGGGGAGGGTTTAGGGGCAAGGTTAGGATACGACAACGGTTTAGGGTGAGCGTACGTGTTAGGGTACGGGTTAGTGTTAGCGTACGGATTAGGATTAGGGGACGGGTTAGTGTAAGGCTTCGGGTAAGGTTTAGGCTTACGGTTAGGGTTAGGGTTAGGGTTAGGATTAGGGGACGGGGATTGTTTAGGGGACAGGTTAGTGTACGAAAACGGTTTAGGGTGAGCGTACGTTTGGGTACGGGTTAGTGTTAGCGTACGGGTTAGGATTAGGGGACGGGTTAGGGTAAGGCTTCGGGTAAGGTTTAGGGTTAGGTTTAGGGTTAGGGTTAGGGGATGGGGATGGTTTTGGGGACAGGTTAGGGTACGACAACAGTTTAGGGTGAGCGTACGTGTTACGGTACAGGTTAGTGTAAACGTACGGGTTAGGATTAGGGAAGGGTTAGGGTAAGGCTTCGGGTAAGTTTTAGGGTTAGGGTTAAGGGATGGGGACGGTTTATTGGACAGGTTAGGTTACGACAATGGTTTAGGGTGAGCGTACGTGTTAGGGTACGGGTTAGTGTTAGCGCACGGGTTCGGATTAGGGGATGGGTTAGGGTAAGGCTTCGGGTTAGTGTTAGCGTACGGGTTAGGATTAGGGGATGGGTTAGGGTAAGGCTTCGGGTTAGGTTTAGGGTTAGGGTTAGGGTTAGGCTTAGGGGACAGGGACGGTTTAGGGGACAGGTTAGGGTACGACAACGGTTTAGGGTGAGCGTACGTGTTAGGGTACGGTTTAGTGTTAGCGTACAGTATAGGATTAGGGGACGTGTTAGTGTAAGGTTTCGGGTAAGGGTTAGGGTTAGGGTTAGGCTTAGGGTTAGGGGACGGGGACGGGGACGGTTTAGGGGACAGGTTAGGCTATGACAACGGTTTAGCGTGAGCGTACGTGTTAGGGTATGGCTTAGTGTTAGCGTATGGGTTAGGATTAGGGGACGTGTTAGGGTAAGGCTTCGGGTAAGGGTAAGGGTTAGGGTTAGGGTTAGGGTTAGTGTTAGGATTAGGAGACGGGGAAGGTTTAGGGCACAGGTTAGTGTACGACAACATTTTACGGTGAGCGTACGTGTTAGGGTACGGGTTAGTGTTAGCGTACGGGTTAGGATTGGGGGGCGGGTTAGTGTAAGGCTTTGGTAAGCGTTAGGGTTAGGGTTAGGGTTAGGGGACGGGGACGGTTTAGGAGACAGGTTAGGGTACGGCAACGGTTTAGGGTGAGCGTACGTGTTAGGGTACGGGTTAGTGTTAGCGTACGGGTTAGGATTAGGTGACGGGTTAGGGTAAGGCTTCGGGTAAGGGTTAGGGTTAGGGATAGGGTTAGGGTTATGGTTAGGGGACGGGGATGGTTTAGGGGAAAGGTTAGGATACGACAACAATTTAGGGTCAGCGTACGTGTTAGGGTACGGGTTAGTGTTAGCGTACGGGTTAGGATTAGGGGACGGGTTAGAGTAAGGCTTCGGGTAAGGGTTAGGGTTAGGGTTAGGGTTAGGGTTAGTGTGAGGGTTAGGGGACGGGGAAGGTTTAGGGCACAGGTTAGTGTACGACAACATTTTACGGTGAGCGTACGTGTTAGGGTACGGGTTAGTGTTAGCGTACGGGTTAGGATTAGGGGACGGGTTAGTGTAAGGCTTTGGTAAGCGTTAGGATTAGGGGTAGGGTTAGGGTTAGGATTAGGGGACGGGGACGGTTTAGGGGACAGGTTGGGGTACGACAATAGTTTACTGTGAGCGTACGTGTTAGGGTACGGGTTATTGTTCACGTACGGGTCAGGATTAGGGGACGGGTTAGGTTAAGGCTTCGGGTAAGGTTTAGGGTTAGTGTTAGGGTTAGGGTTAGGGGACGGGGACGGTTTAGGGGACAGTTTAAGATACAACAATGTTTTGGGTGAGCGTACGTGTTAGGGTACGGGTTAGTGTTAACGTACGGAGAAGGATTAGGGGACGGGTTAGTGTAAGGCTTCGGGTAAGGGTTAGGGTTAGGGTTAGGGTTAGGTTTAGGGTTAGGGGACGGGAATGGGGACGGTTTAGGGGACAGGTTAGGGTACGATAACAGTTTAAGGTGAGCGTACGTGTTAGGGTATGGGTTAGTTTTAGCGTACGCGTTAGGATTAGTGGACGGGTTAGGGTAAGGCTTTTGGTAAGGGTTAGTGTTTGGTTAGGGTTAGTGTTTGGTTAGGGTTAGGGTTAGGGTTAGGGGACGGGCATGGTTTAGGGGACAGGTTAGTGTACGACAACGGTTTAGGGTGAGCCTATGTGTTAGGGTACGGGTTAGTGTTAGCTTACGAGTTAGGATTAGGGGATGGGTTAGGGTAAGGCTTCGGGTTAGGGTTAGGTTTAGGGTTAGGGTTAGGGTTAGGGTTAGGGTACGGGGATGGTTTAGGGAAGAGGTTATGTTACGACAATGGTTTAGGGTGAGCGTACGTGTTAGGGTAAGGGTTAGTGTTAGCGTACGGGTTAGGATTAGGGGACGGCTTAGTGTAAGGCTTCGGGTAAGTGTTAGGTTTAGGGTTAAGGTTAGGGTTAGGGGACGCGGACGGTTTAGGGGACAGGTTAGGGTACGACAATGGTTTAGGGTGAGCGTACGTGTTAGGGTACGGATTAGTGTTAGCATACAGGTTAGGATTAGGGGACGGGTTAGGGTAAGGCTTCGGGTAAGTGTTATGGTTAGGGTTAGGGTTAGGGGACGGGGACGGTTTAGGGGACAGGTTAGGTTATGACAACGATTTAGGGTGAGCGTACGTGTTAGGGTACGGGTTACTGTTAGCGTACGGGTTAGGATAAGGGGACGGGTTAGCGTAAGGCTTAGGGTAAGTGCTAGGGTTAGGGTTAGGGTTAGGGTTAGGGTTAGAGGATGGGGACAGTTTAGGGGACAGGTTAGTGTACGACAAGTGTTTAGGTTAAGCGTAAGTGTTAGGGTACTGGTTAGTGTTAGTGTACAGGTTAGGTTTACCGCACGGGTTAGTGTAAGGCTGCGGGTAAGGGTTAGGAATTAGGGTTGGGGTTAGGGTTAGGGGACGGGGACAGTTTAGGGGACACGTTAGGTTACGACAACGTTTTAGGGTGAGCGTATGTGTTAAGGTACTGGATTGTGTTAGCGTACGGTTTAGGATTAGGGGACGGGTTAGTGTAAGGCTTTGGGTAAGGGTTAGGCGTAGGGTTAGGGTTAGGGTTAGGGGATGGGGACGGGGACGGGGACGGTTTAGGGGACAGGTTAGGGTAAGACAAAGGTTTAGGGTGAGCGTACGTGTTAGGGTACCGGTTAGTGTTAACGTACGTGTTAGGATTAGGGGACGCGTTAGGTTAAGGCTTCCGGTAAGGGTTAGGGTTAGAGTTAGGGCTAGGGTTAGGGTTAGGGGATGGGGACGTTTTAAGGGACAGGTTAGGGTACCACAACGGTTTAGGGTGAGCGTACGTGTTAGGGTACTGGTTAGTGTTAGCGTACGCGTTAGGATTAGGTGACGGGTTAGTGTAAGTCTTCGGGTAAGGGTTAGGGTTAGGGTTAGGGTTGGTTTAGGGGATGGGGACGGTGTAGGGGACAGGTTAGGGTACGACAATGGTTTAGTGTGAGCATACGTGTTAGGGTACGGGTTATTGTTAGCGTACGGGTTAGGATTAGGGGACGGGTTAGGGTAAGGCTTCGGGTAAGGTTTAGGGTTAGTGTTAGGGTTAGGGTTAGGGGATGGGGACGGTTTAGGGGACAGTTTAGGGTACAACAACGGTTTAGGGTGAGCGTACGTGTTAGGGTATGGGTTAGTGTTAACGTACGGAGTAGGATTAGGGGACAGGTTAGGGTAAGGCTTCGGGTAAGTGTTAGGGTTAGGGTTAGGGTTAGGGTTAGTGTTAGAGGACGGGGACGGGGATGGTTTATGGGACAGGTTAGGGGACGATAACAGTTTAAGGTGAGCGTACGTGTTAGGGTATGGGTTAGTTTTAGCGTACGCGTTAGGATTAGTGGACGGGTTAGGGTAAGGCTTTGGGTAAGGGTTAGGGTTAGGGTTATTGTTAGGGTTAGTGGATGGGGATGGTTTAGGGGACAGGTTAGTGTACGACAACGGTTTAAGGTGAGCCTACGTGTTAGGGTACTGTTTAGTGTTAGCGTACGAGTTAGGATTAGGGGATGGGTTAAGGTAAGGCTTCGGGTAAGGTTAAGGGTTAGGGTTAGGGTTAGGGTTAGGGGATGAGGATGGTTTACGGAACAGGTTATGGTACGACAATGGTTTAGGGTGAGCGTAAGTGTTAGGGTATGGGTTAGTGTTAGCGTACAGGTTAGGATTAGGGGACGGGTTAGTGTAAGGCTTCGGGTAAGGGTTAGGGTTAGGGTTAGGGTTAGGGTTAGGGTTAGGGGACGCAGACGGTTTAGGGGACAGGTTAGGGTACGACAATGTTATAGGGGGAGCGTATGTGTTAAGGTACGGGTTAGTGTTAGCATACAGGTTAGGATTAGGGGACGGGTTAGAGTAAGGCTTCGGGTAAGGATTATGGTTAGGGTTAGGGTTAGGGTTAGGATTAGGGGATTGGAACGGTTTAGGGTACAGGTTAGATCATGACAACGGTTTAGGGTGAGCGTACGTGTTAGGGTACGGGTTACTCTTAGCGTACGGGTTAGGATTAGGGGCCGGGTTAGCGTAAGGCTTAGTGTAAAGGCTAGGGTTAGGGTTAGGATTAGGGTTAGGGTTAGAGAATGGGGACAGTTTAGGGGACAGGTTAGTGTATGACAAGGGTTTAGGTTAAGCGTACGTGTTAGCGTACTGGTTAGTGTTAGTGTACGGTTTAGGTTTAGGGCACGGGTTAAGGTAAGGCTGCGGGTAAGAGTTAGGGTTAGGGTTGGGGTTAGGGTTAGGGGACGGGGATGGTTTAGAGGATAGGTTAGGGTACGACAACTGTTTAGGGTGAGCGTACGTGTTAGGGTATGGGTTAGTGTTAGCGTACGGTTTAGGATTAGGGAATGTGTTAGGGTAAGGCTTCGGGTAAGGGTTAGGGTTAGGGTTAGGGTTAGGGTTAGTGTTAGGCGACGGGGACGGTTTAGGGGACACGTTAGGTTACGACAACAGTTTAGGTTGAGCGTACATGTTAAGGTACGGGTTAGTGTTAGCGTACGGGTTAGGATTAGGGGACGGGTTAGGGTAAGGCTTTGGGTAAGGGTTAGGGGTAGGGTTAGGGTTAGGGTTAGGGGATGGGGACGGGGATGGGGACGGTTTAGGGGACCGGGTAGAGTAAGACAAAGGTTTAGGGTGAGCGTACGTGTTAGGGTACGGGTTAGTGTTAGCGTATGGGTTAGGATTATGGGACGGGTTAGGGTAAGGCTTCGGGTAAGGGTTAGGGTTAGAATTAGTGTTAGGGTTAGGATTAGGGGATGGGGACAGTTTAGGGGACAGTTTAGGGTACGACAACGATTTAGGGTGAGCGTACGTGTTAGGGTAGTGGTTAGTGTTAGCGTACGCGTTAGGATTCGGGGACGGGTTAGGGTAAGGCTTCGGGTAAGGGTTAGGGTTAGGGTTAGGGGAAGGGGACGGTTTAGGGGTCAGGATAGGGTACGACAATGGTTTAGTGTGAGCCTACGTTTTAGTGTACGGGTTAGTATTAGTGTACGGGTTAGGATTAGGCGACGGGTTAGGTTAAGGCTTCGGGTAAGCTTTAGGGTTAGTGTTAGGGTTAGGGTTAGGGGACGGGGACTTTTTAGGGGACAGTTTAGAGTACAACAACGGTTTAGGGTGAGCGTACGTGTTAGGGTATGGGTTAGTGTTAACGTACGGTGTAGGATTATGGGACGGGTTAGTGTAAGGCTTCGGGTAAGGGTTAGGGTTAGGGTTAGGGGACGGGGACGGTTTAGGTGACATGTTAGTGTACGACAACGATTTAGGGTGAGCGTACGTGTTAGGGTACGGGTTAGTGTTAGCGTACGGGTTAGGAGTAGGGAATGTGTTAGGGTAAGGCTTCGGGTAAGGGTTAGGGTTAGGGTTAGGGTTAGGGTTAGTGTTAGGCGACGGGGACGGTTTAGGGAACACGTTAGGTTACGACAATGGTTTACGGTGAGCGTACGTGTTAAGGTACGGGTTAGTGTTAGCGTACGGGTTAGGATTAGGGGACGGGTTAGGGTAAGGCTTTGGGCAAGGGTTACGGGTAGGGTTAGGGTTAGGTTTAGGGGATGGGTACGGGGACGGGGACGGTTTAGGGGACAGGTTAGGGTAAGACAAATGTTTAGGGTGAGCGTAAGTGTTAGGGTACGGGTTAGTGTTAGAGTACGCCTTAGGATTAGGGGACGGGTTAGTGTAAGGCTTCGGGTAAGGGTTAGGATTAGGTTTAGGGTTAGGGTTAGGGGATGGGGACGGTTTAGGGGACAGGTTAGGGTACGACAATGGTTTAGTGGGAGCGTACGTGTTAGGGTACGGGTTATTGTTAGCGTACGTGTTAGGATTAGGGGACGGGTTAGGGTAAGGCTTCGGGTAAGGTTTAGGGTTAGTGTTAGGGTTAGGGTTAGAGGACGGGGACGGTTGAGGGGACAGTTTAGGGTACAACAACGGTTTAGGGTGAGCGTACGTGTTAGGGTACGGGTTAGTGTTAACGTACGGATTAGGATTAGGGGACGGGTTAGGGTAAGGCTTCGGGTAAGGGTTAGGTTTAGGGTTAGGGTTAGGGTTAGGGTTAGGGGATGGGGACGGTTTAGGGGACAGGTTAGGGTACGATAACAGTTTAAGGTGAGCGTACGTGTTAGGGTATGGGTTAGTTTTAGCGTACGCGTTAGGATTAGTGGACGGGTTAGGGTAAGGCTTTTGGTAAGGGTTAGGGTTAGGGTTAGGGTTAGGGTTAGGGGATGCGGACGGTTTAGGGGACAGGTTAGGGTATGACAATGGTTTAGGTTGAGCGTACGTGTTAGGGTACGGGTTAGTGTTAGCATACAGGTTAGGATTAGGGGACGGGTTAGGGTAAGGCTTACGGTAAGGGTTAGGGTTAGGGTTAGGGTTAGGGTTAGGGTTAGGAGACGGGAACGGTTTAGGGGACAGGTTAGGTTATGACAACTTTTTAGGGTGAGCGTACGTGTTAGGCTACGGGTTACTGTTAGCGTACGGGTGAGGATTAAGGGACGGGTTAGCGTAAGGCTTAGGGTAAGGGCTAGGGTTAGGGTTAGGGTTAGGATTAGGGTTAGAGGACGGGGACAGTTTAGGGGACAGGTTAGTGTACGACAAGGGTTTAGGTTAATCGTATGTGTTAGGGTACTGGTTAGTGTTAGTGTATGGGTTAGGATTAGGGGACGGGTTAGGTTAAGGCTTCGGGTAAGCTTTAGGGTTAGTGTTAGGGTTAGGGTTAGGGGACGGGGACTTTTTAGGGGACAGTTTAGAGTACAACAACGGTTTAGGGTGAGCGTACGTGTTAGGGTACGGTTTAGTGTTAACGTACGGAGTAGGATTAGGGGACGGGTTAGGGTAAGGCTTCGGGTAAGGGTTAGGGTTAGGGTTAGGGTTGGGTTAGGGTTAGGGGACGGGGACGGTTTAGCAGACAGGTTAGTGTACGATAATAGTTTAAGGTGAGCGTACGTGTTAGGGTATGGGTTAGTTTTAGCGTACGCGTTAGAATTAGTGGACGCGTTAGGGTAAGGCTTTGGGTAAGGTTTAGGTTTACGGTTAGAGTTAGGGTTAGGGTTAGGGGACGGGAACGGTTTAGGGGACAGGTTAGTTTATGACAACGGTTTAGGGTGAGCATACGTGTTAGGGTACGGGTTACTGTTAGCGTACGGGTGAGGATTAGGGGACGTGTTAGCGTAAGGCTTAGGGTAAGGGCTAGGGTTAGGGTTAGGGTTAGGTTTAGTGTTAGAGGACGGGGACAGTTTAGGGGACAGGTTAGTGTACGACAAGGATTTAGGATAAGCGTATGTGTTAGGGTACTGGTTAGTGTTAGTGTACGGTTTAGGTTTAGGGCACGGGTTAGTGTAAGGCTGCGGGTAAGCGTTAGGGTTAGGGTTGGGGTTAGGGTTAGGGGACGGGGACGGTTTAGAGGATAGGTTAGGGTACGACAACGGTTTAGGGTGAGCGTACGTGTTAGGGTATGGGTTAGTTTTTGCGTACGGGTTAGGATTAGGGGACGGGTTAGAGTAAGGCTTCGGGTAAGGGTTAGGGTTAGGTTTAGGGTTAGGGTTAGGGGACGGGGACGGTTTAGGGGACATGTTAGTGTACAACAACGTTTTAGGGTGAGCGTACGTGTTAGGGTACAGGTTAGTGTTAGCGTACGGGTTAGGATTAGGGAATGTGTTAGGGTAAGGCTTCGGGTAAGGGTTAGGTTTAGGGTTAGGGTTAGGGTTAGTGTTAGGGGACGGGGACGGTTTAGGGGACACGTTAGGTTACGACAACGGTTTAGGGTGAGCATACGTGTTAAGGTACGGGTTAGTGTTAGCGTACGGGTTAGGATTAGGGGACGGGTTAGTGTAAGGCTTTGGGTAAAGGTTAGGGGTAGGGTTAGGGTTAGGTTTAGGGGATGGGGTCGGGGACGTGGACGGATTAGGGGACAGGTTAGTGTAAGAAAAAGGTTTAAGGTGAGCGTACGTGTTAGGGTACGGGTTAGTGTTAGCGTACGGTTTAGGATTAGGGGACGGGTTAGGGTAAGACTTCGGGTAAGCTTTAGGGTTTGTGTTAGGGTTAGGGTTAGGGGACGGGGACGGTTTAGGGGACAGTTTAGGGTACAACAACGGTTTAGGGTGAGCGTACGTGTTAGGGTATGGGTTAGTGTTAACGTACAGCGTAGGATTAGGGGACGGGTTAGGGTAAGGCTTCGGGTAAGGGTTAGGGTTAGGGTCAGGGTTAGTGTTAGGGTTAGGGTTAGGGGACGGGGACGGTTTAGCGGACATGTTAGTGTACGACAACGGTTTAGGGTGAGCCTACGTGTTAGGGTACGGGTTAGTGTTAGCGTACGAGTTAGGATTAGGGGATGGGTTAGGGTAAGGCTTCGGTTAAGGGTTATGGTTAGGGTTAGGGTTAGGGAACGGGAACCGTTTAGGGGACAGGTTAGGTTATGACAACGGTTTAGGGTGAGCGTACATGTTAGGGTACGGGTTACTGTTAGCGTACGGGTTAGGATTAGGGGACGGGTTAGCGTAAGGCTTACGGTAAGGGCTAGGGTTGTGGTTAGGTTTAGGGTTAGGGTTAGAGGACGGGGATAGTTTAGGGGACAGCTTAGTGTACGAAAAGGATTTAGGTTAAGCGTATGTGTTAGGGTACTGGTTAGTGTTCGTGTACGGGTTAGGTTTAGGGCACGGGTTAGGGTAAGGCTGCGGGTAAGGTTTAGGGTTAGGGTAGGGGTTAGGTTTAGGGGACGGGGACGGTTTAGAGGATAGGTTAGGGTACGTCAACGGTTTAGGGTGAGCGTACGTGTTAGGGTATGGGTTAGTTTTAGAGTACGGGTTAGGATTAGGGGACGGGTTAGGGTAAGGCTTCTGGTAAGGGTTAGGTTTAGGGTTAGTGTTAGGGTTAGGGTTAGGGGACGGGGACGGTTTAGGGGACATGTTAGTGTACGACAACGGTTTAGGGTGAGCGTACGTGTTAGGGTACGGGTTAGTGTTAGCTTACGGTTAGGATTAGGGAATGTGTTAGGGTAAGGCTTCGGGTAAGGTTTAGGGTTAGTGTTAGGGTTAGGGTTAGTGTCAGGGGACAGGGACGGTTTAGGGGACACGTTAGGTCACGACAACGGTTTAGGGTGAGCGTACGTGTTAAGGTACGGGTTAGTGTTAACGTACGGTTTAAGATTAGAGGACGGGTTAGTGTAAGGCTTTGGGTAAGGGTTAGGGGTAGGGTTAGGGTTAGGGTTAGGGGATGGGGACGGGGACGGTTACGGTTTAGGGGACAGGGTAGGGTAAGACAAATGTTTAGGGTGAGCGTACGTGTTAGGGTACTGGGTAGTGTTAGCGTACGGGTTAGGATTAGGGGACGGGTTAGGGTAAGGCTTCGGGTAAGGGTTAGGGTTAGAGTTAGGGTTAGGGTTAGGGTTAGGGGATGGGGACGGTTTAGGGGACAGGTTAGGGTACGTCAACGGTTTAGGGTGAGCGTACGTGTTAGGGTACTGGTTAGTGTTAGCGTACGCGTTAGGATTAGGGGACGGGTTAGGGTAAGGCTTTGGGTAAGGGTTAGGGTTAGAATTAGGGCTAGGATTAGGGTTAGGGGTTGGGGACGTTTTAGGGGACAGATTACGGTACGACAATGGTTTAGGGTGAGCGTACGTGTTAGGGTACTGGTTAGTGTTAGCGTATGCGTTAGGATTAGGGGACGGGTTAGGCTAAGGCTTCGGGTAAGCGTTAGGGTTAGGGTTAGGGTTAGGGTTTGGGTTAGGGTTAGGGTTAGGGGACGCGGACAGTTTAGGGGACAGGTTAGGGTACGACAATGGTTTAGGTTGAGCGTACGTGTTATGGTACGGGTTAGTGTTAGCATACAGATTAGGATTAGGGGACGGGTTAGTGTAAGGCTTCGGGTAAGGGTTATGGTTAGGGTTAGGGTTAGGGTTAGGGGACGGGAACGGTTTAGGGGACAGGTTAGGTTATGACAATGGTTTAGGGTGAGCGTACATGTTAGGGTATGGGTTACTGTTAGCGTACGGGTGAGGATTAGGGAACGCGTTAGCGTAAGGCTTAGGGTAAGGGCTAGGGTTAGGGTTACGGTTAGGGTTAGGGTTAGAGGACGGGGACAGTTTAGGGGACACGTTAGTGTACGACAAGGGTTTAAGTTAAGCGTATGTGTTAGGGTACTGGTTAGTGTTAGTGTACGGGTTAGGTTTAGGGCACGGGTTAGGGTAAGGCTGCGGGTAAGGGTTAGGATTAGGGTTGGGGTTAGGGTTAGGGGATGGGGACGGTTTAGAGGATAGGTTAGGGTACGACAACGGTTTAGGGTGAGCGTACGTGTTATGGTATGGGTTAGTTTTAGCGTACGGGTTAGGATTAGGGGTCGGTTTAGAGAAAGGCTTCGGGTAAGGGTTAGGGTTAGGGTTAGGGTTAGGGGACGGGGACGGTTTAGGGGACATGTTAGGGTACGACAACGGTTTAGGGAGAGCGTACGTGTTTGGGTACTGGTTAGTGTTAGCATACGCGTTAGGATTAGGGGACGGGTTAGTGTAAGGCTTCGGTTAAGGGATAGGGTTAGGGTTAGAATTAGGGGACGGGGACGGTTTAGGGGACAGGTTAGGGTACGACAAGGTTTTAGTGTGAGTGTTCCTGTTAGGGTACGGGTTATTGTTAGCGTATGGGTTAGGATTTGGGGACGGGTTAGGGTAAGGCTTCGGGTAAGTTTTAGGGTTAGTGTTAGGGTTAGGGTTAGGGGACGGGGATGGTTTAGGGGACAGTTTAGGGTACAACAACGGTTTAGGCTGAGTGTACGTGTTAGGGTACGGGTTAGTGTTAACGTACGGAGTAGGATTATGGGACGGGTTAGTGTAAGGCTTCGGGTAAGGTTTAGGGTTAGGGTTAGGGTTAGGGTTAGGGTTAGGGGACGGGGACGGTTTAGGGAACAGGTTAGGGTACGATAACAGTTTAAGGTGATCATACGTGTTAGGGTATGGGTTAGTTTTAGCGTACGCATTAGGATTAGTGGACGGGTTAGGGTAAGGCTTTGGGTAAGGGTTAGGGTTAGGGTTAGGTTTAGGGTTAGGGTTAGGGGACGGGGATGGTTTAGGGGACAGGTTAGTGTACGACAACGGTTTAGTGTGAGCCTACGTGTTGCGGTACGGGTTAGTGTTAGCGTACGAGTTAGGATTAGGGGATGGGTTAGGGTAAGGCTTCGGGTAAGGGTTAGGGTTAGGTTTAGTGTTAGGGTTAGGGTTAGGGGACGGGGACGGTTTAGGGAACAGGTTATGGTATGACAATGGTTTAGGGTGAGCGTACGTGTTAGGGTATGGGTTAGTGTTAGCGTACGGGTTAGGATTAGGGGACGGGTTAGTGTAAGGCTTCGGGTAAGGGTTAGGGTTAGGGTTAGGGTTAGGGTTAGGGTTAAAGGACGCGGACGGTTTAGGGGACAGGTTAGTGTACGACAAGAGTTTAGGTTAATCGTACGTGTTAGGGTACTGGTTAGTGTTAGTGTACGGGTTAGCTTTAGGGCACGGGTTAGGGTAAGGCTGTGGGTAAGGGTTAGGGTTAGGGTTGGGGTTAGGGTTAGGGGACGGGTACGGTTTAGAGGATAGCTTAGGGTTAGGGTTAGGGTTAGGGAATGGGGACGGGGACGGGGACGGTTTAGGGGATAGGTTAGGGTACGACAACGGTTTAGGGTGAGCGTACGTTTTAGGGTACGGGTCAGTGTTAGCGTACGGGTTAGGATTAGGGAATGTGTTAGGGTAAGGCTTCAGGTAAGGGTTAGGGGTAGGGTTAGGGTTAGGGTTAGGGGATGGGGTCGGGGACGGTTTAGGGGACACGTTAGGTTACGACAACGGTTTAGGGTGAGCGTACGTTTTAAGGTACGGTTTAGTGTTAGCGTACGGGTTAGGATTAGGGGACGGGTTAGGGTAAGGCTTTGGGTAAGGGTTAGGGGTAGGGTTAGGATTAGGGTTAGGGGATGGGGACGGGGACGGGGACGGGGACGGTTTAGGTGACAGGTTAGGGTAAGACAAAGGTTTAGGGTGAGCGTACGTGTTAGGGTACGGGTCAGTGTTAGCGTACGGGTTAGGATTAGGGAATGTGTTAGGGTAAGGCTTCGGGTAAGGGTTAGGGGTAGGGTTAGGTTTAGGGTTAGGGGATGGGGTCGGGGACGGTTTAGGGGACACGTTAGGTTATGACAACGGTTTATGGTGAGCGTACGTGTTAAGGTACGGGTTAGTGTTAGCGTACGGGTTAGGATTAGGGGACGGGTTAGGGTAAGGCTTTGGGTAAGGGTTAGGGGTAGGGTTAGGGTTAGGGTTAGGGGATGGGGACGGGGACGGGGACGGTTTAGGTGACAGGTTAGGGTAAGACAAAGGTTTAGGGTGAGCGTACATGTTAGGGTACGGGTTAGTGTTAGCGTACGGGTTAGGATTAGGGGACGGGTTAGGGTAAGGCTTCAGGTAAGTGGTAGGGTTAGGGTTAGGGTTAGGGTTAAGGAACGGGGACGGTTTAGGGGACAGGTTAGTGTACGACAACGGTTTAGGGTGAGCGTACATGTTAGGGTACGGGTTACTGTTTGCATACGGGTTAGGATTAGAGGACGGGTTAGGTTAAGCCTTCGAGTAAGGGTTAGGATAAGGGTTAGGTTTAGGTGATGGGGACGGTTTAGGGGACAGGTTAGGGTACGACAACGGTTTAGGGTGAGCATACATGTTAGGTTATGGATTAGTGTTAGCGTACGGGTTAGGATTATGGGATGGGTTATGTTAAGGCTTCGGGTAAGTGTTTGGGTTAGGGTTAGTGTTAGGGTTAGGGCTAGGGTTAGCGTTATGGGACGGGGACCGTTTAGGGGACAGTTTAGGGTACGACAACGGTTTAGGGTGAGCATACATGTTTGGGTACGTGTTAGTGTTAGCGTACGGGTTAGGATTAGGGGACGGGTTAGTTTAAGGCTTCGGGTAAGGGTTAGGGTTAGGTTTAAGGTTAGGGTTAGGGGACGGGACGGTTTACGGGACGGGTTAGGGTACGATAACGGTTTAGTGTGAGCGTACATGTTAAAGTACGTGTTAGTGATAGCCTACGGGTAAGGATAAAGGGACGGGTAAGTGTAAGGCTTCGGGCAAGTGTTAGTGTTAGGGATAGGGTTAGGGTTAGGGTTAGGGTACGGGGACGGTTTAGCGGACAGGTTAGTGTAGGAGAACGGTTTAGATTGAGCGTACGTGTTAGGGTACGGGATAGTGTTAGCGTATGTGTTAGGATTGGGGACGTGTTAGTGGAAGGCTTCGGGTAAGGGTTAGGTTTAGGGTTAGGTTTAGGGGACGGGGACGGTTTAGGATACAGATTAGGATACGACAACCGTGTAGGTTGAGCGTACGTGTTAGGGTACGGGTTAGTGTTAGCGTACGGTTTAGGATTAGGTGACCGTTTAGCATAAGACTTCGGGTAAGGGTTAGGTTTAGGGTTATGGTTAGGGTTAGGGTTAGGGGAGGAGGACGATTTAGGTGACAGTTTAGGGTACAGCAACGGTTTAGGGTGAGTGTAGGTTTTAGGGTACGGGTTATGGTTAGGGTTAGGGTTAGGGGATGAGGACGATTTAGGGGACAGGTTACCGTACGACAACGGTTTAGGGTGAGCGTACGTGTTAGGGTAAGGGTTAGTGTTAGTGTATGGGTTAGCATTAGGGAACGGGTTAGGTTAAGTCTTCGGGTAAAGGTTAGTGTATGTCTTTTTGATTATATATTTGGCATATGGGCCGGAGTCTGTGCTAATTTCAATCTCTGGTTTTATGCGGCACCCTAACTCACCTTTCCCCATAAGCAAGCGAAAGTTGTTTTTCTAAATTTGAAACCCTGTTCTCTATTGTAATTCAGTTCATGTGTAGTCAAGTTTACATCTCGTGTATTAGTCATATCTTATGATGTTTCTTTTTCTCTGTGACTTATTTCACGTAGTATCAGCATACCTGAAGCCACTCAGTATGCCGCTTTGGGCCTGATGTCAGAGATTTCATTGCTGAGTGATATTCCATTGTACGTACATACCACAACTTCTTTATCCATTTTTCGCTTTATGGGATATTGAACTTGTAACGTAGACGAGGTTCTTGTAAATAGAGCCGTCCCAAACTTTGGGGTGGCTGTGTGTTTTTGATTTTAATTTCCCTAAGCTATAGGACCATAAGTGTAAGTGCCATAGGCTGTGTTGCTTCGTTTCTTACGTGTTTCAGGAAACACCATACACTTCTCCAGAGTGGCTGTTGGCAATTTACATCCCGCCCATCAGCAAAACAATGCTCCCTCTTCTCCATGGCCTGTCCTGCCTTTCTAGATTTTACACTTTTTTCAGATGGCCGTTTTGACCGGGGGGTAGTGAGACTTCAATGTAGTGCAGATTTCCTTTACAGGCTTGCTTGGTTGGCCAAAAAGGGCGTATGCGTTTTTTCCTGAATATATTCAGGAAAAAACGCATACACCCTTTTTGGCCAAGTGCATCATTGTCGACGTTCTGCCTCTTTTCCTATGCTTTAAGTGCAATTCCAGTCTACCCCCTGAAATCGTTTCCCTGAAATTCTGCCCCGCTTTCAAGTCCTCTTCGCAGGCTTACTTCAATATATTTTTGGACGTTAGCTGTCACTTATAACTCTGCAGGTTTATGAATTACAGTGCCCCTGAGCTCCTTTCTTCAAATCGCTTTCTTGTGAGCTGGGCAACAAATCCCATTATTGCTTCAAGGCCTAATGTGTTTATGGCAGGGCACGCTGAGCCTTTGGTTAATTCCTCTTCTTGGTGGGAAATGAGCGTTACATTTACCAGTGCAGACACCTACAGCTAGTCTCTTATTGGTTCTCCCTATTCCTGTTCATCTTGCGCAGAAATTGCAAGCTGTGCCAAAGAGGAGGTTAAAGGCACTGACTCTCCAAGTGGGGAGAGAGTTAGTAAAGCGTCTGGAATGGTGAACCCGAATACCAGGGGACGAAAAGTGAGATGCATTTAGAAACGTTTCCGAATCACACGGTGGACCATGCTCTGGGTTTCCCATGCATGTTTTAGCTGAAGGAAGAATCCCTTGTACCTGGATAGTTGGGACCCATGGAATGGGTACCATGCAGTATGACCAAAAGGTCTGCATTTGCTCACTGTACCTCATCAATTCTATCATCCCGAAGTATCCATCTTTATGTTTCACCCAGCTCTGGGTGTAGATGTGGTAAATCCAGGTTGCATCACAAGCCCTGAGTGAATTATTTAAGAATTGCTCTCTATTTCACTGTCATTGTGTTTTGTTTTCGAAATTTATTTTGATACTGGGATTTATCGGATTTTCACTGCTGCGTTTATCCGTCTGTAAACACATTTGATTCACTTACTGAGACATATAAATCCATGGGTTTTAAGTTTCTTCCTAGTCAGATATATTCCTAGGCGTTGAATATGTGGTGTTGAGTCCATTTCTTTAAGCAAGTGGTAGGTCTTGTCTACTAGAAGTTTGGCTTATGGAACGGTATCTGTGCTAATTTAAATCCCTGGTTTCATCCGGCACCCCAACTCACCTTTCCCCATAAGCAAGCGCAAGTTGTATTTCTAAATTTGAGACCCTGTTCTCTATTGTAATTCAGTTCATGTGTAGTCAAGTTTACATCCCGTGTATTAGTCATATCTAATGATGTTTCTCTTTCTGTGTGACTTATTTCACGTAGAATCACCGTACCCGAATCCACCCACTATGCCGCTACGGGCCTGATGACATAGATTTCATTGCTCAGTGATATTCCATTTTACGTACATACCACAACTTCTTTATCCATTTTTCGCTTTCTGGGATATTTAACCTGTACCGTAGACGATGTTCTTGTAAACAGAGCCGTCCCAAACCTTGGGGTGGCTGCGTGTTTTTGATTTTAATTTCCCTAAGCTATAGGACCATAAGTGTAAGTGCCATAGGCTGTGTTGCTTCGTTTCTTACGTGTTTCAGGAAACACCATACACGTCTCCAGAGCGGCTGTTGGCAATTTACATCCCGTTCATCAGCATAACAAGGCTCCCTGTTCTCCATGGCCTGTCCTGCCTTTCTGGATTTTACACTGTTTTCAGATGGCCCTTTTTACCGGGGGGCAGTGAGACTTCATTGTGGTGCAGATTTCCTTCATAGGTTTGCTTGGTTGGCCAAAAAGTGCGTATGCGTTTTTTCCTGAATATATTCAGGAAAAAACGCATACGCACTTTTTGGCCGAGTGCATCATTGTCGACGATCTTCCTCTTTTCCTATGCTTTAAGTGCAATCCCAGTCTATCCCCTGAAATAGCTTTCCTGAAATTCTGCCCCGCTTTCAAGTCCTCTTTGCAGGCTTACTTCAATATATTTCTGGAAGATAGCTGTCATTTACAACTCTGTACGTTTGTGATTTACAGTGCCCCTGAGCTCCTTTCTTCAGCTAGCTTTCTTGTGAGCTGGCCGCAAAACCACAGGATTGCTTCAGGCCCTAATCTGGCTCCGGCAGGCACGCTGAGCCTTTGGCTAATTCTTCTTCCTTGTGGGAAATGTGCATTAAATTTGCCTGTGCAGACACCTACAACTAGTCTCCCTTTGGTTCTCCCTATTCCTGTTCATCTTGCACAGAAATCGCAAACTGTGCCAAAGAGGAGGTTAAAGGCACTGACTCTCCAAGTGGGGAGAGTGTTAGTAAAGCGTCTGGAATGCTGAACCTGAATACCAGGGGACAAAAACTGAGATGCATTTAAAAATTTTTCTCAATCACATGGTGGACCATACTCTGTGTTTCCCATGTATGTTTTAACTGAAGGAAGATTCGCTTAAACCTGGAGAGTTGGGACCCATGGAATGGGTATCATGCAGTATGACTTCAAACGGTCTGCATTTGCTCACCAATCCTCAACAATGCTATCAGCCCGAAGTGTTCAGCCCTATGTCTCACCAGCTCTGGGTGTCGATGTGGGAAATCCATGTTGCATCACAAGCCCTGAGTGAATTATTTAAGAATTCTTGTCTATTTCACTGTCATTTTGTTTTGTGTTTAAAATTTATTTTGGTAATGGGATTTATCGGATTTTCACTGCTGCGTTTTTGCCGCTGTACACATGCTTGATTCTCTTATGGAGACATATAAATCCTTGGGTTTTAAGGTTGTTACCAGTCAGGTATATTCCTAAGTGTTGAATATGTGGTGTTGAGTCCACTTCGTTGAGCAAGGAGTAGGTCTTGTCTATTACATATTTGGCTTTTGGAACGGTATCTGTGCTATTTTCAATCTCTGGTTTTATGCAGCACCCCAACTCACCTTTCTCCATAAGAAAGCATAAGTTGGTTTTCTTAATTTGAGACCCTGTTCTTTTTTGTAATTCAGTGCATGTGTAGCCAAGTTTATATTCCATGTATTAGTGATATCTTATGTGTTTTTCTTTTAGTATTTTGTGACTTTTTATGATCATACTTACGTCCTCTGGAGTTGTTACAAATGACAATATTTCATTATTTTCCGGGCTGAGTAATATTCCACTCTACCTAAGTACCTCATCTCTATCCATTTTTTCCCTCCAGAGACATTTATGTTATATCCTAGTCGAGGATCTTTTAAACAGAGAGGCGGTAAACTTTGGCGTGCCTGTGTCCTCCCCATTTTTGTTTTTCCCAAGATATACGTCCATGAGTGCAAGTGCCCTGTGCTCTGCAGCTCATATTTTAGATGCTTTAGTAAACACAATACACTTCTCCAGAGTGAACGTTGGCAACATACATTTCCACTATAAGCCTCACAGTGCTCCCTTTTCTCCTTGCCCTGTCCTGCATTTCTGGTGTTTACACTTTATGAGGACGGCTCTTCTGACTGATGCAAAGTGATGTGTTTTGTAGTATTGATTTCCAGTGCCCACCTGTTTGGTTGGCTAAAAATGTGTATGCCCTTTTCTTGAATTTATACAGAAAAAGATGCATACACCCTTTTTGGCCAACTGCAATGTTGGCAATGTTAAGCCCCTTTTCTTGTGCTTAATGGCGAGTCCTTTCTACCTCTTCCAATCCCTTTCCTGCCATTCTCTGTTGCTTACAAGTCCTTTTTTCTGACCTTCCTCAAGACATTTTTGAGTGATAGATATTTTGACCTCTGCAGTTTCGTGAATTTTGTGCCCCTGAGTTCCATTTTTCCACTTGTGTTTATGGGAACTGGCCACAAAGCAGCGGGATTTCCTCAAGCCCTATTCTGTTTCTATGGGCAACCCTAGCCTTTGGTTAATTCGTCTTCCTGATTGGAAATTAGAGTGACATGTGCCTGTCTGAACACCTAGGACTTGTCTCTCATTGTTCTTCCTCCTTCCGATTCATCCTCTGGACAAATTCCAAACTGTGCACAACAGGATGTTGACAGTGCTGACATCTCCAAGTGGGGAGACTGTTAGTAAAGACTCTGGAGGAGTGAACCCGAGCACCAGGTGATGAGGAGATGAGATTCCTTTTCCAAACTCTTCCCGATCAGACGGTATACCATCCTCTGTGTGTGACAGGCATGTTTTAGCTGTAGGAAGGGTCCCATTCATGTGAGGAGAACACCAGGGCTTTTTCAAAATCAGTGTCTCTCCGCAACCCAAACTGGGGGATTTTTTAAGCTACGGCTACACATATGTTCATTAAGGGCCTTGGGAAGTAGGCAGAGTCCAAACTTTAGATGATTGAAGTCTTCAGGGTCAGAAACACTCACCACCGGCTTCCCTTAGGTTCTATTTTAACTGTCAGTGATAGATGATGTCAATAAAAATATCTATTCTTTTTCAGATCATTTCCCCTTATAGGTTATTGCAAAATATTGAGTGTAGTTCCCTGTGCTATACAGTAGTTCCTTGTTGATGATCGATTTTATACATAGCATTGTGTATGTGTTAATCCCAAACTGTTAATTTATCCCTCCTCCCACCCTTTCCCCTTTGGTAATAATAAATTATAAGATTTTATACTTCTCAGAAATGGGGAAGCTGAAAAAGAGGTATCATTTTCAATGGAAAAGCATTTAAAACAAGATCGAAGCTTTAAGCAAGATTATTAGATGTACATGCTTGGAAAGAAATCACTTCGTTTCTCTAATATTGACCTGACACATAAGACAAACATTTTCACTGAACTTGCTTATAAGAAAGTGATGGAAATATCAAATGGAAGTGTTAGAAACATCTTATTTCTAACAGTGTATAACATCTTATACACTGTTCTCTGTTAATTACAGTATGGCTCACACATCTGTTCATTAAAGTTACAATGTTCTCAATTTCTGTTACTGATCCTCCAGAGTGGACCCCAACAAGTGTCCCCCTGCCCAGTGTCACTGGAGCCAACAGATTGAGACTGAGTTTGGTTCAGAAGCAAAGGAAACTTTATATTTTGATCAGAGAATGGAGAGGTGAGAGCATGTGCTACCCTGTGGGCTGTGGGCTGGGCTGCTGTGTAGAGATCCTGTCAGAGTCAGTGGGAGGGAAGCGGTGGAACTCTCGAGGGCCCTGTTGGCTACAGCTCAGGCTCTATATCGCAGAGTCTGCACTGGGCCCCAGGAGCTGATGTGTCGACCCAGCCATTCTGCACTAGGAAATCTGGTCTGAAGTGCCGGGTGTGGAACCTCTGTATGCGGGACCCTAGGAGCACGTGAAATTAGACAAAGCACAAAGGATAAAAATGGTTAGACTTTATTTTATTGCCCAGATTCTATTTTTATCTCCCAGGGGTTTTTAAGGGGCTTTGCCTGGGACAAACCTCTCTTCTGCCTTTTGTTCCCTTCCTCATTCGTGGAGTGCTGAGGGTGCAGACCTTTATTCTATAACTGCTCAGTGCTGAGTTAGGAGCCCTCACACTTGTGGGCGAGAGTCAGAACTTCTTCTCAGCAGTCTCCAGGTGACGTTGATTGTCCCCAGGTCTCCTGCCTCCGTGCTCGTCCGCCTGAGCACCAGTATTGGAAGTGTTACAGATTCTAATGACCTTTAAGGGTCCAGGAAGGAGATGTGCAGTGACGCTGTGAGGTCCAGTTTCACCCCGCCCCACATTTGTTGGGCCACCTTAGGCTGACCGTTTCTGCCAGCCTAGATGCTCTGACCAGTAGTCTGCACTTTCTTCAATTAGGCCCCTGAATTAACGTAAAAACAGCACCAGGTGTCAGGACCCTGCCCGCTCAACTCCCAGACAGTCCAGGGTCAGTGGTGATGAAGGACCATGATGGCCACTGAGTCAACAGCCTTTTGAAGTAAACAGGAGTCCAGCCGGTCTTATTGGCCACCATCATCACGGTGTCTGTAGGCTTTTCTATGGTGACAGCGTGATATACGGTTCCCCCGCCAAGATTATTAGCTCCCCTCCGGGTGCAGTAAGTCCTGCAAGCAGTAGTCTACTCTTTTGAGACACACTCTTGTTGTTTTATGAGAGAAACTCCAGGTCAAATGATGATCACACGAGTTGTCATGGTGCCCCGTTGCTCCCGGTTATCTCTCTGGAGGTTGGAGTTGGAAGGCCTCCACACTCGAGGTCAGTGTGCCCACGGAGCAAACCCTGCAACTTCAGGGCATGGTTGGGGGTTAGGATCACCACGTGGGGTCCTTTACCCTTAGGAGGGAGGTGGCCTTTTGGGCTGCTGATTTCCAGGTTTTTAGATACTACCAGTATCTTGGCCAGATGTGGCGGTGGGCCAAGTCCCTTGGTGACCGTAGTTTATCCTACCTGGATGGCATTCTTGCATTGTTCCATTTCAAGTGGTCCCAGTTTTTACACTAATGCTCCAATGGCGATTCACCTTTCACCAGGAATGTAAAGGTCAAAAGGTTTAGCTAAATTAGGGAGTTCCAGGGCAGGGGTCTGAATTGACTGCTCTTTCCATTCTTGAAAGGCCACTTCTGGATTCTATTGAAAAGGATCATCAACTTTTCCTTTCAGTGTTTCATATAGAGGCCCAGCTAGTAGACTGTAGTTAGGGATCCAGAAGCAGCAAACCCTGGCCTCCCCAGGAACCCCTAAGCTGTCTTCTAGTTTTAGAAAGGGGTAAGGCTGTAAATTGTTTCTTCCCTTTCCTGGGATGGGCTTCTCCAACCTTCTGTGAGAATGAAGCCCAGGCAGGTCACTGTAGTCTGTGCTATCTGAGCTTCTTCTTGGACAACTGCTATCCTTTATTGGCTTGGTAGTTCAGAGGCCTCCTTAGTAGGGCTGATGATCAGAATGTCGTCTGCATATTGAAGGAGTGTTTCCTTTTCCAGAGGTAGAACTTTTAGGTCTTTAGCTGAGCTTTCCCCAAAGATGGTGTGGGAATTTTTGAACCCTTGGTGCAAGATGGCCCGGAAGTATTGTTTTAGTTGTATGTTGAGTCCTGCCACTCACAAGCCAAAATGTCTTGTGACTCTGGGACTAATGGAATACAGAAGAAGGCATCATTGAAGACTAATACAGAATACCAAGTCCTGGTGGTTGGTAAAATGACCAGCAGGCTGTAGGATTTAGGAACTACTGGAGGTATATCCTCGGTGGCTTCACTGACTGTCCTTACATCTTTTACCAGGACTCCAGCAGCCCATGGGGCTATCGAGGTTAGGCCAATCGCAGGATATGGAGCTCACCCGAGCAGGTACCCCACCCCCACCGCAGCCCACGGGGCTCTCGTGGTCAGGCCCCTCCCAGGACATGGGGTTCCCTGGGCAAGTCCCCTGCAGCCCATGGGGCTCTTGTGGTCATGCCCCTCCCAGGATACAGAGCTACCCTTGCAGGTACCGTGGCAGGGCTGGGCACACAGGAACCGTGCACATAGCCCTCATTGCAGAGCACTCCCAGCTCACCTGTCGCTCAGATCTGACACAGAGCACCTCAGAGCAGGACTTGAACTAACAAACAGCAGCTCCAACAGGTCTGTGACCCTGGGCATCACTCTGTGCGGCCTCCCTCCACCTGGTCTTCCAGAGACTTCCACTGCACCCGGGGCACCAGGCCTCTGTCTCCACCGACCACCCACCCATCCTCTCCCTGACACCTGGGTTCCTCTCATTAGGAGAGGGTTTTCTTGAAGTTGTCTCCCACTCACGGGCCAGATAATATGATTAGAAAACAAGCCAGAGCTGCAGCCCCTTGTCTATCCTGACTCTCAGGAGCCCACACCTGTTCCTTGGAGCTGGCCGATTCAGCAAGGTCCATTTTCTGCAACTGTGAGCCCCTGAGGGGTGATTATTGGCTGGCCTGGGAAGCCTGACCGTGCCGGCCAGCCCTCCCCAGGTGTGCCTGGGTTCAGAGCAATATAAATACTGCCCCAGGCAGCAAGAGCCCCTGCAGCTGTGCCTGACGCCATTTTCTCTGCCCTGTCAGCAGTCTCGGGACTGGGCTGGTGGGAGGGAGTGAGAAGCCACGGCTTTGTGGGTGTCCCAGTGTGAGTGGGGCTCTGCTGGACTTTCTGCAGCAGTTGCCAAGATGCCACATGCTAAAGAAGAGGATGTGTCACCCACACCTGCCGCTGGAATTTCTCCCTGGGCAGAGGTGAGGAAGGAAGAATGCAGTGGGGGCCGGGACAGCAGGGATATCTCAGGCAGGGAAATGGAGAGCTTCCAGAAGAGCACCCAGGGCCAGGACCATCCTGGCTGACCTGCAGGCACCAAGTCGGCTGGCATGCTGTTGCTCATGTGGTTCCATGGCCCTTCCTCTAGGCTTTCAAGTCCTTGTACATATTCAGGTTTTTTACCTGGGAAGGGTGGGAACATTGCAGCAGCAGCTGGCCTGGGGCTCGGCCCATGTTTACTCACAGATGCCTCGGCATGGTCCCTTAGCTTTGGATGAGGACGCTTGTTGCGTGGGGCCTGCTGGCTGAATGGGAGATGATTCCCCACCACTGACCAACTTCAGAATTGTTTACAACTGGAGCAAGTGCCCTGATATGATTTTCCTCTGTGTAACTGGTGGGTTCTGTTTTCATTTTTCTTTTTATCATTTTTGGTTCAAGGTAGATTTTATTCCTCTTTTCTGTATTTACAGATATATGCATGGAAATAATTTATTCATATAAATACATGTATGTGAAGGGCAGAATATTTTTTCTGTTTTACTTTTTTTAATTTTATTTTTTTAATTTTATTTTTTGTAGAGCAGGTTCTTATTGGTTATCTATTTTATACATATAAATGTATACATGCCAATCCCAATCTCTCAACTCCTCCCACCACCACCCCCGCAACAGCTTTCCTCCCTTGGTGTCCAAGCGTTTGTTGTCTACATCTGTTGCTCTATTTCTGCCTTGCAATACGGTTCATCTGTACAACTTTTTTACGTTCCACATATATGCATTAATATACAAGATTTGTTTTGTTTTTCTCTTTCTGACTTACTTCACTCTGTATGACAGTCTCTAGGTCCATCAACGTCTCTACAAATGACCCAATTTCATTCCTTTTTATGGCTTAGTAATATTCCATTTTATATATGTACCACATCTTTATGCATTCGTCTGTCTGTGGGCATTTAGGTTGCTTCCATTACCTGGATATTGTAAATAGTGATGCAATGAACATTGCGGTGAATGTCTTTTTTTGATTTATGGTTTTGTCTGGGTATATGCCCAGTAGAGGGATTGCTGTATCGTATGGTAATTCTATCGTTAGTTTTATAAGAAACTCCATAATGCTCTCCACAGTGACTGTATCAATTTACATTCCCAACAATAGTGGAAGAGGGTTCCTTATGTCCACACACTCTCCAGCATTTGTTGTTTGTAGATTTTCTGATGATGCCCATTCTAACAGGTGTGAGATGATACACCATGGATGGTCCATTTCGTTGAGCAAAGAGTAGGTCTTGTCTATTACATATTTGGCTTATGGAACGGTATGTGTGCTAATTTCAATCTCTGGTTTTATACAGCACCCCAACTCAACTTTCCCCTTAAGCAAGCATAAGTGTTTATCTAAATGTGAGACTGTTCGGTTTTGTAATTCAGTTTATGTGTAGCCAAGTTTACACGCCCTCTATTAGTGATATCTTATGATAATTATCTTTCTCTATGCAACATATATCTCTTAGAATCATCATACTTAAATCCACTCAATTTGCTGCTACAGGCCTGATGACATTGATTTCGTTGCTGAGTGATATTCCGATGTACGTAAGTAGCACAAATTCTTTATCCATTTATTTCTTTTGGGGATATTTAATTTGTACTGGACTCGAGATTCTTGTAAACACAGCAGCCTTAAATTTTGTGTTGGCTGTGTCTTGTTGATTTTAATATTCCTAAGCTATAGCCCATAAATGGAAGTGCCCTAGGCTCTGTAGCTTTGTTTTTTGATGTTTCAGGATACACCATAAACATCTCCAGAGTGTCTGTTGGCAATTTACATCCCGCCCATCAGCATAACAAGGCTCCCTGTTCTCCATGGCCTGTCCTGCCTTTCTGGATTTTACACGTTTTTCAGATGGCCCTTTTGACGAATGGGAAATGAGACTTCATTTTAGTGCAGATTTCCATTGCTCGAGTGCTTGGTTGACCAAAAAGGGCATATGCGTTTTTTTCCTGAATATAATCAGGAAAAAATGTATACGCACTTTTTGTCCAAGTGCATCACTGTCAAAGATCTGCTGCATTTCATATGCTTTAAATGCAAATCCGATCTACCTCCTGAAATGTGATTCCTGCAATTCTGCCTCGTTTACAAGTCCTCTTCGCAGACTTACTTCAGTATATTTTTGCCAATAGCTGTCATTTATAACTCTGCAGGTGTGCGAATTACAGTGCCCATGATTTCCTTTCTTAACTCACTTCCTTGTAAGCTGGCCACAAAACTGCAGGTTTCCTTCAGGCCATAATCAGGGTCCGGCACGGCACTCTGACCCTTTGGTTTATTCCTCTTCCTGGTGGGAAATTATAGTTAAATGTGCCCGTCCAGACATCTGCCTCACTCCCAGCCCCTTGGTGATGTGGGCCCTCTGGTGAGAGTCTGAGCCTGGTTGGTTTCCTCACACATCTGTGAGGTGGGCCCCCTTCTCTGAGGTCACTCCTGCCTGGCTGGCACACACCGCTTTGGTGACTTCGGCCCTCTGGTGGCAGTTGGAGCCTGATGGGAGCCTCGTCCCCTCTGTGATGAGGCGCTCTGGCATCAGGACCTAACTGCTGGGTTCCCACATTTTCTGATATGTGCTAAGTGGTGCGAGGGCACTCCTGCCAGGTTCCCATTCACATGGGCATGTGGGCCTTCTGCTCTAAGGTCCCAACGCCTGTGTTGTTCACAGTTTAATGATGTTGGCTCTCTGGTGTTAGTTCACTCAGGCCTAGATCCCATAGACTGTGCTCTGAGCCGCCTGCTGGTAGGTTCCAACTGCTGGATTCCCACCTTTTTTATTCTTTGGGCCCTCTGTTTTCAGGCTCCTCCTGCCTGCCTCACTCCCAGCCCATTTTTGATGTAGGTCCTCTGGTTTGAGGCCACATGTGCCAGTTTCCTCACCTTTATTGATGTGACCCCACTGGTGTGAGGACACTCCTGCCTGGTTCCCATCCCCTTGGTGACGTGGGCCCTCAGTTGGGAGTTGGTGTCTGCTGCGAGTCTCTGTCCCTCGGTAATGAGGGCCCTCTTGCGTCAGACCCTAACTCCTGGGCTCCCAAAATTTGCAGATGTGCGACCTGTGGTGCGAGTACACTCCTGTCAGGTTCCCAACCCCATGGGAATTTGGGCCTTCTGCTCTGAGGTCCCAACGGCTGGGGTGCTCACAGTTTCATGATGAGGGCCCTCTGATGTGCGTTCATTCCGGCCTAGATCCCATAGGCTTGCTGCTCCTGGGCGCCTGCTGGGAGGTTCCAACTGTGGGATTCCTCACCTTTTTTATTCTATGGTCCCTCTGTTTTGAGGCTCCTCCTGCCTGCCTCAATCCCAGCTCCCTTGTGATGTGTGTCCTCTGGTTTGAGGCAACGTGTGCTGGGTCCCTCACTTTTCGGTGATGTGGCCCCACTAGTGTGAGGACACTCCTGCCTGGTTCCCATTCCCTTGGTGATGTGGCCCCTCTGGTGAGAGTCTGATCCTGGCTGGGTTCCTTACCGTTCTGTGAGGTGGGCCCTGTGCTCTGAGGTGACTCCTGCCTGGCTTGCTCCCATTGCCTTGGTGACGTCGGCCCTCTGGTGGCAGTTGGATCCTTTTGGAGACTCCTATCCTCGGTGATGAGGTCCCTCTGGCGTCAGGCTCTAACTGCTGGGCTCCCCAGGTTTTCTGATGTGAGCCCAGTGATGCCAGGACACTCGTGAAATGTTCCCATCCCCATGGCAATATGGGCCTTCTGCTCTGAGGTTCCAACGACTGGGTTGCTCACAGTTTCCTGATGTTAGCTCTCTGGTGTTAGTTCACTCATTCCTAGATCCCATAGCCTCTGTACTCTGGGCCACCTGCTGGGAAGTTCCAACTGCTGGGTTCCTCACCTTTTTTATTCTTTGGGCCCTGTGTTGAGAGGCTCCTCCTGCCTGTGTCACTCCCAGCCCCTTGGTGATGTAGGTCCTCTGGTTTGTGGCCACATGTGCCAGTTTCCTCATCTTTTAGTGATGTGGCCCCACTGGTGTGAGGACACTCGTGCCTGGTTCCCGTCGCCTTGGTGATATGGGCCCTCTGGTGAGAGTCTGATCCTGGTTGGGTTCCTCACACTTCTTTGAGGTGGGCCGTCTGCTGTGAGGTCACTCCTGCCTGGCTGGCACACCCCGCCTTGGTGACGTGGGCCCTCTTGTGGTAGTTGGAACATGCTGGGAGCCTCCTCCCCTCAGTGATGAGGGCCCTCTGGCGTCAGGCCCTAACTGCTGGGTACCCATATTTTCTGATATGTGATAAGTGATGCGAGGACACTCCTGCCATGCTCCCAACAGCTTGGGGATGTGGACCTTCTGCTCTGAGGTCCAAATGGCTGGGTTGCTCGCAGTTTCATGATGTGGACCCTCTGCTGTGAGTTTACTGCGGCCTGAATCGCATAGACTTGGTGCTCTTGGCCGCCTGCTGGGAGGTTCCCATTGCTGGATTCCTCAGCTTTTTTATTCTATGGGCCCTGTGTTGTGAGGCTACTCCTGCCTGCCTCATTCCGAGCCCCTTGGAGATGTGGGTCTTCTGGTTTAGGCCACATGTGCTGGGTTCCTCACCTTTCTATGATGTGGCCACACTGGTGTGAAGACTCTCCTGCCTGGTTCTGATCACCTTGGTGATGTGGGCCCTCTGGTGAGAGTCTTATCCTGGCTGTGTTCCTCACCCTTCTGTGAGGTAGGCCCACTGCGGTGAGGTCACTCCTACCTGGCTCTCACATGTCACCTTGGCGACGTGGGCCCTCAGTTGGGTGTTGGTGCCTGATTGGAGTCTCCTCCCCTTGGTAATGAGGGCCCTCTGGCGTCAGGCCCTAACTCCTGGGTTCCCTAAATTCTCTGATGTGTGCCCTGTGGTGCGAGTACACTTCCGACAGGTTCCCAACCCCATGGGAATGTGGGCCTTCTGCTCTGAGATCCCAACGCCTAGGTTGCTCACTGTTTCATGATGACGGCCCTCTGGTGTGAGATCATTCCGGCCTGGGTCCCATAGTCTCGCTGCTCCTGGCCGCCTGCTGGGAGGTTCCAACTGCGGGATTCTTCACCTCTTTAATTCTATGGTCCCTCTGTTTTGAGGCTCCTCCTGCCTGCTTCAATCCCAGCTCCCTTGTGATGTGTGTCCTCTGGTTTGAGGCCACGTGTTCTGGGTCCCTCACTTTTCGGTGATGTGGCCCCACTAGTGTGAGGACACTCCTGCCTGGTTCCCATTCTCTTGGTGATGTGGGCCCACTGGTGAGAATCTGATCCTCTTTGGTTCTTCACACTTCTGTGAGGTTGACCCTCTGCTCTGAGATCACTCCTGCCTGGTTGTCGCACTCCGCATTGGCGACGTCGCCCCTCTGGTAGCAGTTGGAGCTGGCTGGGAGCCACCGCCCCTCGGTGATGAGGGCCCTCTGGCATCAGGCACTAATTGCTGGGCTCCCCACATTTTTTCATGTGTGCCCACTTTTGCGATGACACTCCTGCTTGTTTCCCTTCCCCATGGGGATGTGGGCCTTCTGCTCTGAGGTCACAACGGCTGGGTTGCTTACAGAATCACAATGAGGGCCCTCTGTTGTGAGTTCATGCCGGCCTGGATCTCATAGCCTCAGTGCTCTGGGCCGCCTGCTAGGAAGATCCAACTGCTGGTTTCCACACCTTTTGTATAAAATGGGACATGTGTTGTGAGGTTAATCCTGCCTGCCTCACTCCGAAACCCATGGTGATGTGGGTCCTCTGGTTTGAGGCCACATGTGCTGGGTACCTCAACTTTTGATGATGTGGCCCCACGGGTGTGAGGACACTCCTGCCTGGTTCCCATCACCTTGGTGATGTGGGCCCTCTGGGGAGAGTCTGATCCTGGCTGGGTTCCCTACCATTCTGTGAGGTGGGCCCTCTGATGTCAGGTCACTCCTGCCTGGCTAGCTCACATCGCCTTGGCGACGTGGGCCCTCTGTTGGCCACTGGAGCATGCTGGGAGCCTCCTACTCCCGTGAATGATGGCCCTGGAAAAAATGCATATGCCCTTTTTGGCCAAGTGCTTCATTGACGAGGTTCTGCCACTTCTCTTATGCTTTCAGAGCAATTCACGTCTACCTCCTGAAATCGGATTCCAGCAATTCTGCCCCACTTTCAAGTCCTCTTCGCAGCCTTAATTCAATATATTTTTGTACGATTTCTGTCATTTATAAGTCTGCAGGTATGTGAATGACAGTGCCCCTGAGCTCCTTTCCTCAACTCGCTTTCTTGTGAGCTGGCCACAAAACCGCAGGATTGCTTCAGGCCCTAATCTTGTTCCAGCACGGCATGCTGAGCCTTTGGTTAATTCCTTTTCCTGTTGGGAAATGAGTGTTAAAATTGCCCGTGCATACTGGGCATATACCCTGAGAAAACCAAAATTCAAAAAGAGTCATGTACCAAAATGTTCATTGCAGCTCTATTTACAATAGCCCGGAGATGGAAAGAACCTAAGCGCCCATCATCGGACGAATGGATAAAGAAGATGTGGCACATATACACAATGGAATATTACTCAGCCTTAAAAAAAATGAAACTGAGTTATTTGTAATGAGATGGATAGACCTAGAGTCTGTCATACAGAGTGAAGTAAGTCAGAAAGAAAAAGACAAATAGCGTATGCTAACACATATATATGGAATTTAAAGGAAAAAAATGTCATGAAGAACCTAGGGATAAGACAGGAATAGAGGCGCAGACCTACTGGAGAACGGAATTGAGGATATGGGGAGGGGGAATGATGAGTTTTGACAGGGCGAGAGAGAGTCATGGACATATACACACTAACAAATGTAGTAAGGTAGATAGCAAGGGGGAAGCAGCCGCAAGGCACAGGGATATTAGCTCGGGGCTTTGGGACAGCCTGGAGGGGTGGAAGGGGGAGAGAGGGAGGGAGGGAGACACAAGAGGGAAGACACATGGGAGTATATGTATTTTTATAGCTGATTCACTTTGTTATAAGGCAAAAACTAACACACCATTGTAAAGCAATTATACCCCAATAAAGATGTTAAAAAAAAATTTTGCCCGTGCACACACCTACAGATAATCTCCTGTTGGTTCTCCGTATTCCTGTTCATCTTGCGTAGAAATTGCAAACAGTGCCAAACAGGAGGTTAAAGGCACTGACTCTCCAAATGGGGAGAGTGTAAGAAAAGGGTCTAGAATGGTGAACCTGAGTACCAGGGGACGAAAACTGACATGCATGTAAAAAGGTTTCCCAGTCACACGGTGGAGCATACTCTGGGTTTCCCATGCAAATTTTAGCTGAAGGAAGAATCCCTTGAACCTGGAGAGTTGGGACCCATGGAATGGGTACCATGCAGTATGACTTCAAAGGGTCTGCATTTGCTCAGCGAAACTCACCAATGCTTTCAGCCTGAAGTGTCCAGCCTTATGTCTCAACCAGCTCTCGGTGTAGATGTGGTCAATCCAGGTTGCATCACATGCCCTGAGTGAATTATTTAAGAATTGCTCTCTATTTCACTGTCTTTGTGTTTTGTTTTTCAAATTTATTTTGATAATGGGATTTATTGGATTTTCACTGCTGCGTTTAGGCCGCTGTACACATGCTTGATTCTCTTATGGAGACATATATATCCATGGGTTTTAAGATTCTTCCTAGTCAGGTATATTCCTAGGCGTTGAATATGTGGTGTTGAGTCCATTTCGTTGAGCAAGGAGTAGGTCTTGTCTATTACATATTTGGCTTATGGAAAGTTATCTGTGCTAATTTCAGTCTCTGGTTTTATGCAGCACCCCAAGGCACCTTTTCCCATAAGCAAGCACTAGTTGGTTTTCTAAATTTGAGACCCTGTTCTGTTTTGTAATTCAGTTCATGTGTAGTCAAGTTTACATTCCGTGTATTAGTGATATCTTATGATGTTTCTTTTTCTGTGTGACGTAGTTCACGTAGAATCACCGTACCTCCATCCACTCACTATGCCGCTATGGGCCTGATGACACAGATTTCATTGCTGAGTGATATTGCATTGTACGTACGTGCCACAACTTCTTTATCCATTTTTTGCTTTCTGGGATATTTACCTGATACTGTAGACGAGCTTCTTGTGAACACAGCCGTCCCAAATATTGGGGTGGCTGTCTGTTTTTGATTTTAATTTCCGTAAGCTATAGGACCATAAGTGGAAGTGCCATAGGCTGTGTTGCTTTGTTTCTTACTTGTTTCAGGAAACACCATACACTTCTCCAGGGTGGCAGCTGGCAATTTACATCCTGCCAATCAGCATAACAAGGCTCCCTGTTCTCCATATCCTGTCCTACCTTTCTGGATTTTACACTTTTTTCAGATGGCCCTTTTGCCCTGGGGGCAGTGAGACTTCATTGTAGTGCAGATTTCCTTTACAGGCTTGCTTGGTTGGCCAAAAAGGGCGTATGTGTTTTTTCCTGAATATATTCAGGAAAAAACGCATATGCCCTTTTTGGCCAAGTGCATCATTGTTGACATTCCGCCTCTTTTCCTATGCTTTCAGGGCAATTCCAGTCTACCCCCTGCAATCGTTTTCCTGAAATTCTGCCCCGCTTTCATGTCCCCTTCGCAGGCTTACTTCAATATATTTTTGGAGGATAGCTGTCACTTATAACTCTGCAGGTTTTTGAATTACAGTGCCATTGAGCTACTTTCTTCAACTCGCTTTCTTGTGAGCTGGGCACAAAACCGCAGGATTGCTTCAGGCCCTAATCTGTTTCCGGCAGGGCACGCTGAGCCTTTGGTTAATTCCTCTGCCTGGTGGGAAATGAGCGTTACTTTTGCCTGTGCAGACACCTATAACTAGTCTGTCATTGGTTCTCCCTATTCCTGTTCATCTTGCACAGAAATTGCAAGCTGTGCCAAACAGGAGTTTAAAGGCACTGACTCTCCAAGTGGGGAGAGTGTTAGTAAAGCATCTGGAATGGTGAACCCGAGGAACAGGATACGAAAACTGAGATGCATTTTAAATCGTTTCCCAATCACACGGTGAAACATACTGGGGCTTTCCCATGCATGTTTTACCTGGAGGAAGAATCCCTTGAACATGGAGAGTTGGGACCCATGGAATAGGTACCATGCAGTATGACTTCAAATGGTCTGCATTTGCTCACCGAAACTCACCAATGCTATCAGCCTGAAGTGTCCAGCCTTATGTCTCAACCAGCTCTGGGTGTAGATGTGGTCAATCCCGGTTGCATCACATGCCGTGAGTGAATTATTTAAGAATTGCTCTCTATTTCACTGTCTTTGGGTTTTGTTTTTGAAATTTATTTTGATAATGGGATTTATCGGATTTTCACTGCTGCGATTATGCCGCTGTACACACTCTTGATTCTCTTACGGAGACATATATGTCCATGGGTTTTAAGATTCTTCCTAGTCAGGTATATTCCTAGGCGTTGAATATGTGGTGTTGAGTCCATTTCGTTGAGCAAGGAGTAGGTCTTGTCTATTACATATTTGGCTTATGGAATGTTATCTGTGCTAATTTCAGTCTCTGGTTTTATGCAGCACCCCAACGCACCTTTCCCCATAAGCAAGCCCTAGTTGGTTTTCTAAATTTGCCACCCTGTTCTGTTTTGTAATTCAGTTCATGTGTAGTCAAGTTTACATTCCGTGTATTAGTGATATCTTATGTTTCTTTTTCTGTGTGACGTAGTTCACGTAGAATCACCGTACCTGCATCCACTCACTATGCCGCTATGGGCCTGATGACACAGATTTCATTGCTGAGTGATATTGCATTGCACGTACGTGCCACAACTTCTTTATCCATTTTTTGCTTTCTGGGATAATTACCTGGTACTGTAGACAAGCTTCTTGGGAACACAGCCGTCCCAAACTTTGGGGTGGCTCTCTGTTTTTGATTTTAATTTCCCTAAGCAATAGGACCATAAGTGCAATTGCCATAGGCTGTGTTGCTTTATTTCTTACGTGTTTCCGGAAACACCGTACACTTCTCCAGGGTGGCTGTTCACAATTTACATCCTGCCAATCAGCATAACAAGGCTCCCTGTTCTCCATATCCTGTCCTACCTTTCTGGATTTTACACATTTTTCAGATGGCCCTTTTGCCCGGGGGTCAGTGAGATTTCATTGTAGTGCAGATTTCCTTTACAGGCTTGCTTGGTTGGCCAAAAAGGGCGTATGCGTTTTTTCCTGAATATATTCAGGAAAAAACGCATGCGCCCTTGTGGCCAAGTGCATCATTGTAGACGTTGTGCCTCTTTTCCTATGCTTTCAGGGCAATTCCAGTCTACCCCCTGCAATCGTTTTCCTGAAATTCTGCCCCACTTTCAAGTCCCCTTCGCAGGCTTACTTCAATATACTTTTGGAAGATAGCTGTCATTTATAACTCTGCAGGTTTGTGAATTACAGTGCCCCTGAGCTCCTTTCTTCAACTCGCTTTCTTGTGAGCTGGGAACAAAACCACAGGATTGCTTCAGGCACTAATCTGTTTCCAGAAGGGCACGCTGAGTCTTTGGTTAATTTCTCTTCCTGGTGGGAAATGAGCGTTACATTTGCCCGTGCAGACACCTACCGCTAGTCTCTCATTGGTTCTCCCTATTCCTGTTCATCTTGCACAGAAATTGCAAGCTGTGCCAAACAGGAGGTTAAAGGCACTGACTCTCCAAGCGGGGAGAGTGTTAGTAAAGCATCTAGAATGGTGAACCCGAGGACCAGGATACGAAAACTGAGATGCATTTTAAATCGTTTCCCAATCACACGGTGGACGATACTCTGGGTTTCCCATGCATGTTTTAGCTGGAGGAAGAATCCCTTGAACCTGGAGAGTTGGGACCCATGGAATGGGTACCATGCAGTATGACTTCAAAGGGTCTGCATTTGCTCACCGAAACTCACCAATGCTATCAGCCTGAAGTGTCCAGCCTTATGTCTCAACCAGCTCTGGGTGTAGATGTGGTCAATCCAGGTTGCATCACATGCCCTGAGTGAATTATTTAAGAATTGCTCTCTATTTCACTGTCTTTGTGTTTTGTTTTCGAAATTTATTTTGATAATGGGATTTATCGGATTTTCACTGCTGCGTTTCAGCCGCTGTACACACGCTTGATTCTCTTACGGAGACATATATATCCATGGGTTTTAAGATTCTTCCTAGTCAGGTATATTCCTAGGCGTTGAATATGTGGTGTTGGGTCCATTTCGTTGAGCAAGGAGTAGGTCTTGTCTATTACATATTTGGCTTATGGAAAGTTATCTGTGCTAATTTCAGTCTCTGGTTTTATGCAGCACCCCAACGCACCTTTCCCCATAAGCAAGCACTAGTTGGTTTTCTAAATTTGAGACCCTGTTCTGTTTTGTAATTCAGTTCATGTGTAGTCAACTTTACATTCCGTGTATTAGTGATATCTTATGATGTTTCTTTTTCTGTGTGACGTAGTTCACGTAGAATCACCGTACCTGCATCCACTACTATGCCGCTACGGGCCTGAAGACACAGATTTCATTGCTAAGTGATATTGCATTGCACGTACGTGCCACAACTTCTTTATCCATTTTTTGCATTCTGGGATATTTACCTGATACTGTACACGAGCTTCTTGTGAACACAGCCGTCCCAAATATTGGGGTGGCTGTCTGTTTTTGATTTTAATTTCCGTAAGCTATAGGACCATAAGGTGAATTGCCATAGGCTGTGTTGCTTTATTTCTTATGTGTTTCAGGAAACACCATACAATTCTCCAGGGTGGCTGTTCACAATTTCATCCTGCCAATCAGCATAACAAGGCTCCCTGTTCTCCATATCCTATCCTAACTTTCTGGATTTTACACTTTTTTCAGATGGCCCTTTTGCCCGGGGGTGCAGTTAGATTTCATTGTAGTGCAGATTTCTTTTACAGGCTTGATTGGTTGGCCAAAAAGACGTATGCGTTTTTTCCGGAATATATTCAGGAAAAAACGCATACGCCCTTTTTGGCCAAGTGCATCATTGTCGACGTTCTGCCTGTTTTCCTATGTTTAAGGGCAATTCCAGTCTACCCCCTGCAATCGTTTTTCTGAAATTCTGCCCCCCGTTCAAGTCACCTTCGCAGGCTTACTTCAATATACTTTTGGAAGATAGCTGTCATTTATAACTCTGCAGGTTTGTGAATTACAGTGCCCCTGAGCTCCTTTCTTCAACTCGCATTCTTGTGAGCTGGGCACAAAACCGCAGGATTGCTTCAGGCCCTAATCTGTTTCCGGCAGTGCATGCTGAGCCTTTGGTTAATTCCTCTTCCTGGAGGGAAATGAGCGTTACATTTGCCCGTGCAGACACCTACAGCTAGTCTCTCATTGGCTCTCCCTATTCCTGTTCATCTTGCACAGAAATTGCAGGCTGTGCCAAACAGGAGGTTAAAGGCACTGACTCTCCAAGCGGGGAGAGTGTTAGTAAAGCATCTGGAATGGTGAACCCGAGGACCAGGATACGAAAACTGAGATGCATTTTAAATCGTTTCCCAATCACACGGTGGATGATACTGTGGGTTTCCCATGCATGTTTTAGCTGGAGGTAGAATCATTTGAACCTGGAGAGTTTGGGCCCATGGAATGGGTACCATGCAGTATGACTTCAAAGGGTCTGCATTTGCTCACCGAAACTCACCAATGCTGTCAGCCTGAAGTGGCCAGCCTTATGTCTCAACCAGCTCTGGGTGTAGATGTGGTCAATCCCGGTTGCGTCACATGCCCAGAGTGAATTATTTAAGAATTGCTCTCTATTTCACTGTCTTTGTGTTTTGTTTTCGAAATTTATTTTGATAATTTGATTTATCGGATTTTCACTGCTGTGTTTCGGCCGCTGTACACATGCTAGATTCTCTAACGGAGACATATATATCCATGGGTTTTAAGATTCTTCCTAGTCAGGTATATTCCTAGGCGTTGAATATGTGGTGTTTGGTCCATTTCGTTGAGCAAGGAGTAGGTCTTGTCTGTTACATATTTGGCTTATGGAAAGTTATCTGTGCTAATTTCAGTCTCTGGTTTCATGCAGCACCCCAACGCACCTTTCCCCATAAGCAACCACTACTTGCTTTTCTAAATTTGAGACCCTGTTCTGTTTTGTAATTCAGTTCATGTGTAGTCAAGTTTACATTCTGTGTAATAGTGATATCTTATGATGTTTCTTTTTCTGTGTGACGTAGTTGACGTAGAATCACCGTGCCTGCATCCACTCACTATGGCGCTACGGGCCTGATGACACAGATTTCATTGTTGAGTGATATTGCATTGTACGTACATGCCACAAATTCTTTATCCATTTTTTGCTTTCTGGGATATTGACCTGATACTGTAGACGAGCTTCTTGTGAACACAGCCATCCCAAATATTGGGGTGGCTGTCTGTTTTTGATTTTAATTTCCGTAAGCTATAGGACCATAAGTGGAAGTGCCATAGGCTGTGGTGCTTTGTTTCTTACGTGTTTCAGGAAACACCATACACTTCTCCAGGGTGGCTGCTGGCAATTTACATCCTGCCAATCAGCATAACAAGGCTCCCTGTTCTCCATATCCTGTCCTACCTTTCTGGATTTTACACTTTTTTCAGATGGCCCTTTTGCCCGGGGGGCAGTGAGACTTCATTGTAGTTCAGATTTCCTTTACAGGCTTGCTTGGTTGGCCAAAAAGTGTGTATGCGTTTTTTCCTGAATATATTCAGGAAAAAACGCATACGCCCTTTTAGGCCAAGTGCATCATTGTCGACGTTCTGCCTCTTTTCCTATGCTTTCAGGGCAATTCCAGTCTACCCCCTGCAATCGTTTTCCTGAAATTGTGACCCGCTTTCAAGTCCCCTTCGCAGGCTTACTGCAATATATTTTTGGAGGATAGCTGTCATTTATAACTCTGCAGGTTTGTGAATTACAGTGCCCCTGAGCTCCTTTCTTCAACTCGCTTTCTTGTGAGCTGGGCACAAAACCACAGGATTGCTTCAGGCCCTAATCTGTTTCTGGCAGGGCATGCTGAGCCTTTGGTTAATTCCTCTACCTGGTGGGAAATGAGCGTTACATTTGCCCGTGCAGACACCTATAGCTAGTCTCTCATTGGTTCTCCCTATTCCTGTTCATCTTGCACAGAAATTGCAAGCTGTGCCAAAAAGGAGGTTAAAGGCACTGACTCTCCAAGCGGGGAGAGTGTTAGAAAAGCATCTGGAATGGTGAACCCGAGGATCAGGATACGAAAACTGAGATGCATTTTAAACCGTTTCCCAATAACACGGTGAACCATACTCTTGGTTTCCCATGCATGTTTTAGCTGGAGGAAGAATCCCTTGAACCTGGAGAGTTGGGACCCATGGAATGCGTACCATGCAGTAATACTTCAAAAGGTCTGCAATTTCTCAATGAAACTCACCAATGCTCTCAGCCTGAAGTGTCCAGCCTTATGTCTCAACCAGCTCTGAGTGTAGATGTGGTAAATCTCGGTTGCATCACATGCCCTGAGTGAATTATTTAAGAATTGTTCTCTATTTCACTGTCTTTGTGTTTTGTTTTTGAAATTAATTCTGTTAATGGGATTCATCAGATTTTCACTGCTGCGTTTATGCCGCTGGACACACGCTTGATTCTCTTACGGAGACATATAAATCCATGGGTTTTAAGATTCTTCCTAGTCAGGTATATTCCTAGGCATGAATATGTGGTGTTGAGTCCATTTCGTTGAGCAAGGAGTAGGTCTTGTCTATTACATATTTGGCATATGGAAAGATATCTGTGCTAATTTCAGTCTCTGATTTTATGCAGCACCCCAAGGTACCTTTCCCCATAAGCAAGCACTAGTTGGTTTTCTAAATTTGAGAACCTGTTCTGTTTTGTAATTCAGTTCATGTGTAGTCAAGTTTACATTCCGTGTATTAGTGATATCTTATGATGTTTCTTTTTCTGTGTGACGTAGTTCACGTAGAATCACCGTACCTGCATCCACTCACTATGGCGCTACGGGCCTGATGACACAGATTTCATTGCTGAGTGATATTGCATTGCACGTACGTGCCACAACTTCTTTATCCATTTTTTGCTTTCTGGGATATTTACCTGGTACTGTAGACGAGCTTCTTGGGAACACAGCCGTCGCAAACTTTGGGGTGGCTCTCTGTTTTTGATTTTAATTTCCCTAAGCAATAGGACCATAATTGCAATAGCCATAGGCTGTGTTGCTTTATTTCTTACGTGTTTCAGGAAACACCATACACTTCTCCAGGGTGGCTGCTGGCAATTTACATCCTGCCAATCAGCATAACAAGGCTCCCTGTTCTCCATATCCTGTCCTACCTTTCTGGATTTTACACGTTTTTCAGATGGCCCTTTTGCCCGGGGGGCAGTGAGGTTTCATTGTAGTGCAGATTTCATTTACAGGCTTGCTTGGTTGGCCAAAAAGTGCGTATGCGTTTTTTCCTGAATATATTCAGGAAAAAGCACATACACCCTTTTTAGCCAAGTGCATCATTGTCGACGTTCTGCCTATTTTCCTATGCTTTGAGGGCAATTCCAGACTACCCCCTGCAATCGTTTTCCTGAAATTCTGCCCCGCTTTCAAGTCCCCTTCGCAGGCTTACTTAAATATACTCTTGGAGGATAGCTGACATTTATAACTCTGCAGGTTTGTGAATTACAGTTCCCCTAAGCTCCTTTCTTCAACTCGCTTTCTTGTGAGCTGGGCACAAAACCGCAGGATTGCTTCAGGCCATAATCTGTTTCCTGGAGGGCACGCTGAGCCTTTGTTTAATTCCTCTTCCTGGTGGGAAATGAGCGTTACATTTGCCCGTTCAGACACCTATAGCTAGTCTCTCATTGGTTCTCCCTATTCCTGTTCATCTTGCACAGAAATTGCAAGCTGTGCCAAACAGGAGGTTAAAGGCACTGACTCTCCAAGCGGGGAGAGTGTTAGTAAAGCATCTGGAATGGTGAACCCGAGGACCAGGATACGAAAACTGAGATGCATTTTAAATCGTTTCCCAATAACACGGTGGACCATACTGTGGGTTTCCCATGCATGTTTTACTGGAGGAAGAATCCCTTGAACCTGGAGAGTTGGGACCCATGGAATGGGTACCATGGAGTATGACTTCAAAGGGTCTGCATTGGCTCAACGAAACTCACCAATGCTATCAGCCTGAAGTGTGCAGCCTTATGTCTCAACCAGCTCTGGGTGTAGATGTGGTCAATCCCGGTTGCATCACATGCCCTGAGTGAATTATTTAAGAATTGCTCTCTATTTCACTGTCTTTGTGTTTTGTTTTTGAAATTTATTTTTATAATGGGATTTATCGGATTTTCACTGCTGCGTTCATGCCGCTGTACACAAGCTTGATTCTCTTACGGAGACATATAAATCCATGGGTTTTAAGATTCTTCCTAGTCAGGTAAATTCCTAGGCGTTGAATATGTGGTGTTGATTCCATTTCGTAGCAAGGAGTAGGTCTTGTCTATTACATATTTGGCTTAGGGAAAGTTATCTGTGCTAATTTCAGTCTCTGATTTTATGCAGCACCCCAAGGCACCTTTCCCCATAAGCAAGCACTAGTTGGTTTTCTAAATTTTAGAACCTGTTCTGTTTTGTAATTCAGTTCATGTGTAGTCAAGTTTACATTCCGTGTATTAGTGATATCTTATGATGTTTCTTTTTCTGTGTGACGTAGTTCACGTAGAATCACCGTACCTGCATCCACTCACTATGGCGCTACGGGCCTGATGACACAGATTTCATTGCTGAGTGATATTGCATTGCACGTACGTGCCACAACTTCTTTATCCATTTTTTGCTTTCTGGGATATTTACCTGGTACCGTAGACGAGCTTCTTGGGAACACAGCCGTCGCAAACTTTGGGGTGGCTCTCTGTTTTTGATTTTAATTTCCCTAAGCAATAGGACCATAATTGCAATTGCCATAGGCTGTGTTGCTTTATTTCTTACGTGTTTCAGGAAACACCATACACTTCTCCAGGGTGGCTGTTGGCAATTTACATCCTGCCAATCAGCATAACAAGGCTCCCTGTTCTCCATATCCTGTCCTACCTTTCTGGATTTTACACTTTTTTCAGATGGCCCATTTTCCCGGGGGGCAGTGAGATTTCATTGTAGTGCAGATTTCCTTTACAGGCTTACTTGGTTGGCCAAAAAGGGCGTATGCGTTTTTTCCTGAATATATTCAGGAAAAAACGCATACGCCCTTTTTGGCCAAGTGCATCATTGTAGACGTTGTGCCTCTTTTCCTATGCTTTCAGGGCAATTCCAGTATACCCCCTGCAATCGTTTTCCTGAAATTCTGCCCCGCATTCAAGTCCCCTTCGCAGGCTTACTTCAATATAATTTTGGAGGATAGCTGTCATTTATAACTCTGCAGGTTTGTGAATTACAGTGCTCTTGAGCTCCTTTCTTCAACTCGCTTTCATGTGAGCTGGGCACAAAACCGCAGGATTGCTTCAGGCACTAATCTGTTTCCAGCAGGGCACGCTGAGCCTTTGGTTAATTCCTCTTCCTGGTGGGAAATGAGCGTTACATTTGCCCGTGCAGACACCTATAGCTAGTCTCTCATTGGTTCTCCCTATTCCTGTTCATCTTGCACAGAAATTGCAAGCTGTGCCAAACAGGAGGTTAAAGGCACTGACTCTCCAAGCGGGGAGAGTGTTAGTAAAGCATCGGGAATGGTGAAACTGAGGACCAGGATACGAAAACTGAGATGCATTTTAAATCGTTTCCCAATCACACGGTGGACAATACTCTGGGTTTCCCATGCATGTTTTGGCTGGAGGAAGAATCCCTTGAAACTGGAGAGTTGGGACCCATGGAGTGGGTACCATGCAGTATGATTTCAAAGGGTCTGCATTTGCTCTCCGAAACTCACCAATGCTATCAGCCTGAAGTGTCCAGACTTATGTCTCAACCAGCTCTGGGTGTAGATGTGGTCAATCCCAGTGGCATCACATGCCCTGAGTGAATTATTTAAGAATTGCTCTCTATTTCACTGTCTTTGTGTTTTGTTTTTGAAATTTATTTTGATAATGGGATTTATCGGATTTTCACTGCTGCATTTATGCCGCTGTACACACGCTTGATTCTCTTACGGAGACATATAAATCCATGGGATTTAAGATTCTTCCTAGTCAGGTATATTCCTAGGCGTTCAATATGTGGTGTTGAGTCCATTTCGTTGAGCAAGGAGTAGGTCTTGTCTATTACATATTTGGCTTATGGAAAGTTATCTGTGCTAATTTCAGTCTCTGATTTTATGCAGCACCCCAAGGCACCTTTCCCCATAAGCAAGCACTAGTTGGTTTTCTAAATTTGAGACCCTGTTCTGTTTTGTAATTCAGTTCATGTGTAGTCAAGTTTACATTCCGTGTATTAGTGATATCTTATGATGTTTCTATTTCTGTGTGACGTAGTTCACGTAGAATCACCGTACATGCATCCACTCACTAACCGCTACGGGCCTGATGACACAGATTTCATTGCTGAGTGATATTCCATTGTACGTACATGCCACAACTTCTTTATCCATTTTTTGCTTTATGGGATATTTACCTGGTTCTGTAGACGAGCTTCTTGTGAACAGAGCCGTCCCAAACATTGGGGTGGCTGTCTGTTTTTGATTTTAATTTCCCTAAGCTATAGGACCATAAGTGCAAGTGCCATAGGCTGTGTTGCTTTGTTTCTTACGTGTTTCAGGAAACACCATACACATCTCCAGGGTGGCTGTTGGCAATTTACACCCTGCCAATCAGCATAACAAGGCTCCCTGTTCTCCATAGCCTGCCCTACCTTTCTGGATTTTCCACTTTTTTCAGATGGCCCTTTTGCCCGGGGGGCAGTGAGACTTCATTGTAGTGCATACTTCTTTTACAGGCTTGCTTGGTTGGCCAAAAAGTGCGTATGCATTTTTTGCTGAATATATTCAAGAAAAAACACATACGCACTTTTTGGCCAAGTGCATCATTGTCGACGTTGTGCCTCTTTTCCTATGCTTTCAGGGCAATTCCAGTCTACCCCCTGCAATCGTTTTCCTGAAATTCTGCCCCTCTTTCCAGTCCCCTTCGCAGGCTTACTTCAATATATTTTTGGAGGATAGCTGTCATTTATAACTCTGCAGGTTTGTGAATTACAGTGCCCCTGAGCTCCTTTCTTCAACTCGCTTTCTTGTGAGCTGGGCCCAAAACCGCAGGATTGCTTTAGGCCCTAATCTGTTTCCGGCAGGGCACGCTGAGCCTTTGGTTACTTCCTCTTCCTGGTGGGAAATGAGCCTTACATTTGCCCGTGCAGACACCTACATCTAGTCTCTCATTGCTTCTCCTATTCCTGTTCATCTTGCACAGAATTTGCAAGATGTGCCAAATAGTTGGTTAAAGGCACTGACACTCCAAGCGGGGAGAGCGTTAGTAAAGCATCTGGAATGGTGAACCCGAGGACCAGGATACGAAAACTGAGATGCATTTTAAATCGTTTCCCAATCACACGGTGGACCATACTCTGGGTTTCCCATGCATGTTTTAGCCAGAGGAAGAATCCTTTGAACCTGGAGAGTTGGGACCCATGGAATAGGTACCATGCAGTATGACTTCAAAGGGTCTGAATTTGCTCTCCGAAACTCAACAATGCTATCAGCCTGAAGTGTCCAGCCTTATGTCTCAACCAGCTCTGTGTGTAGTTGTGGTAAATCCCGGTTGCATCACATGCCCTGAGTGAATTATTTAAGAATTGCTCTCTATTTCACTGTGTATGTGTTTTGTTTTTGAAATTTATTTTGATAATGGGATTTATCGGATTTTCACTGCTGTGTTTCGGCCGCTGTACACACGCTTGATTCTCTTACGGAGACATATAAATCCATGGGTTTTAAGATTATTCCTAGTCAGGTATATTCCTAGGCGTTGAATATGTGGTGTTGAGTCCATTTCGTTGAGCAAGGAGTAAGTCTTTTCTATTACATATTTGGCTTATGGAATGTTATCTGTGCTAATTTCAGTCTCTGGTTTTATGGAGCACCCCAAGGCACCTTTCCCCATAAGCAAGCAGTAGTTTGTTTTCTAAATTTGAGACCTTGTTCTGTTTTGTAATTCAGTTGATGTGTAGTCAAGTTTACATTCCGTGTATTAGTGATATCTTATGATGTTTCTTTTTCTGTGTGACGTATTTCACGTAGAATCACCGTACCTGCATCCACTCACTATGCCGCTACGGGCCTGATGACACAGATTTCATTGCTGAGTGATATTGCATTGTACGTACGTGCCACAACATCTCTATCAATTTTTTGCTTTCTGGGATATTTACCTGGTACTGTAGACGAGCTTCTTGTGAACACAGCCGTCCCAAACTTTGGGGTGGCTTTCTGTTTTTGATTTTAATTTCCCTAAGCAATAGGACCATAAGTGCAATTGCCATAGGCTGTGTTGGTTTATTTCTTACGTGTTTCAGGAAACACCATACAGTTCTCCAGGGTGGCTGTTGGCAATTTACATCCTGCCAATCAGCATAACAAGGCTCCCTGTTCTCCATATCCTGTCCTACCTTTCTGGATTTTACACTTTTTTCAGATGGCCCTTTTGCCCGTGGGGCAGTGAGACTTCATTTTAGTGCAGATTTCCTTTACAGGCTTGCTTGGTTGGCCAAAAAGGGCGTATGCGTTTTTTCCTGAATATATTCAGGAAAAAACGCATACGCCCTTTTTGGCCAAGTGCATCATTGTCGACGTTCTGCCTCTTTTCCTATGCTTTCTGGGCAATTCCAGTCAACCCCCTGCAATCGTTTTCCTGAAATTCTGCCCCACTTTCAAGTCCTCTTCGCAGGCTTACTTCAATATATTTTTGGAGTATAGCTGTCATTTATAACTCTGCAGGTTTGTGAATTACAGTGCCCCTGAGCTCCTTTCTTCAACTCGCTTTCTTGTGAGCTGGGCACAAAACCGCAGGATTGCTTCAGGCCCTAATCTGTTTCCGGCAGGGCATGCTGAGCCTTTGGTTAATTCCTCTTCCTGGTGGGAAATGAGCGTTACATTTGCCCGTGCAGACACCTACAGCTAGTCTCTCATTGGTTCTCCCTAATCCTGTTCATCTTGCGCAGAAATTGCAAGCTGTGCCAAACAGGAGGTTAAAGGCACTGACTCTCCAAGCGGTGAGAGTGTTATTAAACCGTCTGGAGTGGTGAACCCGAGGACCAGGATACGGAAACTGAGATGCATTTTAAATCATTTCCTAATCACACTGTGGACCATACTTGGCGTTTCCCACGCATGTTTTAGCTGAAGAAAGAATCCCTTGAACCTGGAGAGTTGGGACCCATGGAATGTGTACCATGCAGTATGACTTCAAAGGATCTGCCTTTGTTCACCGAAACTCACCAGTGCTATCAGCCTGAAGTGTCCAGCCTTATGTCTCAACCAGCTCTGGGTGTAGATGTGGTAAATCCAGGTTGCATCACATGCCCTGAGTGAATTATTTAAGAATTGCTACCTATTTCACTGTCATTGTGTCTTGTTTTTGAAATTTATTTTAATAATGGGATTTATCGGATTTTCACTGCTTCGTTTATGCCGCTGTACACGCGCTTGATTCTCTTACGGAGACCTATAAGTCCATGGGTTTTAAGATTCTTACTAATCCGGTATATTCTTAGGCATTGAATATGGCGTGTTGAGTCCATTTCGTTGAGCAAGGAGTAGGTCTTGGCTATTGCATATTTGGCTTATGGAATGGTATTTGTGCTAATTTCAATCTCTCGTTTTATGCAGCACCCCAACTCACCTTTCCCCTTAAGGAAGCATAAGTTGATTTTCTTAATTTGAAACCCTCTTCTCTTTTGTAATTCAGTTCATGTGTAGCCATGTTAACATTCCATGTATTAGTAATATCTTATGTCTTTTTCTTTTTGAATTATGTGACTTTGAATGATCACACGTAACTTCTCTGGAGTTGTTATAACTGGCCGTATTTCATTGATTTCCAGGCTGAGTAATATTCCACTCTACATAAGCACCACATCTCTATCCGTTTTTTCTCTGCAGATACATTTAAGTTATATCCTAGTCGAGGATCTTTTAAACAGAGAGGTGGTAAACATTGGGGTGCCTGTGTCCTCTCGATTTTTGTATTTCCCAAGATATACGTCTATGAGTGCAAGTGCCCTGTGCTCGGTAGCTCAATTTTTAGATGCTTTAGTAAACACAATACACTTATCCAGAGTGACCGTTGGCAATATACATTTCCACTATAAGACTCACAGGGCTCCCTTTTCTCCTTGCCCTGTCCTGCATTTCTGGTGTTTACACTTTATGAGGACGGCTCTTCTGACTGATGCAAAGTGATATGTTTTGTAGTATTGATTTCCAGTGCCCACCTGTTTGGTTGGCTAAAAAAGTGTATGCCCTTTTCTTGAATATATACAGAAAAAGACGCATACACCCTTTTTGTCCAACTGCAATGTTGGCAATGTTCAGCCCCTTTTCTTGTGCTTAATGGCGAGTCCTTTCTACCTCTTCCAATCCCTTTCCTGCCATTCTCCGTTGCTTACAAGTCCTTTTCTCTGACTTTCCTCAAGACATTTTTCAGTGATAGATATTTTCAATTCTGCAGTTTCGTGAATTTTAGTGCCCCTGAGTTCCATTTTCCAACTTGTGTTTATGGGAACTGGCCACAAAGCATCAGGATTCCTCAAGCCCTATTCTGTTTCCATGGGCAACCCTAGCCTTTGGTCAATTCGTCTTCCTGATTGGAAATTAGAGTGACATGTGCCTGTCCGAACACCTAGGACTTGTCTCTCATTGTTCCTCCTCCTTCTGCTTCATCCTCTGGACAAATTCCAAACTGTATGCAACAGGATGTTGACAGTGCTGACATCTCCAAGTGGGGAGACTGTTAGTAAAGACGCTGGAGTGGTGAACCCTAGCACCAAGAGATGAGGAAATGAGATGCCTTTTCCAAACTTTTCCCGATCAGACGGTATACCATCCTCTGGGTGTGACAGGCATGTTTTAGGTGTAGGAAGGGTCCCATTCATGTGAGGAGAACACCAGGGGATTTTCAATATCAGTGTCTCTCCGCAACCCAAACTGGGGAATTTTTTAAGCTACGGCTACACATATGTTCATTAAGGGCCTTGGGAAGTAGGCAGAGTCCAAACTTTAGATGATTGAAGTCTTCAGGGTCAGAAGCACTCACCACTGTCTTCCCTTAGATTCCATTTTTACTGTCATTGATGGATGATGTCAATAAAAATATCTATTCTTTTTCAGATCATTTCCCCTTATAGGTTATTGCAAAATATTGAGTGTAGTTCCCTGTGCTATACAGTAGTTCCTTGCTGATGATTTCATACATAGCAGTGTGTATGTGTTAATCCTAAACTGTTAATTTATCCCTCCTCCTACCATTTCCCTTTGGTAATAATAAATTATAAGATTTTATTCTTCTCAGAAATGGGGAAGCTGAAAGAGAGGTATCATTTTCAATGCAAAAGCATTTAAAACAAGATTGAAGCTTTAACCAAGATTATTAGATGTACATCCTTGGAAAGAAATCACTTTGTTTCTCTAATATTGACCTGACAAAGAAGACAAACCTTTTCACTGAACTTGCTTATAAGAAAGTGATGGAAATATCAAATGGAAGTGTTAGAAACATCTTATTTTCCCCGAGCCTTATACACTGTTCTATGTTAATTACAGTTTGGCTCACACATCTGTTCATTGAAGTTACAATGTTCTCAATTTCTGTTACTGATCCTCCAGAGTGGACGCCAACAAGTGTCCCCCTGCCCAGTGTCATTGGAGCCAATAGATCGAGACTGAGCTTGGTTCAAAAGCAAAGGAAACTTTATATTTTGATCAGAGAATGGAGAGGTGCTACCCTGTGGGCTGTGGGCTGGGCTGCTGTGTAGAGATCCTGTCAGAGTCACTGGGAGGGAGGGGGCTGACCTCTCGAGGACCTGGTTGGCTGCAGCTCAGGCTCTATGTCACAGAGTCTGAACTGGGCCCCAGGAGCTGAAGTGTCATCGAGCCATTCTGCTCTAGGAAATCTGGTCTGAAGTGCCGGGTGTGGAACCTCTGTATGCGGGACACTAGGAGCACCTGAAATTAGACAAAGCACAAAGGATAAAAATGGTTAGACTTTATTTTATTGCCCAGATTCTATTTTTATCTCCCAGGCATTTTTAAGGGGCTTTGCCTGGGACAAACTTCTCTTCTGCCTTTTGTCCCTTTCCTCATTCTTGGAGTGCTGCGGGTGCAGACCCTTCTTCTGTAACTGCTGAGTGCTGAGTTAGGAGGCTTCATACACGTGGGCGAGGGTCAGAACTTCTCCCCAGCAGCCTCCAGGTGACGTTGATTGTCCCCAGGCCTCCTGTCTCCCTGCTCGTCCGCCTGAGCACCAGTATTGGAAGTGTTATAGATTCTAATGACCTTTAAGGGTCCAGAAAGGAGATGAGCAGTGGCGCTGTGAGGTCCAGTTTCACTCCGCCCCACATTTGTTCGGCCACCTTAGGCTGACCGTTTCTGCCAGCCTAGATGCTCTGACTGACCGTTTCTGCCAGCCTAGATGCTCTGACCAACAGTCTGCGCTTTCTTCCATTAGGCCCCTGAATTAACGTAAAAACAGCCCCAGGTGTCAGGATCCTGCCCGCTCTGCTCCCAGACAGTCCAGGGTCAGTGGTGATGAAGGATCATGATGGTCACTGAGTCAAGAGCCTTTGGAAGTAAACAGGAGTCCAGCCGGTCTTATTGGCCACCATCATCAGGGTGTCTGTAGGCTTTTCTATGGTGACAGCATGATATACGGTTCCCCCGCCAAGATTATTAGCTCCCCTCTGGGTACAGTAAGTACTGCAAGCAGTAGTCTACTCTTTTGGGACACACTCTTGTTGTTTTATGAGAGAAACTCCAGGTCAAGTGATGGTCACACGGGTCGTCATGGTGCCCCGTTGCCCCCGGTTATCTCTCTGAAGGTTGGAGTTGGAGGGCCTCCTCAATCGAGGTCAGTGTGCCCACGGAGCAAACCCTGCAACTTCAGGGCATGGTTGGGGGTTAGGATCACCACGTGGGGTCCGTTTCCCTTAGAAGGGAGGTGGCTTTTTGGGCTGCTGATTTCCAGGTTTTCAGATACCACCAGTATCTTGGCCAGATGTGGCGGTGGGCCAAGCCCCTTGGTGACCATAGTTTATCCTACCTGGATGGCATTCTTGCATTGTTCCATTTCAAGTGGTCCCAGTTTTTGCACTAATACTCCAATGGCGATTCACCTTTCACCAGGAATGTAAAGGTCAAAAGGTTTAGCTAAATTAGGGAGTTCCAGGGCAAGGGTCTGAATTGACTGCTCTTTCCATTCTTGAAAGGCCACTTCTGGATTCTATTCAAACGGATCATCATCTTTTCCTTTCAGTGTTTCATATAGAGGCCCAGCTGGTAGACTGTAGTTAGGGATCCAGAGGCAGGAAACCCTGACTTCCCCAGGAACCCCTAAGCTGTCTTCTAGTTTCAGAAAGGGGTAAGGCTGTAAATTGTTTCTTCCCTTTCCTGGGATGGGCTTCTCCGACCTTCTGTGAGAATGAAGCCCAGGCAGGTCACCGTAGTCTGTGATACTTGAGCTTTTTCGTGGACAACTTCTATCCTTTATTGGCTTGGTAGTTCTGAGGCCTCCTTAGTAGGGCTGGCGATCAGAATGCCGTCTGAATATTGATGGAGTGTTTCTTTTTCCAGAGGTAGAAATTTTAGGTCTTTAGCTGAGCTTTCCCCAAAGATGGTGTGGGAATTTTTGAACCCTTGGGGCAAGACAGCCGGGAAGTATTGTTTTAGTTGTATATTGAGTCTTGTCACTCACAAGCCAAAATTTCTTGTGACTCTGGGACTAATGGAATACAAAAGAAGGCATCAGTGAAGACTAATACAGAATACCAAGTCCTGGTGGTTGGTAGAATGACCAGCAGTGTGTAGGATTTAGGAACTACTGGAGGTATATCCTCAGTGGCTTCACTGACTGTCCTGACATCCTTTACCAGGACTCCAGCAGCCCATGGGGCTCTCGAGGTCAGGCCAATCCCAGGATATGGAGCTCACCTGGGCAGGTACCCTACCCCCACCCCAGCCCACGGGGCTCTCGTGTTCAGGCCCCTCCCAGGATATGGGATTCCCTGGGCAGGTCCTCTGCAGTCCATGGGGCTCCCGTGGTCAGGCCCCTCCCAGGATACAGAGCTACCCTTTCAGGTACCTTGGCAGGGCTGGGCACACAGGAACCGTGCACATAGCCCTCATTGCAGAGCACTCCCAGCTCACCTGTCGCTCAGATCTGACACAGAGCACCTCAGAGCAGGACTTGAACTAACAAACAGCAGCTCTGACAGGTCTGTGACCCTGGGCATCACTCAGTGCGGCCTCCTCCACCTGGTCTTCCAGAGACTTCCACTGCACCCGGGGCACCAGGCCTCTGTCTCCAACAACCACCCACCCCTCCTCTCCCTGACTCCTGGGTTCCTCTCATTAGGAGAGGGTTTTCTTGAAGTTGTCTCCCACTCATGGGCCAGATAATATAATTAGAAAACAAGCCAGAGCTGCAGCCCCTTGTCTATCCTGACTCTCAGGAGCCCACACCTGTTCCTTGGACCTGGCCAATTCAGCAAGTTCCATTTTCAGCAACTGTGAGCCCCTGAGGGGTGATTATTGGCTGGCTTGGGAAGCCTGACCGTGCCGGCCAGCCCTCCCCAGGTGTGCCTGGGTTGAGATCAATATAAACACCGCTCCAGGCAGCAAGAGCCCCTGCAGCTGTGCCTGACGCCATTTTCTCTGCCCTGTCAGCAGTCTCGGGGCTGGGCTGGTGGGAGGGAGTGAGAGGCCACGGCTTTGTGGGTGTCCCAGTGTGAGTGGGGCTCTGCTGGACTTTCTGCAGCAGTTGCCAAGATGCTACCTGCTAAAGAAGAGGATGTGTCACCCACACCTGCCGCTGGAATTTCTCCCTGGGCACAGGTGAGGAAGGAAGAAAGCAGTGGGGGCCGGGACAGCAGGGGTATCTCAGGCAGGGAAATGGAGAGCTTCCAGAAGAGCACCCAGGGCCAGGACCATCCTGGCTGGCCTGCAGGCACCAAGTCGGCTGGCATGCTGTCCCTCATGTGGATCCATGGCCCTTCCTCTAGGTTTTCAAGTCCTTGTACATATTCAGGTGTTTAGCCTTGGAAGGGTGGGAACATTTCAGCAGCAGCTGGCCTGGGGCTCGGCCCATGTTTACTCACAGATACCTCGGCACGGTCCCCCAGCTTTGCAGTGAGGACGCTTGTTGCGAGGAGCATGCTGGCTGAATGGGAGATGATTCCCCACCACTGACCAACTTCAGAATTGTTTGCAATTGGAGCAAGTGCCCTGAAACGGTTTTCCTCTGTGTAACTGGTGGGTTCTGTTCTTTTTTATCTTTTTTTCGTTTTTGGTTCAAGGTAGATTTTATTCCTCTTTTGTGTATTTACAGATATAAGCATGGAAATAATTTATTCATATAAATACATGTATGTGAAGGGAAGAATATTTTTTCTGTTTTATTTTTTTAATTTTATTTTTTTATTTTGAATTTAATTTTATATTTTTTTACAGCAGGTTGTTTTTGGTTACCTACTTTATACATATAAATGTATACATACCAATCCCAATATCTCAACTCCTCCCACCGCCATCCCCAACAGCTTTCCCCCCTTGTTGTCCATACGTTTGTTGTATACATGTGTTGCTCTATTTCTGCCTTGCAAAACGGTTCATCTGTACAATTTTTCTAGGTTCCACATATATGCATTAATATACAAGATTTGTTTTTCTCTTTCTGACTTCACTCTGTATGACAGTCTCTAGATCCATCAACGTCTCTACAAATGTCCCAATTTCATTCCTTTTTATGGCTTAGTAATATTCCATTTTATATATGTACCACATCTTTATGCATTCGTCTGTCTGTGGGCATTTAGGTTGCTTCCATTTCCTGGATAGTGTAAATAGTGATGCAATGAACATTGTGGTGAATGTCTCTTTTTGATTTATGGTTTTGTCTGGGTATATGCCCAGTAGAGGGATTGCTGTATCATATGGTAATTCTATTCTTAGTTTTATAAGAAACTCCATAATGTTCTCCACAGTGACTGTATCAATTTACGTTCCCAACAATAGTGGAAGAGGATTCCTTATCTCCACACCGTTACCAGCATTTGTTGTTTGTAGATTTTCTGATGATGCCCATTCTAATAGGTGTGAGGTGATACACCATGGATGAGTCTATTTCGTTGAGCAAAGAGTAGGTCTTGTTTATTACGTATTTGGCTTATGGAATGGTATGTGTGCTAATTTCAATCTGTTTTTATACAGCAGCCCAACTCAACTTTCCCCTTAAGCAAGCATAAGGTCTTTATCTAAATGTGAGACTCTGTTCGGTTTTGTAATTCAGTTTATGTGTAGCCAAGTTTACACTCCCTCTATTAGTGATATCTTATGATAATTATCTTTCTTTGTGTGACATATTTCTCTTAGAATCATCATAATTAAATCCACTCAATTTGCTGCTACAGGCCTGATGACATTGATTTCACTGCTGAGTGATATTCCGTTGTACATAAGTAGCACAACTTCTTTATCCATTTTTTTCTTTCTGGGATATTTAATTTGTACTGGACTCGAGGTTCTTGTAAACACAGCAGCCCTAAATTTTGTGTTGGCTGTGTCTTGTTGATTTTAATTTTCCTAAGCTATAGGGCCAAAAGTGGAAGTGCCCTAGGCTCTGTAGCTTTGTTTTTTAGATGTTTCAGGATACACCATGAACATCTCCAGAGTGTCTGTTGGCAATTTACATCCCGCCCATCAGCATAACACGGCTCCCTGTTCTTCATGGCCTGTCCTGTGTTTCTGGTTTTTACACTTTATTCAGATGGCCTTTTTGACGAATGGGAAATGTGACTTCATTGTAGTGTGGATTTCCATTGCTGGAGTGCTTGGTTGGCCAAAATGTTCATATGCGTTTTTTCCTGAATATATTCAGGAAAAATGTATACGCACTTTTTGTCCATGTGCATCACTGTCAAAGATCTGCCGCTTTTCATATGCTTTAAATGCAATTCCAATCTACCTCTTGAAATATGATTCCTGCAATTCTGCCTCGTTTTCAAGTCCTCTTTGCAGACTTACTTCGATATATTTTTGCCAATAGCTGTCATTTATCTCTGCAGGTTTGTGAATTACAGTGCCCCTGAGCTCCTTTCTTAACTGGCTTCCTTGTAAGCTGGCCACAAAACTGCAGGTTTGCTTCAGGCCATAATCAGGGTCCGGCACGGCACTCTGAGCCTTTGGTTAATTCCTCTTCCTGGTGGGAAATTAGAGTTAAATGTGCCCCTCCAGATACCTGCCTCACTCCCAGCCACATGGTGATGTATGTCCTCAGGTTTGAGGCCATATGTGATGGGTTCCTCATCTTTTGATGATGTGGCCCCACTGGTGTGTGGACACTCCTGCCTGGTTCCCATCCCCTTGGTGATGTGGGCCCTCTGGTGAGCCTCTGATCCTGGTTGGGTTCCTCACACATCCGTGAGGTGAGCCCTCTTCTCTGAGGTCACTCCTGCCTGGCTGGCACAACCCGCCTTGTTGACTTCGGCACCCTGGTGGCAGTTGGAGCCTGCTGGGAGCCTCCTTCCCGCGGTGATGAGGCCCTCTGGCGTCAGACCCTAATGGCGGTGTTCCCACATTTTCTGATACGTGCTAAGTGGTGCGAGGGCACTCCTGCCAGGTTCCCATCCTCATGAGCTTGTGGGCCTTCTGTTCTGAGGTCCTAACGGCTGAGTTGCTCACACTTTCATGATGTGGGCCCTCTGCTGTGAGGTCAATCCTGCCTGGCTGGCGCACGTCGCCTTGGCGACGTGGACCCTCTGGTGGCAGTTGGAGCGTGCTGGGGCCTCCTCCCCTCAGTGATGAGGGCCTTCTGGTGTCAGGCCCTAAGTACTGGGCTCCACACATTTTCTGATGTGTGCCCAGTGGTGCGAGTCACTCCTGCCAGGTTCCCATCCCCATGGGCATGTGTGACTTCTGTTCTGTGGTCCCAACTGCTGGGTTGCTCACAGTTTCATGATGTGGGCCCTTTGCTGTGTGTTCACTCTGGCCTGTATCCCATAGTGTCAGTGCTCTGGGCCTCCAGCTTGGAGTTTCCAACTTCTCGATTCCTCACCATTTTTATTCTATGGGCCCTCGGTTGTGCGTCTCCTCCTGCATGCCTCACTCCCAGCCCCTTCGTGATGTGTGTCCCCTTGTTTGAGGCCACATGTGCTGTGTTCCTCACCTTTCTATAATGTGGCCACACTGGTGTGAGGACACTCTTGCCTGGTTCCCATTCCCTTGGTGATGTTGGCCCCACTGCTGTTAGGACAGTCTTGCCTGGTTCCCATCACCTTGGTGATGTTGGCCCTCTGGTGAGAGTCTGATCCTGGTTAGGTTCCTCACCCTTCTGTGAGGTGGGCCCTCTGCTCTGAGGTCACTCCTGCCAGGCTGGCACACCCCGCCTTGGCAACGTCGGCCATATGGTGGCAGTTGGAGCCTGCTGGGAGCCTCCTCCCCTCGGTGATGAGGGCCCTCTGGCCTCAAGCCCTAACTGCTGGGTTCCCACATTTTCTGATTCGTGCTAAGTGGTGCAAGGACACTCCTGCCAGGTTCCCATCCCCATGGGGATGTGAGCCTTCTGCTCTGAGGTCCCAACGGCTGTGTTGCTCACAGTTTCATGATGAGGGCCCTCTGGTGTGAGTTCACTCCGGCCTAGATCCCATAGCCTCGCTGCTCCTGGCTGCCTGCCGGAGGTTCCAACTGTGGGATTCCTCACCTTTTTTATTCTATGGTCCCTCTGTTTTGAGGATCCTCTGGCCTGCCTCACTCCCAGCCCCTTGGTGATGTGTGTCCTCAGGTTTGAGGCCACGTGTGCTGGGTCCCTCAAATTATGGTGATGTAGCCCCACTGGTGTGAGGACACTCCTGCCTGGTTCCCATTCCCTTGGTGATGTTGGCCCTCTGGTGACAGTCTGATCCTTGTTGGGTTCCTCCCACTTCTGTGAGGTGGGCTTTCTGCTCTGAGGTCACTCCTGCCTGGTTGGCACACCCCGCCTTGGTGACATCGGCCTTATGGTGGCAGTTGGAGCCTGCTGGGAGCCTCCTCCCCTCAGTGATGAGGGTCCTCTGGCTTCAGGTCCTAACTGCTGGGTTCCCACATTTTCTGATTCGTGGAAGTGGGCCGAGGACACTCCTGTCAGGTTCCCATCCCCATAGGGATGTGGGCCTTCTGCTCTGAGGTCCCATCCGCTGGGTTGCTCACAGTTTCCTGAGGTGGGACCTCTGCTGTGAGTTCGCTGTGGCCTGGATCCCATAGACTCTGTGCTCTGGGCGGCCTACTGGCCGGTTCCAACTGCTGGATTCCTCACAACTTTTATTCTGTGGGCTCTGTTTTGTGAGGATACTCCTGCTTGCCTCACTCCTAGCCCCTAGGAGATGTGGGTCCCCTGTTTTAGGCCACATGTTCTGGGTTCCTCACCTTTCTATAATGTGGCCACACTGGTGTGAGGACCCTCCTGCCTGGTTCCGATCCCCTTGGTGATGTGGGCCCTCTGGTGAGAGTCTTATCCTGGCTGGTTTCCTCACCCTTCAGTGAGGTAGGCCCTTTGCGGTGAGGTTACTCCTGCCTGGCTGGCACACATCACCTTGGTGACGTGGGCCCTCAGTTGGGAGTTGGTGTCTGCTGGGAGTCTCCGTCCCTCGGTAATGAGGGCCCTCTTGCGTCAGACCCTAACTCCTGGGCTCCCAAAATTTGCAGATGTGCGACCTGTGGTGCGAGTACACTCCTGTCAGGTTCCCAACCCCATGGGAATTTGGGCCTTCTGCTCTGAGGTCCCAACGGCTGGGGTGCTCACAGTTTCATGATGAGGGCCCTCTGATGTGCGTTCATTCCGGCCTAGATCCCATAGGCTTGCTGCTCCTGGGTGCCTGCTGGGAGGTTCCAACTGCGGGATTCCTCACCTTTTTTATTCTATGGTCCCTCTGTTTTGAGGCTCCTCCTGCCTGCCTCAATCCCAGCCCCGTTGTGATGTGTGTCCTCTGGTGTGAGGCCACGTGTGCTGGGTCCCTCACCTTTCGATGATGTGGCCCCAATGGTGTGAGGACACTCGTGCCTGTTTCCCAGCCCCTTGGTGATGTGGCCCCTCTGGTGAGAGTCTGATCCTGGCTGGGTTCCTTACCGTTCTGTGAGGTGGGCCCTGTGCTCTGAGGTAACTCCTGCCTGGCTTGCTCCCATTGCCTTGGTGACGTCGGCCCTCTGGTGGCAGTTGGATCCTTTTGGAGACTCCTATCCTCGGTGATGAGGTCCCTCTGGCGTCAGGCTCTAACTGCTGGGCTCCCCAGGTTTTGTGATGTGAGACCAGTGATGCCAGGACACTCGTGAAATGTTCCCATCCCCATGGCGATATGGGCCTTCTGCTCTGAGGTTCCAACGCCTGGGTTGCTCACAGTTTCCTGATGTTAGCTCTCTGGTGTTAGTTCACTCATTCCTAGATCCCATAGCCTCTGTACTCTGGGCCGCCTGCTGGGAAGTTCCAACTGCTGGGTTCCTCACCTTTTTTATTCTTTGGGCCCTGTGTTGGGAGGCTCCTCCTGCCTGTGTCACTCCCAGCCCCTTGGTGATGTAGGTCCTCTGGTTTGTGGCCACATGTGCCAGTTTCCTCATCTTTTAGTGATGTGGCCCCACTGGTGTGAGGACACTCGTGCCTGGTTCCCGTCCCCTTGGTGATATGGGCCCTCTGGTGAGAGTCTGATCCTGGTTGGGTTCCTCACACTTCTTTGAGGTGGGCCGTCTGCTGTGAGGTCACTCCTGCCTGGCTGGCACACCCCGCCTTGGCGACGTGGGCCCTCTTGTGGTAGTTGGAACATGCTGGGAGCCTCCTCCCCTCAGTGATGAGGGCCCTCTGGCGTCAGGCCCTAACTGCTGGGTACCCACATTTTCTGATATGTGCTAAGTGGTGCGAGGACACTCCTGCCATGCTCCCAACACCTTGGGGATGTGGACCTTCTGCTCTGAGGTCCAAATGGCTGTGTTGCTCGCAGTTTCATGATGTGGACCCTCTGCTGTGAGTTTACTGCGGCCTGAATCGCATAGACTTGGTGCTCTTGGCCGCCTGCTGGGAGGTTCCCATTGCTGGATTCCTCAGCTTTTTTATTTTATGGGCCCTGTGTTGTGAGGCTACTCCTGCCTGCCTCATTCCGAGCCCCTTGGAGATGTGGGTCTTCTGGTTTAGGCCACATGTGCTGGGTTCCTCACCTTTCTATGATGTGGCCACACTGGTGTGAAGACTCTCCTGCCTGGTTCTGATCACCTTGGTGATGTGGGCCCTCTGGTGAGAGTCTTATCCTGGCTGTGTTCCTCACCCTTCTGTGAGGTAGGCCCACTGCGGTGAGGTCACTCCTACCTGGCTGTCACATCTCACCTTGGCGACGTGGGCCCTCAGTTGGGTGTTGGTGCCTGATTGGAGTCTCCTCCCCTTGGTAATGAGGGCCCTCTGGCGTCAGGCCCTAACTCCTGGGTTCCCTAAATTCTCTGATGTGTGCCCTGTGGTGCGAGTACACTTCTGACAGGTTCCCAACCCCATGGGAATGTGGGCCTTCTGCTCTGAGATCCCAACGCCTAGGTTGCTCACAGTTTCATGATGACGGCCCTCTGGTGTGAGATCACTCCGGCCTGGATCCCATAGTCTCGCTGCTCCTGGCCGCCTGCTGGGAGGTTCCAACTGCGGGATTCTTCACATCTTTAATTCTATGGTCCCTCTGTTTTGAGGCTCCTCCTGCCTGCCTCAATCTCAGCTCCCTTGTGATGTGTGTCCTCTGGTTTGAGGCCACGTGTGCTGGGTCCCTCACTTTTTGGTGATGTGGCCCCACTAGTGTGAGGACACTCCTGCCTGGTTCCCATTCCCTTGGTGATGTGGGCCCTCTGGTGAGAATCTGATCCTCTTTGGTTCTTCACACTTCTGTGAGGTTGACCCTCTGCTCTGAGGTCACTCCTGCCTGGTTGTCGCACTCCGCATTGGCGACTTCGCCCCTCTGGTAGCAGTTGGAGCTGGCTGGGAGCCACCGCCCCTCGGTGATGAGGGCCCTCTGGCATCAGGCACTAATTGCTGGGCTCCCCACATTTTTTCATGTGTGCCCACTCTTGCGATGACACTCCTGCTTGTTTCCCTTCCCCATGGGGATGTGGGCCTTCTGCTCTGAGGTCACAACGGCTGGGTTGCTTACAGAATCACAATGAGGGCTCTCTGTTGTGAGTTCATGCCGGCCTGGATCTCATAGCCTCAGTGCTCTGGGCCGCCTGCTAGGAAGATCCAACTGCTGGTTTCCACACATTTTGTATACAATGGGACATGTGTTGTGAGGTTAATCCTGCCTGCCTCACTCCGAAACCCATGGTGATGTGGGTCCTCTGGTTTGAATCCACATGTGCTGGGTACCTCAACTTTTGATGATGTGGCCCCACGGGTGTGAGGACACTCCTGCCTGGTTCCCATCACCTTGGTGATGTGGGCCCTCTCGGGAGAGTCTGATCCTGGCTGGGTTCCCTACCATTCTGTGAGGTGGACCCTCTGATGTCAGGTCACTCCTGCCTGGCTAGCTCACATCGCCTTGGCGACGTGGGCCCTCTGTTGGCCACTGGAGCATGCTGGGAGCCTCCTACTCCCGTTAATGATGGCTCTGGAAAAAATGCATATGCCCTTTTTGGCCAAGTGCTTCATTGACGAGGTTCTGCCACTTCTCTTATGCTTTCAGAGCAATTCACGTCTACCTCCTGAAATCGGATTCCAGCAATTCTGCCCCACTTTCAAGTCCTCTTCGCAGCCTTAATTCAATATATTTTTGTACGGTTTCTGTCATTTATAAGTCTGCAGGTATGTGAATGACAGTGCCCCTGAGCTCCTTTCCTCAACTCGCTTTCTTGTGAGCTGGCCACAAAACCACAGGATTGCTTCAGGCCCTAATCTTGTTCCAGCACGGCATGCTGAGCCTTTGGTTAATTCCTCTTCCTGTTGGGAAATGAGTGTTAAAATTGCCCGTGCATACTGGGCATATACCCTGAGAAAACCAAAATTCAAAAAGAGTCATGTACCAAAATGTTCATTGCAGCTCTATTTACAATAGCCCGGAGATGGAAAGAACCTAAGCGCCCATTATCGGACGAATGGATAAAGAAGATGTGGCACATATACACAATGGAATATTACTCAGCCTTAAAAATAAATGAAACTGAGTTATTTGTAATGAGATGGATAGACCTAGAGTCTGTCATACAGAGTGAAGTAAGTCAGAAAGAAAAAGACGAGTAGCGTATGCTAACACATATATATGGAATTTAAAGGAAAAAAATGTCATGGAGAACCTAGGGATAAGACAGGAATAGAGGCGCAGACCTACTGGAGAACGGAATTGAGGATATGGAGAGGGAAAATGGTGAATTTTGACAGAGAGAGAGAGAGCCATGGACATATACACACTAACAAATGTAGTAAGGTAGATAGCAAGGGGGAAGCAGCCGCAAGGCACAGGGATATTAGCTCGGGGCGTTGGGACAGCCTGGAGGGGTGGAAGGGGGAGAGAGGGAGGGAGGGAGACACAAGAGGGAAGACACAGGGAGCATATGTATATGTATAGCTGATTCACTTTGTTATAAAGCAAAAACTAACACACAATTATAAAGCAATTATACCCCAATAAAGATGTTAAAAAAAATATTTGCCCGTGCACACACCTACAGATAGTCTCCCATTGGTTCTCCGTATTCCTGTTCATCTTGCGCAGAAATTGCAAACAGTGCCAAACAGGAGGTTAAAGGCACTGACTCTCCAAAGGGGGAGAGTGTAAGAAAAGGGTCTTGAATGGTGAACCTGAGTACCAGGGGACGAAAACAGACATGCATGTATAAAGGTTTCCCAGTCACACGGTGGAGCATACTCTGGGTTTCCCATGCAAATTTTAGCTGAAGGAAGAATCCCTTGAACCTGGAGAGTTGGGAACCATGGAATGGGTACCAGGCAGTATGACATCAAAGGGTCTGCATTTGCTCACTGAACCTCACCAATGCTATCAGCCCAAAGGGTCCAGCCTTATCTCTCACCCAGCTCTGGGTGTAGATGTGGTAAACCAGGTTGCATCACATGCCCTGAGTGAATTATTTAAGAATAGCTCTCTATTTCACTCTCCTTGTGTTTTTTTTTTGAAATTTATTTTGATAATGGGATTTATCGGTTTTCACTGCTGCCTTTCGTCCACTTTACACATGCTTGATTCTCTTACGGAGACATATATATCCATGGGTTTTAAGATTCTTCCTAGTCAGGTATATTCCTAGGCATTGAATATGTGGTGTTGGGTCCATTTCGTTGAGCAAGGAGTAGGTCTTGTCTATTACATATTTGGCTTATGGAAAGTTATCTGTGCTAATTTCAGTCTCTGGTTTTATGCAGCACCCCAACTCACCTTTCCCCATAAGCAAGCACTAGTTGGTTTTCTAATCTTGCGACCCTGTTCTGTTTTGTAATTCAGTTCATGTGTAGTCAATATTACATTCCGTGTATTACTGATATCTTATGATGTTTCTTTTTCTGTGTGACGTATTTCACGTAGAATCACCGTACCTGCATCCACTCACTATGCCGCTATGGGTCTGATGACACAGATTTCATTGCTGAGTGATATTGCATTGCACGTACGTGCCACAACTTCTTTATCCATTTTTTGCTTTCTGGGATATTTACCTGGTACTGTAGACGAACTTCTTGGGAACACAGCCATCCCAAACTTTGGGTTGGCTCTCTCTTTTTGATTTTAATTTCCCTAAGCAATAGGACCATAAGTGCAATTGCCATAGGCTGTGTTGCTTTATTTCTTACGTGTTTCAGGAAACAACATACACTTCTCCAGGGTGTCTGTTCACAATTTACATCCTGCCAATCAGCATAACAAGACTCCCTGTTCTCCATATCCTGTCCTAACGTTCTGGATTTTACACTTTTTTCAAATGGCCCTTTTGCCCGGGGGGCCGTGAGATTTCATTGTAGTGCCGATTTCCTTTACAGGCTTGCTTGGTTGGCCAAAAAGGGCGTATGCGTTTTTTCCTGAATATATTCAGGAAACTATATATATTTTCCTGAATATATTCAGGAAACTATATATATTTTCCTGAATATATTCAGGAAAAAACGCATACGCCCTTTTTGGCCAAGTGCATCATTGTTGACGTTCTGCCTCTTTTCCTATGCTTTCAGGGCAATTCCGGTCTACCCCCTGCAATCGTTTTCCAGAAATTCTGCCCTGCTTTCAAGTCCCCTTCGCAGGCTTACTTCAATTTACTTTTGGAAGATAGCTGTCATTTATAACTCTGCAGGTTTGTGAATTACAGTGCCCCTGAGCTCCTTTCTTCAACTCGCTTTCTTGTGAGCTGGGCACAAAACCGCAGGATTGCTTCAGGCACTAATCTGTTTCCAGCAGGGCATGCTGAGCCTTTGCTTAATTCCTCTTCCTGGTTGGAAATGAGCGTTACATTTGCCCGTGCAGACACCTACAGCTAGTCTCTCATTGGTTCTCCCTATTCCTGTTCATCTTGCACATAAATTGCAAGCTGTGCCAAACAGGAGGTTAAAGGCACTGACTCTCCAAGCGGGGAGAGTGTTAGTAAAGCATCTGGAATGGTGAACCCGAGGACCAGGATACGAAAACTGAGATGCATTTTAAATCGTTTCCCAATCACACGGTGGACCATACTGTGGGTTTCCCATGCATGTTTTAGCTGGAGGAAGAATCCCTTGAACCTGGAGAGTTGGGACCCATGGAATAGGTACCATGCAGTATGACTTCAAAGGGTCTGAATTTGCTCACCGAAACTCAACAATGCTATCAGCCTGAAGTGTCCAGCCTTATGTCTCAACCAGCTCTGGGAGTAGATGTGGTCAATCCCGGTTGCATCACATGCCCTGAGTGAATTATTTAAGAATTGCTCTCTATTTCACTGTCTTTGTGTTTTGTTTTTGAAATTTATTTTGATAATGGGATTTATCGGATTTTCACTGCTGCGTTTATGCCGCTGTACACACGCTTGATTCTCTTACGGAGACATATAATTCTATGGGTTTTAAGATTCTTCCTTGTCAGGTATATTCCTAGGCGTTGAATATGTGGTGTTGAGTCCATTTCGTGGAGCAAGGAGTAGGTTTTGTCTATTACATATTTGGCTCATGGAATGTTATCTGTGCTAATTTCAGTCTCTGGTTTTATGCAGCACCCCATGGCACCTTTCCCCAGAAGCAAGCACTAGTTGGTTTTCTCAATTTGCGACCCTGTTCTGTTTTGAAATTCAGTTCATGTGTAGTCAAGTTTACATTCCGTGTATTAGTGATATCTTATGAGGTTTCTTTTTCTGTGTGACGTAGTTCACGTAGAATCACCATACCTGCATCCACTCACTATGCCGCTACGGGCCTGATGACACAGATTTCATTGCTGAGTGATATTGCATTGCACGTACGTGCCACAACTTCTTTATCCATTTTTTGCTTTCTGGGATATTTACCTGGTACTGTAGACGAGCTTCTTGGGAACACAGCCGTCCCAAACTTTGGGGTGGCTTTCTGTTTTTGATTTTAATTTCCCTAAGCAATAGGCCCATAAGTGCAATTGCCATAGGCTGTGTTGCTTTATTTCTTACGTGTTTCAGGAAACACCATACACTTCTCAAGTGTGGCTGTTCACAATTTACATCCTGCCAATCAGCATAACAATGCTCCCTGTTCTCCATATCCTGTCCTACCTTTCTGGATTTTACACTTTTTTCAGATGGCCGTTTTGCCAGGGGGGCAGTGAGATTTCATTGTAGTGCAGATTTCCTTTACAGGCTTGCTTGGTTGGCCAAAAAGGGCGTATGCGTTTTTTCCTGAATATATTCAGGAAAAAACGCATACGCCCTTTTTGGCCAAGTGCATCATTGTCGACATTCTGCCTCTTTTTCTATGCTTTCAGGGCAATTCTGGTCTACCCCCTGCAATCGTTTTCCTGAAATTCTGCCCTGCTTTCAAGTCCCCTTCGCAGGCTTACTTCACTATACTTTTGGAAGATAGCTGTCATTTATAACTCTGCAGGTTTGTGAATTACAGTGCCCCTGAGCTCCTTTCTTCAACTCGCTTTCTTGTGAGCTGGGCACAAAACCGCAGGATTCCTTCAGGCACTAATCTGTTTCCAGCAGGGCACGCTGAGCCTTTGCTTAATTCCTCTTCCTGGTTGGAAATGAGCGTTACATTTGCCCGTGCAGACATCTACAGCTAGTGTCTCATTGGTTCTCCCTATTCCTGTTCATCTTGCACATAAAATGCAAGCTGTGCCAAACAGGAGGTTAAAGGCACTGACTCTCCAAGCGGGGAGAGTGTTAGTAAAGCATCTGGAATGGTGAACCCGAGGCCCAGGATACGAAAACTGAGATGCATTTTAAATCGTTTCCCAATCACACGGTGGACCATACTGTGGGTTTCCCATGCATGTTTTACTGGAGGAAGAATCCCTTGAACCTGGAGAGTTGGGACCCATGGAATAGGTACCATGCAGTATGACTTCAAAGGGTCTGCATTTGCTCACCGAAACTCACCAATGCTATCAGCCTGAAGTGTCCAGCCTTATGTCTCAACCAGCTCTGGGAGTAGATGTGGTCAATCCCGGTTGCATCACATCCCCTGGGTGAATTATTTAAGAATTGCTCTCTATTTAACTGTCTTTGTGTTTTGTTTTTGAAATTTATTTTGATAATGGGATTTATCGGATTTTCACTGCTGTGTTTATGCCGCTGTACACACGCTTGATTCTCTTACGGAGACATATAAATCCATGGGTTTTAAGATTCTTCCTAGTCAGTTATATTCCTAGGCGTTGAATATGTGGTGTTGAGTGCATTTCGTTGAGAAAGGAGTAGGTCTTGTCTATTACATATTTGGCTTATGGAAAGTTATCTTTGCTAATTTCTGTCTCTGGTTTCATTCAGCACACAAACGCACCTTTCCCCATAAGCAAGCACTAGTTGGTTTTCTAAATTTGCGACCATGTTCTGTTTTGTAATTCAATTCATGTGTAGTCAAGTTTACATTCCGTGTATTAATGATATCTTATGATGTTTCTTTTTCTGTGTGACGTAGTTCACGTAGAATCACCGTACCTGCATCCACTCACTATGCCTCTACGGGCCTGATGACACAGATTTCATTGTTGAGTGATATTGCATTGCACGTACGTGCCACAACTTCTTTATCCATTTTTCCTTTCTGGGATATTTACATGGTACTGTAGACGAGCTTCTTGGGAACACAGCCGTCCCAAACTTTGGGGTGGCATTCTGTTATTGATTTTAATTTCCCTAAGCAATAGGACCATAAGTGTAATTGCCATAGGCTGTGTTGCTTTATTTCTTACGTGTTTCACGAAACACCATACACTTCTCCAGGGTGGCTGTTCACAATTTACATCCTGCCAGTCAGCATAACAAGGCTCCCTGTTCTCCATATCCTGTCCTACCTTTCTGGATTTTACACTTTTTTCAGATGGCCCTTTTGCCCGGGGGGCAGTGAGATTTCATTGTAGTGCCGATTTCCTTTTCAGGCTTGCTTGGTTGGCCAAAAAGGGCGTATGCGTTTTTTCCTGAATATATTCAGGAAAAAACGCATACGCCCTTTATGGCCAAGTGCATCATTGTCAACGTTCTGCCTCTTTTCCTATACTCTCAGGGCAATTCCAGTCTACCCCCTGCAATCGTTTCCCTGAAATTCTGCCCCGCTTTCAAGTCCCCTTCGCAGGCTTACTTCAATATACTTTTGGAAGATAGCTGTCATTTATAACTCTGCAGGTTTGTGAATTACAGTGCCCCTGAGCTCCTTTCTTCAACTCGCTTTCTTGTGAGCTGGGCACAAAACAGCAGGATTGCTTCAGGCACTAATGTGTTTCCAGCAGGGCACGCTGAGCCTTTGGTTAATTCCTCTTCTTGGTGGGAAATGAGCGTTACATTTGCCCGTGCAGACACCTACAGCTAGTCTCTCATTGGTTCTCCCTATTCCTGTTCATCTTGCACAGCAATTGCAAGCTGTGCCAAAGAGGAGGTTAAATGCACTGACTCTCCAAGCAGGGAGAGTGTTAGTAAAGCATCTGGAATGGTGAACCCGAGGACCAGGATACGAAAACTGAGATGCATTTTAAATCGTTTCCCAATCACACGGTGGACGATACTCTGGGTTTCCCATGCATGTTTTAGCTGGAGGAAGAATCCCTTGAACCTGGAGAGTTGGGACCCATGGAATGGGTACCATGCAGTATGACTTCAAAGGGTCTGCATTTGCTCACCGAAACTCACCAATGCTATCAGCCTGAAGTGTCCAGCCTTATGTCTCAACCAGCTCTGGGTGTAGATGTGGTCAATCCCGGTTGCATCACATGCCCTGAGTGAATTATTTAAGAATAGCTCTCTATTTCACTGTCCTTCTGTGTTTTTTTTGAAATTTATTTTGATAATGGGATTTATCGGATTTTCACTGCTGCCTTTCGTCCACTTTACACATGCTTGATTCTCTTACGGAGACATATATATACATGGGTTTTAAGATTCTTCCTAGTCAGGTATATTCCTAGGCGTTGAATATGTGGTGTTGTGTCCATTTCGTTGAGCAAGGAGTAGGTCTTGTCTATTACATATTTGGCTTATGGAAAGTTATCTGTGCTAATTTCAGTCTCTGGTTTTATGCAGCACCCCATCTCACCTTTCCCCATAAGCAAGCACTAGTTGGTTTTCTAATCTTGCGACCCTGTTCTGTTTTGTAATTCAGTTCATGTGTAGTCAAGATTACATTCCGTGTATTACTGATATCTTATGATGTTTCTTTTTCTGTGTGACGTATTTCACGTAGAATCACCGTACCTGCATCCACTCACTATGCCGCTACGGGCCTGATGACACAGATTTCATTGCTGAGTGATATTGCATTGCACGTACGTGCCACAACTTCTTTATCCATTTTTTGCTTTCTGGGATATTTACCTGGTACTGTAGACGAACTTCTTGGGAACACAGCCGTCCCAAACTTTGGGTTGGCTTTCTGTTTTTCATTTTAATTTCCCTAAGCAATAGGACCATAAGTGCAATTGCCATAGGCTGTGTTGCTTTATTTCTTACGTGTTTCAGGAAACAACATACACTTCTCCAGGGTGTCTGTTCACAATTTACATCCTGCCAATCAGCATAACAAGACTCCCTGTTCTCCATATCCTGTCCTAACGTTCTGGATTTTACACTTTTTTCAGATGGCCCTTTTGCCCGGGGGGCCGTGAGATTTCATTCTAGTGCCGATTTCCTTTACAGGCTTCCTTGGTTGGCCAAAAAGGGCGTATGCGTTTTTTCCTGAATATATTCAGGAAAAAACGCATACGCCCTTTTTGGCCACGTGCATCATTGTCGATGTTCTGCCTCTTTTCCTATGCTTTCAGGGCAATTCCGGTCTACCCCCTGCAATCGTTTTCCTGAAATTCTGCCCTGCTTTCAAGTCCCCTTCGCAGGCTTACTTCAATATACTTTTGGAAGATAGCTGTCATTTATAACTCTGCAGGTTTGTGAATTACAGTGCCCCTGAGCTCCTTTCTTCAACTCGCTTTCTTGTGAGCTGGGCACAAAACCGCAGGATTGCTTCAGGCACTAATCTGTTTCCAGCAGGGCATGCTGAGCCATTGCTTAATTCCTCTTCCTGGTTGGAAATGAGCGTTACATTTGCCCGTGCAGACACCTACAGCTAGTCTCTCATTGGTTCTCCCTACTCCTGCTCATCTTGCACATAAATTGCAAGCTGTGCCAAACAGGAGGTTAAAGGCACTGACTCTCCAAGCGGGGAGAGTGTTAGTAAAGCATCTGGAATGGTGAACCCGAGGACCAGGATACGAAAACTGAGATGCATTTTAAATCGTTTCCCAATCACACGGTGGACCATACTGTGGGTTTCCCATGCATGTTTTAGCTGGAGGAAGAATCCCTTGAACCTGGAGAGTTGGGACCCATGGAATAGGTACCATGCAGTATGACTTCAATGGGTCTGAATTTGCTCACCGAAACTCAACAATGCTATCAGCCTGAAGTGTCCAGCCTTATGTCTCAACCAGCTCTGGGAGTAGATGTGGTCAATCCCGGTTGCATCACATGCCCTGAGTGAATTATTTAAGAATTGCTCTCTATTTCACTGTCTTTGTGTTTTGTTTTTGAAATTTATTTTGATAATGGGATTTATCGGATTTTCACTGCTGCATTTATGCCGCTGTACACACGCTTGTTTCTCTTACGGAGACATATAATTCTATGGGTTTTAAGATTCTTCCTTGTCAGGTATATTCCTAGGCGTTGAATATGTGGTGTTGAGTCCATTTCGTGGAGCAAGGAGTAGGTCTTTTCTATTACACATTTGGCTCATGGAATGTTATCTGTGTTAATTTCAGTCTCTGGTTTTATGCAGCACCCCATGGCACCTTTCCCCATAAGCAAGCACTAGTTGGTTTTCTAAATTTGCGACCCTGTTCTGTTTTGAAATTCAGTTCATGTGTAGTCAAGTTTACATTCCGTGTATTAGTGATATCTTATGACGTTTCTTTTTCTGTGTGACGTAGTTCACGTAGAATCACCGTACCTGCATCCACTCACTATGCCGCTACGGGCCTGATGACACAGATTTCATTGCTGAGTGATATTGCATTGCACGTACGTGCCACAACTTCTTTATCCATTTTTTGCTTTCTGGGATATTTACCTGGTACTGTAGACGAGCTTTTTGGGAACACAGCCGTCCCAAATATTGGGGTGGCTCTCTGTTTTTGATTTTAATTTCCCTAAGCAATAGGACCATAAGTGTAATTGCCATAGGCTGTGTTGCTTTATTTCTTACATGTTTCAGGAAACACCATACACTTCTCCAGGGTGGCTGTTCACAATTTACATCCTGCCAGTCAGCATAACAAGGCTCCCTGTTCTCCATATCCTGTCCTACCTTTCTGGATTTTACACTTTTTTCAGATGGCCCATTTGCCCGGGGGGCAGTGAGATTTCATTGTAGTGCCGATTTCCTTTACAGGCTTGCTTGGTTGACCAAAAAGGGCGTATGCGTTTTTTCCTGAATATATTCAGGAAAAAACGCATACGCCCTTTTTGGCCAAGTGCATCATTGTCGACGTTCTGCCTATTTTCCTATGCTTTCAGGGCAGTTCCGGTCTACCCCCTGCAATCGTTTTCCTGAAATTCTGCCCTGCTTTCAAGTCCCCTTCGCAGGCTTACTTCAATATACTTTTGGAAGATAGCTGTCATTTATAACTCTGCAGGTTTGTGAATTACAGTGCCCCTGAGCTCCTTTCTTCAACTCGCTTTCTTGTGAGCTGGGCACAAAACCGCAGGATTGCTTCAGGCACTAATCTGTTTCCAGCAGGGCATGCTGAGCCTTTGCTTAATTCCTCTTCCTGGTTGGAAATGAGCGTTACATTTGCCCGTGCAGACACCTACAGCTAGTCTCTCATTGGTTCTCCCTATTCCTGTTCATCTTGCACATAAATTGCAAGCTGTGCCAAACAGGAGGTTAAAGGCACTGACTCTCCAAGCGGGGAGAGTGTTAGTAAAGCATCTGGAATGGTGAACCCGAGGACCAGGATACGAAAACTGAGATGCATTTTAAATCGTTTCCCAATCACATGGTGGACCATACTGTGGGTTTCCCATGCATGTTTTAGCTGGAGGAAGAATCCCTTGAAACTGGAGAGTTGGGACCCATGGAATAGGTACCATGCAGTATGACTTCAAAGGGTCTGCATTTGCTCACCGAAACTCAGCAATGCTATCAGCCTGAAGTGTCCAGGCTTATGTCTCAACCAGCTCTGGGTGTAGATGTGTTAAATCCCGGTTGCATAACATGCCCTGAGTGAATTATTTAAGAATTGCTCTCTATTTCACTGTCTTTGTGTTTTGTTTTTGAAATTTATTTTGATAATGGGATTTATCGGATTTTCACTGCTGCGTTCATGCCGCTGTACACACGCTTGATTCTCTTACGGAGACATATAAATCCATAGGTTTTAAGATTCTTCCTAGTCAGGTGTATTCCTAGGCGTTGAATATGTGGTGTTGAGTCCATTTCGTTGAGCAAGGAGTAGGTCTTGTCTATTACATATTTGGCTTATGGAAAGTTATCTGTGCTAATTTCAGTCTCTGGTTTTATGCAGCATCCCAACCCACATTTCCCAATAAGCAAGCACCAGTTGGTTTTCAAAATTTGAGACCCTGTTCTGTTTTGTAATTCAGTTCATGTATAGTCAAGTTTACATTCCGTGTATTAGTGATATCTTATGACGTTTCTTTTCTCTGTGACGTAGTTCACGTAGAATCACCGTACCTGCATCCACTCACTATGCCGCTACGGGCCTGATGACACAGATTTCATTGCTGAGTGATATTGCATTGCACGTACGTGCCACAACTTCTTTATCCATTTTTTGCTTTCTGGGATATTTACCTGGTACTGTAGACGAGCTTTTTGGGAACACAGCCGTCCCAAATATTGGGGTGGCTCTCTGTTTTTGATTTTAATTTCCCTAAGCAATAGGACCATAAGTGTAATTGCCATAGGCTGTGTTGCTTTATTTCTTACATGTTTCAGGATACACCATACACTTCTCCAGGGTGGCTGTTCACAATTTACATCCTGCCAATCAGCATAACAAGGCTCCCTGTTCTCCATATCCTGTCCTACCTTTCTGGATTTTACACTTTTTTCAGATGGCCCTTTTGCCCGGGGGGCAGTGAGTCTTCATTGTAGTGCAGATTTCCTTTACAGGCTTGCTTGGTTGGCCAAAAAGGGCGTATGCCTTTTATCCTGAATATATTCAGAAAAAAACGCATACGCCCTTTTTGGCCAAGTGCATCATTGTCGACGTTCTGCCTCTTTTCCTATGCTTTCAGGAAATTCCAGTCTACCCCCTGCAATCGTTTTCCTGAAATTCTGCCCCGCTTTCAAGTCGCCTTGGCAGGCTTACTCCAATATATTTTTGGAGGATAGCTGTCATTTATAACTCCGCAGGTTTGTGAATTAAATTGCCCCTGAGCTCCTTACTTCAACTCGCTTTTCTTGTGAGCTGGGCACAAAACCGCAGGATTGCTTCAGGCCCTAATCTGTTTCCGACAGGGCATGCTGAGCCTTTGGTTACTTCCTCTTCCTGGTGGGAAATGAGCGTTACATTTGCCCGTGCAGACACCTACAGCTAGTCTCTCATTGGTTCTCCATATTCCTGTTCATCTTGCACAGAAATTGCAAGCTGTGCCAAACAGGAGGTTAAAGGCACTGACGCTCCGAGCGTGGAGAGTGTTAGTAAAGCATTTGGAATGGTGAACCCGAGGACCAGGATACGAAAACTGAGATGCATTTTAAATCGTTTCCCAATCACACGGTGGACCATACTGTGGGTTTCCCATGGATGTTTTAGCTGGAGGAAGAATCCCTTGAACCTGGAGAGTTGGGACCCATGGAATAGTTACCATGCAGTATGACTTCAAATGGTCTGCATTTGCTCACCGAAACTCACCAATGCTATCATCCTGAAGTGTCCAGCCTTATGTCTCAACCAGCTCTGGGTGTAGATGTGGTCAATCCCGGTTGCATCACATGCCCTGTGTGAATTATTTAAGAATTGCTCTCTATTTCACTGTCTTTGTGTTTTGTTTTTGAAATTTATTTTGATAATGGGATTTATCGGATTTTCACTGCTGCGTTTATGCCGCTGTACACACGCTTGATTCTCTTACGGAGACATATAATTCTATGGGTTTTAAGATTCTTCCTTTTCAGGTATATTCCTAGGCGTTGAATATGTGCTGTTGAGTCCATTTCGTTGAGCAAGGAGTACGTCTTGTCTATTACATATTTGGCTCATGGAATGTTATCTGTGCTAATTTCAGTCTCTGGTTTAATGCAGCACCCCATGGCACCTTTCCCCTAAGCAAGCACTAGTTGGTTTTCTATATTTGCGACCCTGTTCTGTTTTGTAATTCAGTTCATGTGTAGTCAAGTTTACATTCCGTGTATTAGTGATATCTTATGACGTTTATTTTTCTGTGTGACGTAGTTCACGTAGAATCACCGTACCTGCATCCACTCACTATGCCGCTACGGGCCTGATGACACAGATTTCATTGCTGAGTGATATTGCATTGCACGTACGTGCCACAACTTCTTTATCCATTTTTTGCTTTCTGGGATATTTACCTGGTACTGTAGACGAGCTTTTTGGGAACACAGCTGTCCCAAATATTGGGGTGGCTCTCTGTTTTTGATTTTAATTTCCCTAAGCAATAGGACCATAAATGTAATTGCCATAGGCTGTGTTGCATTATTTCTTACATGTTTCAGGATACACCATACACTTTTCCAGGGTGGCTGTTCACAATTTACATCTTGCCAATCAGCATAACAAGGCTCCCTGTTCTCCATATCCTGTCCTACCTTTCTGGATTTTACACTTTTTTCAGATGGCCCTTTTGCCCGGGGGGCAGTAAGTCTTCATTGTAGTGCAGATTTCCTTTACAGGCTTGCTTGGTTGGCCAAAAAGGGCGTATGCCTTTTTTCCTGAATATATTCAGAAAAAATCGCATACGCCCTTTTTGGCCAAGTGCATCATTGTCGATGTTCTGCCTCTTTTCCTATGCTTTCAGGCAATTCCAGTCTACCCCCTGCAATCGTTTTCCTGAAATTCTGCCCCGCTTTCAAGTCCCCTTGGCAGGCTTACTTCAATATATTTTTGGAGGATAGCTGTCATTTATAACTCTGCAGGTTTGTGAATTAAATTGCCCCTGAGCTCCTTTCTTCAACTCGCTTTTATTGTGAGCTGGGCACAAAACCGCAGGATTGCTTCAGGCCCTAATCTGTTTCCGACAGGGCACGCTGAGCCTTTGGTTAATTCCTCTTCCTGGTGGGAAATGAGCGTTACATTTGCCCGTGCAGACACCTACAGCTAGTCTCTCATTGGTTCTCCATATTCTTGTTCATCTTGCACAGAAATTGCAAGCTGTGCCAAACAGGAGGTTAAAGGCACTGACTCTCCAAGCGGGGAGAGTGTTAGTAAAGCATCTGGAATGGTGAACCCGAGGAGCAGGATACGAAAACTGAGATGCATTTTAAATCGTTTCCCAATCACACAGTGGACCATACTGTGGGTTTCCCATGCATGTTTTAGCTGGAGGAAGAATCCCTTGAACCTGGAGAGTTGGGACCCATGGAATAGGTACCATGCAGTATGACTTCAAAGGGTCTGCATTTGCTCACCGAAACTCACCAATGCTATCAGCCTGAAGTGTCCAGCCTTATGTCTCAACCAGCTCTGGGTGTAGATGTGGTCAATCCCGGTTGCATCACATGCCCTGAGTGAATTATTTAAGAATAGCTCTCTATTTCACTGTCCTTGTGTTTTTTTTTTGAAATTTATTTTGATAATGGGATTTATCGGATTTTCACTGCTGTGTTTATGCCGCTGTACACACGCTTGATTCTCTTACGGAGACATATAAATCCATGGGTTTTAAGATTCTTCCTAGTCAGTTATATACCTAGGCGTTGAATATGTGCTGTTGAGTCCATTTCGTTGAGCAAGGCATAGGCCTTTTCTATTACATATTTGGCTTAGGGAAAGTTATTTGTGCTAATTTCAGTCTCTGATTTTATGCAGCACCCTAAGGCACCTTTCCACATAATCAAGCACTAGTTGGTTTTCTAAATTTGAGAACCTGTTCTGTTTTGTAATTCAGTTCATGTGTAGTCAAGTTTACATTCCGTGTATTAGTGATATCTTATGATGTTTCTTTTTCTGTGTGACGTAGTTCACGTAGAATCACCGTACCTGCATCCACTCACTATGCCGCTACGGGCCTGATGACACAGATTTCATTGCTGAGTGATATTGCATTGCACTTACGTGCCACAACTTCTTTATCCACTTTTTGCTTTCTGGGATATTTACCTGGTTCTGTAGACGAGCTTCTTGTGAACACAGCCGTCCCAAACATTGGGATGGCTGTCTGTTTTTGATTTTAATTTCCCTAAGCTATAGGACCATAAGTGCAAGTGCCTTAGGCTGTGTTTCTTTGTTTCTTACGTGTTTCAGGAAACACCATACACTTCTCCAGGGTGGCTGTTGGCAATTTACATCCTGCCAATCAGCATAACAAGGGTCCCTGTTCTCCATAGCCTGCCCTACCTTTCTGGATTTTCCACTTTTTTCAGATGGCCCTTTTGCCAGGGTGGCAGTGAGACTTCATTGTAGTGCATACTTCCTTTACAGGCTTGCTTGGTTGGCCAAAAAGTGCGTATGCATGTTTTCCTGAATATATTCAAGAAAAAACACATACGCACTTTTTGGCCAAGTGCATCATTGTCGACGTTGTGCCTGTTTTCCTATGCTTTCAGGGCAATTCCAGTCTAACCTCTGCAATCGTCTTCCTGAAATTCTGCCCCTATTTCCAGTCCCCTTTGCAGGCTTACTTCAATATATTTTTGGAGGATAGCTGTCATTTATAACTCTGCAGGTTTGTGAATTACAGTGCCCCTGAGCTCCTTTCTTCAACTCGCTTTCTTGTGAGCTGGCCCCAAAACCGCAGGATTGCTTCAGGCCCTAATCTGTTTCCGGCAGGGCACGCTGAGCCTTTGGTTACTTCCTGTTCCTGGTGGGAAATGAGCATTACATTTGCCCGTGCAGACACCTACATCTAGTCTCTCATTGCTTCTCCTATTCCTGTTCATCTTGCACAGAAATTGCAAGCTGTGCCAAATAGTTGGTTAAAGGCACTGACTCTCCAAGCGGGGAGAGTGTTAGTAAAGCATCTGGAATGGTGAACCCGAGGACCAGGATACGAAAACTGAGATGCATATTAAATCGTTTCCCAATCACACGGTGGACCATACTCTGGGTTTCCCATGCATGTTTTAGCCAGAGGAAGAATCCTTTGAACCTGGGGAGTTGGGACCCATGGAATGGGTACCATGCAGTATGATTTCAAAGGGACTGCATTTGCTCACCGAAACTCACCAATGCTATCAGCCTGAAGTGTCCAGCCTTATGTCTCAACCAGCTCTGGGTGTAGTTGTGGTAAATCCCGGTTGCATCACATACCCTGAGTGAATTATTTAAGAATTGCTCTCTATTTCACTGTGTATGTGTTTTGTTTTTGAAATTTATTTTGATAATGGGATTTATCGGATTTTCACTGCTGCATTTATGCCGCTGTACACATGCTTGATTCTCTTACGGAGACATATAAATCCATGGGTTTTTAGATTATTCCTAGTCAGGTATATTCCTAGGCGTTGAATATGTGGTGTTGAGTCCATTTCGTTGAGCAAGGAGTAAGTCTTTTCTATTACATATTTGGCTTATGGAATGTTATCTGTGCTAATTTCAGTCTCTGGTTTTATGCAGCACCCCAAGGCACCTTTCCCCATAAGCAAGCAGTAGTTGGTTTTCTAAATTTGAGACCTTGTTCTGTTTTGTATTACAGTTGATGTGTAGTCAAGTTTACATTCCGTGTATTAGTGATATCTTATGATGTTTCTTTTTCTGTGTGACGTAGTTCACGTAGAATCACCGTACCTGCATCCACTCACTATTCCGCTACGGGCCTGATGACACAGATTTCATTGCTGAGTGATATTGCATTGTACGTACGTGCCACAACTTCTTTATCCATTTTTTGCTTTCTGGGATATTTACCTGGTACTGTAGACGAGCTTCTTGTGAACACAGCCATCCCAAACATTGGGGTGGCTGTCTGTTTTTGATTTTAATTTCCGTAATCTTTGGGACCATAAGTGGAAGTGCCATAGGCTGTGTTGCTTTGTTTCTTATGTGTTTCAGGAAACACCACACAGTTCTCCAGCGTGCCTGTTGGCAATTTACATCCTGCCAATCAGCATAACAAGGCTCCCTGTTCTCCATATCCTGTCCTACCTTTCTGGATTTTACACTTTTTGCAGATGGCCCTTTTGCCCGGGGGGTGAGTGAGATTTCATTGTAGTGCAGATTTCATTTACAGGCTTGCTTGTTTGGCCAAAAAGGGCGTATGCGTTTTTTCCTGAATATATTCAGGAAAAAACGCATACGCCCTTTTTGGCCAAGTGCATCATTGTCGACGTTCTGCCTCTTTTCCTATGCTTTCTGGGCAATTCCAGTCTACCCCCTGCAATCGTTTTCCTGAAATTCTGTCCCGCTTTCAAGTCCTCTTCGCAGACTTACTTCAATATATTTTTGGAGGATAGCTGTCATTTATAACTCTGCAGGTTTGTGAATTACAGTGCCCCTGAGCTCCTTTCTTCAACTCGCTTTCTTGTGAGCTGGGCACAAAACCGCAGGATTGCTTCAGGACCTAATCTGTTTCCGGCAGTTCACGCTGAGCCTTTGGTTAATTCCTCTTCCTGGTGGGAAATGAGCGTTACATTTGCCCGTGCAGACACCTACAGCTAGTCTCTCATTGGTTCTCCCTATTCCTGTTCATCTTGCGCAGAAATTGCAAGCTGTGGCAAACAGGAGGTTAAAGGCACTGACTCTCCAAGCGGGGAGAGTGTTAGTAAACCGTCTGGAGTGGTGAACCCGAAGACCAGGATACGAAAACTGAGATGCATTTTAAATCATTTCCTAATCACACGGTGCACCATACTCGGCGTTTCCCACGCATGTTTTAGCTGAAGAAAGAATCCCTTGAACCTGGAGAGTTGGGACCCTTGGAATGTGTACCATGCAATATGACTTCAAAGGATCTGCATTTGTTCACCGAAACTCACCAATGCTATCAGCCTGAAGTTTCCAGCCTTATGTCTCAACCAGCTCTGGGTGTAGATGTGGTAAATCTAGGTTTCATCCCATGCCCTGAGTGAATTATTTAAGAATTGCTACCTATTTCACCGTCATTGTGTTTTGTTTTTGAAATTTATTTTAATAATGGGATTTATCGGATTTTCACTGCGTCGTTTATGCCGCTGTACACGCGCTTGATTCTCTTACGGAGACATATAAGTCCATGGGTTTTAAGATTCTTACTAATCCGGTATATTCTTAGGCATTGAATATGGCGTGTTGAGTCCATTTCGTTGAGCAAGGAGTAGGTCTTGGCTATTGCATATTTGGCTTATGGAATGGTATTTGTGCTAATTTCAATCTCTCGTTTTATGCAGCACCCCAACTCACCTTTCCCCTTAAGGAAGCATAAGTTGATTTTCTTAATTTGAAACCCTCTTCTCTTTTGTAATTCAGTTCATGTGTAGCCATGTTAACATTCCATGTATTAGTAATATCTTATGTCTTTTTCTTTTTGAATTATGTGACTTCGAATGATCACACGTAACTTCTCTGGAGTTGTTATAACTGGCCGTATTTCATTGATTTCCAGGCTGAGTAATATTCCACTCTACATAAGCACCACATCTCTATCCGTTTTTTCTCTGCAGATACATTTAAGTTATATCCTAGTCGAGGATCTTTTAAACAGAGAGGTGGTAAACATTGGGGTGCCTGTGTCCTCTCGATTTTTGTTTTTCCCAAGATATACGTCCATGAGTGCAAGTGCCCTGTGCTCGGTAGCTCAATTTTTAGATGCTTTAGTAAACACAATACACTTATCCAGAGTGACCGTTGGCAATATACATTTCCACTATAAGACTCACAGGGCTCCCTTTTCTCCTTGCCCTGTCCTGCATTTCTGGTGTTTACACTTTATGAGGACGGCTCTTCTGACTGATGCAAAGTGATATGTTTTGTAGTATTGATTTCCAGTGCCCACCTGTTTGGTTGGCTAAAAAAGTGTATGCCCTTTTCTTGAATATATACAGAAAAAGACGCATACACCCTTTTTGTCCAACTGCAATGTTGGCAATGTTCAGCCCCTTTTCTTGTGCTTAATGGCGAGTCCTTTCTACCTCTTCCAATCCCTTTCCTGCCATTCTCCGTTGCTTACAAGTCCTTTTCTCTGACTTTCCTCAAGACATTTTTCAGTGATAGATATTTTCAATTCTGCAGTTTCGTGAATTTTAGTGCCCCTGAGTTCCATTTTCCAACTTGTGTTTATGGGAACTGGCCACAAAGCATCAGGATTCCTCAAGCCCTATTCTGTTTCCATGGGCAACCCTAGCCTTTGGTCAATTCGTCTTCCTGATTGGAAATTAGAGTGACATGTGCCTGTCCGAACACCTAGGACTTGTCTCTCATTGTTCCTCCTCCTTCTGCTTCATCCTCTGGACAAATTCCAAACTGTATGCAACAGGATGTTGACAGTGCTGACATCTCCAAGTGGGGAGACTGTTAGTAAAGACGCTGGAGTGGTGAACCCTAGCACCAAGAGATGAGGAGATGAGATGCTTTTTCCAAACTTTTCCCGATCAGATGGTATACCATCCTCTGGGTGTGACAGGCATGTTTTAGGTGTAGGAAGGGTCCCATTCATGTGAGGAGAACACCAGGGGATTTTCAATATCAGTGTCTCTCTGCAACCCAAACTGGGGAATTTTTTAAGCTACGGCTACACATATGTTCATTAAGGGCCTTGGGAAGTAGGCAGAGTGCAAACTTTAGATGATTGAAGTCTTCACAGTCAGAAGCACTCACCACTGTCTTCCCTTTGATTCCATTTTTACTGTCATTGATGGATGATGTCAATAAAAATATCTATTCTTTTTCAGATCATTTCCCCTTATAGGTTATTGCAAAATATTGAGTGTAGTTCCCTGTGCTATACAGTAGTTCCTTGCTGATGATTTCATACATAGCAGTGTGTATGTGTTAATCCCAAACTGTTAATTTATCCCTCCTCCTACCATTTCCCTCTGGTAATAATAAATTATAAGATTTTATGCTTCTCAGAAATGGGGGAGCTGAAAGAGAGGTATCATTTTCAATGCAAAAGCATTTAAAACAAGATTGAAGCTTTAACCAGGATTATTAGATGTACATCCTTGGAAAGAAATCACTTTGTTTCTCTAATATTGACCTGACAAAGAAGACAAACCTTTTCACTGAACTTGCTTATAAGAAAGTGATGGAAATATCAAATGGAAGTGTTAGAAACATCTTATTTTACCCGAGCCTTATACACTGTTCTATGTTAATTACAGTTTGGCTCACACATCTGTTCATTGAAGTTACAATGTTCTCAATTTCTGTTACTGATCCTCCAGAGTGGACGCCAACAAGTGTCCCCCTGCCCAGTGTCATTGGAGCCAATAGATCGAGACTGAGCTTGGTTCAAAAGCAAAGGAAACTTTATATTTTGATCAGAGAATGGAGAGGTGCTACCCTGTGGGCTGTGGGCTGGGCTGCTGTGTAGAGATCCTGTCAGAGTCACTGGGAGGGAGGGGGCTGAGCTCTCGAGGACCTGGTTGGCTGCAGCTCAGGCTCTATTTCACAGAGTCTGAACTGGTCCCCAGGAGCTGAAGTGTCATCGAGCCATTCTGCTCTAGGAAATCTGGTCTGAAGTGCCGGGTGTGGAACCTCTGTATGCGGGACCCTAGGAGCACCTGAAGTTAGACAAAGCACAAAGGATAAAAATGGTTAGACTTTATTTTATTGCCCAGATTCTATTTTTATCTCCCAGGCATTTTTAAGGGGCTTTGCCTGGGACAAACTTCTCTTCTGCCTTTTGTCCCTTTCCTCATTCTTGGAGTGCTGCGGGTGCAGACCCTTCTTCTGTAACTGCTGAGTGCTGAGTTAGGAGGCTTCATACCCGTGGGCGAGGGTCAGAACTTCTCCCCAGCAGCCTCCAGGTGACGTTGATTGTCCCCAGGCCTCCTGCCTCCCTGCTCGTCCGCCTGAGCACCAGTATTGGAAGTGTTATAGATTCTAATGACCTTTAAGGGTCCAGAAAGGAGATGTGCAGTGGCGCTGTGAGGTCCAGTTTCACTCCGCCCCACATTTGTTCGGCCACCTTAGGCTGACCGTTTCTGCCAGCCTAGATGCTCTGACTGACCGTTTCTGCCAGCCTAGATGCTCTGACCAACAGTCTGCACTTTTTTCCATTAGGCCCCTGAATTAACGTAAAAACAGCCCCAGGTGTCAGGATCCTGCCTGCTCAGCTCCCAGATTGTCCAGGGTCAGTGGTGATGAAGGATCATGATGGTCACTGGGTCAAGAGCCTTTGGAAGTAAACAGGAGTCCAGCCGGTCTTATTGGCCACCATCATCAGGGTGTCTGTAGGCTTTTCTATGGTGACAGCATGATATACGGTTCCCCCGCCAAGATTATTAGCTCCCCTCTGGGTACAGTAAGTACTGCAAGCAGTAGTCTACTCTTTTGGGACACACTCTTGTTGTTTTATGAGAGAAACTCCAGGTCAAGTGATGGTCACACGGGTCGTCATGGTGCCCCATTGCCCCCGGTTATCTCTCTGGAGGTTGGAGTTGGAGGGCCTCCTCAATCGAGGTCAGTGTGCCCACGGAGCAAACCCTGCAACTTCAGGGCATGGTTGGGGGTTAGGATCACCACGTGGGGTCCGTTTCCCTTAGAAGGGAGGTGGCCTTTTGGGCTGCTGATTTCCAGGTTTTCAGATACCACCAGTATCTTGGCCAGATGTGGCGGTGGGCCAAGCCCCTTGGTGACCATAGTGTATCCTACCTGGATGGCATTCTTGCATTGTTCCATTTCAAGTGGTCCCAGTTTTTGCACTAATACTCCAATGGCGATTCACCTTTCACCAGGAATGTAAAGGTCAAAGGGTTTAGCTAAATTAGGGAGTTCCAGGGCAAGGGTCTGAATTGACTGCTCTTTCCATTCTTGAAAGGCCACTTCTGGATTCTATTCAAACGGATCATCATCTTTTCCTTTCAGTGTTTCATATAGAGGCCCAGCTAGTAGACTGTAGTTAGGGATCCAGAGGCAGGAAACCCTGGCTTCCCCAGGAACCCCTAAGCTGTCTTCTAGTTTCAGAAAGGGGTAAGGCTGTAAATTGTTTCTTCCCTTTCCTGGGATGGGCTTCTCCGACCTTCTGTGAGAATGAAGCCCAGGCAGGTCACCGTAGTCTGTGATACTTGAGCTTTTTCGTGGACAACTTCTATCCTTTATTGGCTTGGTAGTTCTGAGGCCTCCTTAGTAGGGCTGGCGATCAGAATGTCGTCTGAATATTGAAGGAGTGTTTCCTTTTCCAGAGGTAGAACTTTTAGGTCTTTAGCTGAGCTTTCCCCAAAGATGGTGTGGGAATTTTTGAACCCTTGGGGCAAGACAGCCGGGAAGTATTGTTTTAGTTGTATATTGAGTCTTGTCACTCACAAGCCAAAATTTCTTGTGACTCTGGGACTAATGGAATACAAAAGAAGGCATCAGTGAAGACTAATACAGAATACCAAGTCCTGGTGGTTGGTAGAATGACCAGCAGGGTGTAGGATTTAGGAACTACTGGAGGTATATCCTCAGTGGCTTCACTGACTGTCCTGACATCCTTTACCAGGACTCCAGCAGCCCATGGGGCTCTCGAGGTCAGGCCAATCCCAGGATATGGAGCTCACCTGGGCAGGTACCCTACCCCCACCCCAGCCCACGGGGCTCTCGTGTTCAGGCCCCTCCCAGGATATGGGATTCCCTGGGCAGCTCCTCTGCAGTCCATGGGGCTCCCGTGGTCAGGCCGCTCCCAGGATACAGAGCTACCCTTGCAGGTACCTTGGCAGGGCTGGGCACACAGGAACCGTGCACATAGCCCTCATTGCAGAGCACTCCCAGCTCACCTGTCGCTCAGATCTGACACAGAGCACCTCAGAGCAGGACTTGAACTAACAAACAGCAGCTCTGACAGGTCTGTGACCCTGGGCATCACTCAGTGCGGCCTCCTCCACCTGGTCTTCCAGAGACTTCCACTGCACCCGGGGCACCAGGCCTCTGTCTCCAACCACCACCCACCCCTCCTCTCCCTGACTCCTGGGTTCCTCTCATTAGGAGAGGGTTTTCTTGAAGTTGTCTCCCACTCATGGGCCAGATAATATAATTAGAAAACAAGCCAGAGCTGCAGCCCTTGTCTATCCTGACTCTCAGGAGCCCACACCTGTTCCTTGGACCTGGCCAATTCAGCAAGTTTCATTTTCAGCAACTGTGAGCCCCTGAGGGGTGATTATTGGCTGGCTTGGGAAGCCTGACCGTGCCGGCCAGCCCTCCCCAGGTGTGCCTGGGTTGAGATCAATATAAACACCGCTCCAGGCAGCAAGAGCCCCTGCAGCTGTGCCTGACGCCATTTTCTCTGCCCTGTCAGCAGTCTCGGGGCTGGGCTGGTGGGAGGGAGTGAGAGGCCACGGCTTTGTGGGTGTCCCAGTGTGAGTGGGGCTCTGCTGGACTTTCTGCAGCAGTTGCCAAGATGCTACCTGCTAAAGAAGAGGATGTGTCACCCACACCTGCCGCTGGAATTTCTCCCTGGGCACAGGTGAGGAAGGAAGAAAGCAGTGGGGGCCGGGACAGCAGGGGTATCTCAGGCAGGGAAATGGAGAGCTTCCAGAAGAGCACCCAGGGCCAGGACCATCCTGGCTGGCCTGCAGGCACCAAGTCGGCTGGCATGCTGTCCCTCATGTGGATCCATGGCCCTTCCTCTAGGTTTTCAAGTCCTTGTACATATTCAGGTGTTTAGCCTTGGAAGGGTGGGAACATTTCAGCAGCAGCTGGCCTGGGGCTTGGCCCACGTTTACTCACAGATACCTCGGCACGGTCCCCCAGCTTTGCAGTGAGGACGCTTGTTGCGAGGAGCATGCTGGCTGAATGGGAGATGATTCCCCACCACTGACCAACTTCAGAATTGTTTGCAATTGGAGCAAGTGCCCTGAAACGGTTTTCCTCTGTGTAACTGGTGGGTTCTGTTCTTTTTTATCTTTTTTTCGTTTTTGGTTCAAGGTAGATTTTATTCCTCTTTTGTGTATTTACAGATATAAGCATGGAAATAATTTATTCATATAAATACATGTATGTGAAGGGAAGAATATTTTTTCTGTTTTATTTTTTTAATTTTATTTTTTTATTTTGAATTTAATTTTATATTTTTTTACAGCAGGTTGTTTTTGGTTATCTACTTTATACATATAAATGTATACATACCAATCCCAATATCTCAACTCCTCCCACCACCATCCCCAACAGCTTTCCCCCCTTGTTGTCCATACGTTTGTTGTATACATGTGTTGCTCTATTTCTGCCTTGCAAAACGGTTCATCTGTACAATTTTTCTAGGTTCCACATATATACATTAATATACAAGATTGTTTTTCTCTTTCTGACTTCACTCTGTATGACAGTCTCTAGATCCATCAACGTCTCTACAAATGTCCCAATTTCATTCCTTTTTATGGCTTAGTAATATTCCATTTTATATATGTAACACATCTTTATGCATTCGTCTGTCTGTGGGCATTTAGGTTGCTTCCATTTCCTGGATAGTGTAAATAGTGATGCAATGAACATTGTGGTGAATGTCTCTTTTTGATTTATGGTTTTGTCTGGGTATATGCCCAGCAGAGGGATTGCTGTATCATATGGTAATTCTATTCTTAGTTTTATAAGAAATTCCATAATGTTCTCCACAGTGACTGTATCAATTTACGTTCCCAACAATAGTGGAAGAGGATTCCTTATCTCCACACCGTTACCAGCATTTGTTGTTTGTAGATTTTCTGATGATGCCCATTCTAATAGGTGTGAGGTGATACACCATGGATGAGTCTATTTCGTTGAGCAAAGAGTAGGTCTTGTTTATTACGTATTTGGCTTATGGAATGGTATGTGTGCTAATTTCAATCTGTTTTTATACAGCAGCCCAACTCAACTTTCCCCTTAAGCAAGCATAAGGTCTTTATCTAAATGTGAGACTCTGTTCGGTTTTGTAATTCAGTTTATGTGTAGCCAAGTTTACACTCCCTCTATTAGTGATATCTTATGATAATTATCTTTCTTTGTGTGACATATTTCTCTTAGAATCATCATAATTAAATCCACTCAATTTGCTGCTACAGGCCTGATGACATTGATTTCACTGCTGAGTGATATTCCGTTGTACATAAGTAGCACAACTTCTTTATCCATTTTTTTCTTTCTGGGATATTTAATTTGTACTGGACTCGAGGTTCTTGTAAACACAGCAGCCCTAAATTTTGTGTTGGCTGTGTCTTGTTGATTTTAATTTTCCTAAGCTATAGGGCCAAAAGTGGAAGTGCCCTAGGCTCTGTAGCTTTGTTTTTTAGATGTTTCAGGATACACCATGAACATCTCCAGAGTGTCTGTTGGCAATTTACATCCCGCCCATCAGCATAACACGGCTCCCTGTTCTTCATGGCCTGTCCTGTGTTTCTGGTTTTTACACTTTATTCAGATGGCCTTTTAGACGAATGGGAAATGTGACTTCATTGTAGTGTGGATTTCCATTGCTGGAGTGCTTGGTTGGCCAAAATGTTCATATGCGTTTTTTCCTGAATATATTCAGGAAAAATGTATACGCACTTTTTGTCCATGTGCATCACTGTCAAAGATCTGCCGCTTTTCATATGCTTTAAATGCAATTCCAATCTACCTCTTGAAATATGATTCCTGCAATTCTGCCTCGTTTTCAAGTCCTCTTTGCAGACTTACTTCGATATATTTTTGCCAATAGCTGTCATTTATCTCTGCAGGTTTGTGAATTACAGTGCCCCTGAGCTCCTTTCTTAACTGGCTTCCTTGTAAGCTGGCCACAAAACTGCAGGTTTGCTTCAGGCCATAATCAGGGTCCGGCACGGCACTCTGAGCCTTTGGTTAATTCCTCTTCCTGGTGGGAAATTAGAGTTAAATGTGCCCCTCCAGATACCTGCCTCACTCCCAGCCACATGGTGATGTATGTCCTCAGGTTTGAGGCCATATGTGATGGGTTCCTCATCTTTTGATGATGTGGCCCCACTGGTGTGTGGACACTCCTGCCTGGTTCCCATCCCCTTGGTGATGTGGGCCCTCTGGTGAGCCTCTGATCCTGGTTGGGTTCCTCACACATCCGTGAGGTGAGCCCTCTTCTCTGAGGTCACTCCTGCCTGGCTGGCACAACCCGCCTTGTTGACTTCGGCACCCTGGTGGCAGTTGGAGCCTGCTGGGAGCCTCCTTCCTGCGGTGATGAGGCCCTATGGCATCAGACCCTAATGGCGGTGTTCCCACATTTTCTGATACGTGCTAAGTGGTACGAGGGCACTCCTGCCAGGTTCCCACCCTCATGAGCGTGTGGGCCTTCTGTTCTGAGGTCCTAACGGCTGGGTTGCTCACACTTTCATGATGTGGGCCCTCTGCTGTGAGGTCAATCCTGCCTGGCTGGCGCACGTCGCCTTGGCAACGTGGACCCTCTGGTGGCAGTTGGAGCATGCTGGGGCCTCCTCCCCTCAGTGATGAGGGCCTTCTGGTGTCAGGCCCTAAGTGCTGGGCTCCACACATTTTCTGATGTGTGCCCAGTGGTGCGAGTCACTCCTGCCAGGTTCCCATCCCCATGGGCATGTGGGACTTCTGTTTGTGGTCCCAACTGCTGGGTTGCTCACAATTTCTTGATGTGGGCCCTTTGCTGTGTGTTCACTCTGGCCTGTATCCCATAGTGTCAGTGCTCTGGGCCTCCAGCTTGGAGTTTCCAACTTCTCGATTCCTCACCTTTTTTATTCTATGGGCCCTCTGTTGTGCGTCTCCTCCTGCATGCCTCACTCCCAGCCCCTTCGTGATGTGTGTCCCCTTGTTTGAGGCCACATGTGCTGTGTTCCTCACCTTTCTATAATGTGGCCACACTGGTGTGAGGACACTCTTGCCTGGTTCCCATTCCCTTGGTGATGTTGGCCCCACTGGTGTTAGGACAGTCTTGCCTGGTTCCCATCACCTTGGTGATGTTGGCCCTCTGGTGAGAGTCTGATCCTGGTTAGGTTCCTCACCCTTCTGTGAGGTGGGCCCTCTGCTCTGAGGTCACTCCTGCCTGGCTGGCACACCCCGCCTTGGCCACGTCGGCCATATGGTGGCAGTTGGAGCCTGCTGGGAGCCTCCTCCCCTCAGTGATGAGGGCCCTCTGACCTCAGGCCCTAACTGCTGGGTTCCCACATTTTCTGATTCGTGCTAAGTGGTGCAAGGACACTCCTGCCAGGTTCCCATCCCCACGGGGATGTGAGCCTTCTGCTCTGAGGTTCCAACGGCTGTGTTGCTCACAGTTTCATGATGAGGGCCCTCTGGTGTGAGTTCACTCCGGCCTAGATCCCATAGCCTAGCTGCTCCTGGCTGCCTGCCGGAGGTTCCAACTGTGGGATTCCTCACCTTTTTTATTCTATGGTCCCTCTGTTTTGAGGATCCTCTGGCCTGCCTCACTCCCAGCCCCTTGGTGATGTGTGTCCTCAGGTTTGAGGCCACGTGTGCTGGGTCCCTCAAATTATGGTGATGTAACCCCACTGGTGTGAGGACACTCCTGCCTGGTTCCCATTCCCTTGGTGATGCTGGCCCTCTGGTGACAGTCTGATCCTTGTTGGGTTCCTCACACTTCTGTGAGGTGGGCTTTCTGCTCTGAGGTCACTCCTGCCTGGTTGGCACACCCCGCCTTGGTGACATCGGCCTTATGGTGGCAGTTGGAGCCTGCTGGGAGCCTCCTCCCCTCGGTGATGAGGGTCCTCTGGCCTCAGGTCCTAACTGCTGGTTTCCCACATTTTCCGATTCGTGGAAGTGGGCCGAGGACACTCCTGTCAGGTTCCCATCCCCATAGGGATGTGGGCCTTCTGCTCTGAGGTCCCATCCGCTGGGTTGCTCACAGTTTCATGATGTGGGACCTCTGCTGTGAGTTCGCTGTGGCCTGGATCCCATAGACTCTGTGCTCTGGGCGGCCTACTGGCCGGTTCCAACTGCTGGATTCCTCACAGCTTTTATTCTGTGGGCTCTGTTTTGTGAGGATACTCCTGCTTGCCTCACTCCTAGCCCCTTGGAGATGTGGGTCCCCTGTTTTAGGCCACATGTTCTGGGTTCCTCACCTTTCTATAATGTGGCCACACTGGTGTGAGGACCCTCCTGCCTGGTTCCGATCCCCTTGGTGATGTGGGCCCTCTGGTGAGAGTCTTATCCTGGCTGGTTTCCTCACCCTTCTGTGAGGTAGGCCCTCTGCGGTGAGGTCACTCCTGCCTGGCTGGCACACATCACCTTGGTGACGTGGGCCCTCAGTTGGGAGTTGGTGTCTGCTGGGAGTCTCCGTCCCTCGGTAATGAGGGCCCTCTTGCGTCAGACCCTAACTCCTGGGCTCCCAAAATTTGCAGATGTGCGACCTGTGGTGCGAGTACACTCCTGTCAGGTTCCCAACCCCATGGGAATTTGGGCTTTCTGCTCTGAGGTCCCAACGGCTGGGGTGCTCACAGGTTCATGAGGGCCCTCTGATGGGCATTCATTCCGGCCTAGATCCCATAGGCTTGCTTCTCCTGGGCGCCTGCTGGGAGGTTCCAACTGCGGGATTCCTCACCTTTTTTATTCTATGGGCCCTCTGTTTTGAGGCTCCTCCTGCCTGCCTCAATCCCAACCCCATTGTGATGTGTGTCCTCTGGTGTGACGCCACGTGTGCTGGGTCCCTCACCTTTCGATGATGTGGCCCCAATGGTGTGAGGACACTCGTGCCTGTTTCCCAAGCCCTTGGTGATGTGGCCCCTCTGGTGAGAGTCTGATCCTGGCTGGGTTCCTTACCGTTCTGTGAGGTGGGCCCTGTGCTCTGAGGTAACTCCTGCCTGGCTTGCTCCCATTGCCTTGGTGACGTCGGCCCTCTGGTGGCAGTTGGATCCTTTTGGAGACTCCTATCCTCGGTGATGAGGTCCCTCTGGCATCAGGCTCTAACTGCTGGGCTCCCCAGGTTTTCTGATGTGAGCCCAGTGATGCCAGGACACTCGTGAAATGTTCCCATCCCCATGGCGATATGGGCCTTCTGCTCTGAGGTTCCAACGCCTGGGTTGCTCACAGTTTCCTGATGTTAGCTCTCTGGTGTTAGTTCACTCATTCCTAGATCCCATAGCCTCTGTACTCTGGGCCGCCTGCTGGGAAGTTCCAACTGATGGGTTCCTCACCTTTTTTATTCTTTGGGCCCTGTTTTGGGAGGCTCCTCCTGCCTGTGTCACTCCCAGCCCCTTGGTGATGTAGGTCCTCTGGTTTGTGGCCACATGTGCCAGTTTCCTCATCTTTTAGTGATGTGGCCCCACTGGTGTGAGGACACTCGTGCCTGGTTCCCGTCCCCTTGGTGATATGGGCCCTCTGGTGAGAGTCTGATCCTGGTTGGGTTCCTCACACTTCTTTGAGGTGGGCCGTCTGCTGTGAGGTCACTCCTGCCTGGCTGGCACACCCCGCCTTGGCGACGTGGGCCCTCTTGTGGTAGTTGGAACATGCTGGGAGCCTCCTCCCCTCAGTGATGAGGGTCCTCTGGCGTCAGGCCCTAACTGCTGGGTACCCACATTTTCTGATATGTGCTAAGTGGTGTGAGGTCACTCCTGCCATGCTCCCAACACCTTGGGGATGTGGACCTTCTGCACTGAGGTCCAAATGCCTGGGTTGCTCGCAGTTTCATGATGTGGACCCTCTGCTGTGAGTTTACTGCGGCCTGAATCGCATAGACTTGGTGCTCTTGGCCGCCTGCTGGGAGGTTCCCATTGCTGGATTCCTCAGCTTTTTTATTCTATGGGCCCTGTGTTGTGAGGCTACTCCTGCCTGCCTCATTCCGAGCCCCTTGGAGATGTGGGTCTTCTGGTTTAGGCCACATGTGCTGGGTTCCTCACCTTTCTATGATGTGGCCACACTGGTGTGAAGACTCTCCTGCCTGGTTCTGATCACCTTGGTGATGTGGGCCCTCTGGTGAGAGTCTTATCCTGGCTGTGTTCCTCACCCTTCTGTGAGGTAGGCCCTCTGCGATGAGGTGACTCCTACCTGGCTGTCACACGTCACCTTGGCGACGTGGGCCCTCAGTTGGGTGTTGGTGCCTGATTGGAGTCTCCTCCCCTTGGTAATGAGGGCCCTCTGGCGTCAGGCCCTAACTCCTGGGTTCCCTAAATTCTCTGATGTGTGCCCTGTGGTGCGAGTACACTTCTGACAGGTTCCCAACCCCATGGGAATGTGGGCCTTCTGCTCTGAGATCCCAACGCCTAGGTTGCTCACAGTTTCATGATGACGGCCCTCTGGTGTGAGATCACTCCGGCCTGGATCCCATAGTCTCGCTGCTCCTGGCCGCCTGCTGGGAGGTTCCAACTGCGGGATTCTTCACCTCTTTAATTCTATGGTCCCTCTGTTTTGAGGCTCCTCCTGCCTGCCTCAATCCCAGCTCCCTTGTGATGTGTGTCCTCTGGTTTGAGGCCACGTGTGCTGGGTCCCTGACTTCTCGGTGATGTGGCCCCACTAGTGTGAGGACACTCCTGCCTGGTTCCCATTCCCTTGGTGATGTGGGCCCTCTGGTGAGAATCTGATCCTCTTTGGTTCTTCACACTTCTGTGAGGTTGACCCTCTGCTCTGAGGTCACTCCTGCCTGGTTGTCGCACTCCGCATTGGCGACGTCGCCCCTCTGGTAGCAGTCGGAGCTGGCTGGGAGCCACCGCCCCTCGGTGATGAGGGCCCTCTGGCATCAGGCACTAATTGCTGGGCTCCCCACATTTTTTCATGTGTGCCCACTCTTGCAATGACACTCCTGCTTGTTTCCCTTCCCCATGGGGATGTGGGCCTTCTGCTCTGAGGTCACAACGGCTGGGTTGCTTACAGAATCACAATGAGGGCCCTCTGTTGTGAGTTCATGCCGGCCTGGATCTCATAGCCTCAGTGCTCTGGGCCGCCTGCTAGGAAGATCCAACTGCTGGTTTCCACACATTTTGTATACAATGGGACATGTGTTGTGAGGTTAATCCTGCCTGCCTCACTCTGAAACCCATGGTGATGTGGGTCCTCCGGTTTGAGGCCACATGTGCTGGGTACCTCAACTTTTGATGATGTGGCCCCACGGGTGTGAGGACACTCCTGCCTGGTTCCCATCACCTTGGTGATGTGGGCCCTCTGGGGAGAGTCTGATCCTGGCTGGGTTCCCTACCATTCTGTGAGGTGGGCCCTCTGATATCAGGTCACTCCTGCCTGGCTAGCTCACATCGCCTTGGCGATGTGGACCCTCTGTTGGCCACTGGAGCATGCTGGGAGCCTCCTACTCCCCTTAATGATGGCCCTGGAAAAAATGCATATGCCCTTTTTGGCCAAGTGCTTCATTGAGGAGGTTCTGCCACTTCTCTTATGCTTTCAGAGCAATTCACGTCTACCTCCTTAAATCGGATTCCAGCAATTCTGCCCCACTTTCAAGTCCTCTTCGCAGCCTTAATTCAATATATTTTTGTACGATTTCTGTCATTTATAAGTCTGCAGGTATGTGAATGACAGTGCCCCTGAACTCCTTTCCTCAACTCGCTTTCTTGTGAGCTGGCCACAAAACCGCAGGATTGCTTCAGGCCCTAATCTTGTTCCAGCACGGCATGCTGAGCCTTTGGTTAATTCCTCTTCCTGTTGGGAAATGAGTGTTAAAATTGCCCGTGCATACTGGGCATATACCCTGAGAAAACCAAAATTCAAAAAGAGTCATGTACCAAAATGTTCATTGCAGCTCTATTTACAATAGCCCGGAGATGGAAAGAACCTAAGCGCCCATCATCGGACGAATGGATAAAGAAGATGTGGCACATATACACAATGGAATATTACTCAGCCTTAAAAAGAAATGAAACTGAGTTATTTGTAAAGAGATGGAGTCATACAGAGTGAAGTAAGTCAGAAAGAAAAAGACAAGTAGCGTATGCTAACACATATATATGGAATTTAAAGGAAAAAAATGTCATGAAGAACCTAGGGATAAGACAGGAATAGAGGCGCAGACCTACTGGAGAACGGAATTGAGGATATGGGGAGGGGGAATGATGAGTTTTGACAGGGCGAGAGAGAGTCATGGACATATACACACTAACAAATGTAGTAAGGTAGATAGCAAGGGGGAAGCAGCCGCAAGGCACAGGGATATTAGCTCGGGGCTTTGGGACAGCCTGGAGGGGTGGAAGGGGGAGAGAGGGAGGGAGGGAGACACAAGAGGGAAGACACAGGGAGCATATGTATATGTATAGCTGATTCACTTTGTTATAAAGCAAAAACTAACACACCATTGTAAAGCAATTATACCCCAATAAAGATGTTAAAAAAAATATTTGCCCGTGCACACACCTACAGATAGTCTCCCATTGGTTCTCCGTATTCCTGTTCATCTTGCGCAGAAATTGCAAACAGTGCCAAACAGGAGGTTAAAGGCACTGACTCTCCAAATGGGGAGAGTGTAAGAAAAGGGTCTGGAATGGTGAACCTGAGTACCAGGGGACGAAAACAGACATACATGTAAAAAGGTTTCTCAGTCACACGGTGGAGCATACTCTGGGTTTCCCATGCAAATTTTAGCTGAAGGAAGAATCCCTTGAACCTGGAGAGTTGGGAACCATGGAATGGGTACCAGGCAGTATGACATCAAAGGGTCTGCATTTGCTCACTGAACCTCACCAATGCTATCAGCCCAAAGGGTCCAGCCTTATCTCTCACCCAGCTCTGGGTGTAGATGTGGTAAACCAGGTTGCATCACATGCCCTGTGTGAGTTATTTAAGAATTGCTCTCCATTTCACTGTCATTGTGTTTTGTTTTTGAAATTTTTTTTTGACACTGGGATTTATCGGATTTTCACTGCTGCGTTAATGCCGCTGTATACACTCTTGATTCTCTTACGGAGACATATAAATCCATGGGTTTTAAGATTCTTCCTAGTCAGGTATATTCCTAGGCGTTGAATATGTGGTGTTGAGTCCATTTCGTTGAGCAAGGAGTAGGTCTTGTCTATTACATATTTGGCTTACGGAACGGTATCTGTGCTAATTTCAGTCTCTGGTTTTATGCAGCACTCCAACGCACCTTTCTCCATAAGCAAGCACAAGTTGGTTTTCTAAATTTGAGACTGTTCTCTTTTGTAATTCAGTTCATGTGTAGTCAAGTTTACATACTGTGTATTAGTGATATTTTATGATGTTTCTTTTTATGTGTGAATTATTTCGCGTAGAATCACGATACCTGAATCCACTCACTATGCCGCTATGGGCCTGATGACACAGATTTCATTGCTGCGTGATATTCCATTGTACGTACGTACCACACTTCTTTATCCATTGTTTGCTCTCTGAGATATTTACCTGGTACTGTAAACGAGGTTCTTGTGAACAGAGAGGTCCCAAACTTTGAGGTGGCTGGGTGTTTTTGATTTTAATTTCCCTAAACAGTAGGACCATAAGTGGAAGTGCCATAGGCTGTGTTTCTTTGTTTCTTACGTGTTTCAGGAAACACATAACACTTCTCCAGAATGGCTGTCGGCAATTTACATCATATGCATCAGCATAATAAGGATCCCTGTTCTCCATTGCCTGTCCTCCGTTTCTGGATTTTACAATTTTTTTAAATGGCCCTTTTGTCCTGGGTGACACTGAGACTTCATTGTAGTGCAGATTTATTAACAAGCTTGCTTGGTTGGCCAAAAAGTGCGTATGCGTTTTTTCCTGAATATATTTAGGGAAAAAAGCATCCGCACTTTTTGGACAAGTGCATCATTATCGACGTTCTGCCTCTTTTCCTATTCTTTAAGTGCAATTCCAGTTTAACCCTTCAATCGTTTTCCTGAAATTCTGCCCCGCTTTCAAGTCCACTTTGCAGGCTTACTTCAATATATTTTTGGAGGATAGCTGTCATTTATAACTCTGCAGGTTTGTGAATTATAGTACCCCTGAGCTCCTTTCTTCAACTCGTTTTCTTTTGATCTGGGCACAAAACCGCAGGATTGCTTCAGGCCCTAATCTGTTTCCAACAGGGCACACTGAGCCTTTGGTTAATTGCACTTCCTGGTGGGAAATGAGCATTACATTTGCCCATGCAGACACCTACAGCTAGTCTCTCATTGGTTCTCCCTATTCCTGTTCATCTTGCACAGAAATTGCAAGCTGTGCCAAAGAGGAGGTTAAAGGCACTGACTCTCCAAGCGGGGAGAGTGTTAGAAAAGCATCTGGAATGGTGAACAAGAGGACCAGGATACGAAAATTGAGATGCATTTAAAATCGTTTCCCAATCACACGGTGGACCATACTTTGGGTTTCCCATGCATGTTTTAGCTGGAGGAAGAATCCCTTGAACCTGGAGAGTTGGGACCCATGGAATGGGTACCATGCAGTATGACTTCAAAGGGTCTGCATTTGCTCACTGAAACTCACCAATGCTATCAGCCTGAAGTGTCCAGCCCTATATCTCAACCAGCTCTGGGTGTAGATGTGGTCAATCCCAGTTGCATCACATGCCCTGAGTGAATTATTTAAGAATTGCTCTCTATTTCACTGTCTTTGTGTTTTGTTTTTGAAATTTATTTTGATAATGGGATTTATCAGATTTTCACTGCTGCGTTTCGGCCGCTGTACACACGCTTGATTCTCTTACGGAGACATATATATCCATGGGTTTTAAGATTCTTCCTAGTCAGGTATATTCCTAGGCGTTGAATATGTGGTGTTGAGTCCATTTCGTTGAGCAAGGAGTAGGTCTTGTCTATTACATATTTGGCTTACGGAACGGTATCTGTGCTAATTTCAGTCTCTGGTTTTATGCAGCACTCCAACGCACCTTTCTCCATAAGCAAGCACAAGTTGGTTTTCTAAATTTGAGACTGTTCTCTTTTGTAATTCAGTTCATGTGTAGTCAAGTTTACATACTGTGTATTAGTGATATTTTATGATGTTTCTTTTTATGTGTGAATTATTTCGCGTAGAATCACGATACCTGAATCCACTCACTATGCCGCTATGGGCCTGATGACACAGATTTCATTGCTGCGTGATATTCCATTGTACGTACGTACCACACTTCTTTATCCATTGTTTGCTCTCTGAGATATTTACCTGGTACTGTAAACGAGGTTCTTGTGAACAGAGAGGTCCCAAACTTTGAGGTGGCTGGGTGTTTTTGATTTTAATTTCCCTAAACTGTAGGACCATAAGTGGAAGTGCCATAGGCTGTGTTTCTTTGTTTCTTACGTGTTTCAGGAAACACATAACACTTCTCCAGAATGGCTGTCGGCAATTTACATCATATGCATCAGCATAATAAGGATCCCTGTTCTCCATTGCCTGTCCTCCGTTTCTGGATTTTACAATTTTTTTAAATGGCCCTTTTGTCCTGGGTGACACTGAGACTTCATTGTAGTGCAGATTTATTAACAAGCTTGCTTGGTTGGCCAAAAAGTGCGTATGCGTTTTTTCCTGAATATATTTAGGGAAAAAAGCATCCGCACTTTTTGGACAAGTGCATCATTATCGACGTTCTGCCTCTTTTCCTATTCTTTAAGTGCAATTCCAGTTTAACCCTTCAATCGTTTTCCTGAAATTCTGCCCCGCTTTCAAGTCCACTTTGCAGGCTTACTTCAATATATTTTTGGAGGATAGCTGTCATTTATAACTCTGCAGGTTTGTGAATTATAGTACCCCTGAGCTCCTTTCTTCAACTCGTTTTCTTTTGATCTGGGCACAAAACCGCAGGATTGCTTCAGGCCCTAATCTGTTTCCAACAGGGCACACTGAGCCTTTGGTTAATTGCACTTCCTGGTGGGAAATGAGCATTACATTTGCCCATGCAGACACCTACAGCTAGTCTCTCATTGGTTCTCCCTATTCCTGTTCATCTTGCACAGAAATTGCAAGCTGTGCCAAAGAGGAGGTTAAAGGCACTGACTCTCCAAGCGGGGAGAGTGTTAGAAAAGCATCTGGAATGGTGAACAAGAGGACCAGGATACGAAAATTGAGATGCATTTAAAATCGTTTCCCAATCACACGGTGGACCATACTCTGGGTTTCCCATGCATGTTTTAGCTGGAGGAAGAATCCCTTGAACCTGGAGAGTTGGGACCCATGGAATGGGTACCATGCAGTATGACTTCAAAGGGTCTGCATTTGCTCACTGAAACTCACCAATGCTATCAGCCTGAAGTGTCCAGCCCTATATCTCAACCAGCTCTGGGTGTAGATGTGGTCAATCCCAGTTGCATCACATGCCCTGAGTGAATTATTTAAGAATTGCTCTCTATTTCACTGTCTTTGTGTTTTGTTTTTGAAATTTATTTTGATAATGGGATTTATCAGATTTTCACTGCTGCGTTTCGGCCGCTGTACACACGCTTGATTCTCTTACGGAGACATATATATCCATGGGTTTTAAGATTCTTCCTAGTCAGGTATATTCCTAGGCGTTGAATATGTGGTGTTGAGTCCATTTCGTTGAGCAAGGAGTAGGTCTTGTCTATTACATATTTGGCTTATGGAAAGTTATCTGTGCTAATTTCAGTCTCTGGTTTTATGCAGCACCCCAACGCACCTTTCCCCATAAGCAAGCACTAGTTGGTTTTCTAAATTTGAGACCCTGTTCTGTTTTGTAATTCAGTTCATGTGTAGTCAAGTTTACATTACGTGTATTAGTGATACCTTATGATGTTTCTTTTTCTGTGTGACGTAGTTCACGTAGAATCACCGTACCTGCATCCACTCACTATGCCGCTACGGGCCTGATGACACAGATTTCATTGCTGAGTGATATTGCATTGAACGTACATGCCACAACTTCTTTATCCATTTTTTGTTTCTAGGATATTTACCTGATACTGTAGACGAGTTTCTTGTGAACACAGCCATCCCAAATATTGGGGTGGCTGTCTGTTTTTGATTTTAAATTTCCGTAAGCTATAGGTCCATAAGTGGAAGTGCCATAGGCTGTGTTGCTTTGTTTCTTATGTGTTTAAGGAAACACCATACACTTCTCCAGGGTGGATGTTGGCAACTTACATCCTGCCAATCAGCAAAACAAGGCTCGCTGTTCTCCATATCCTGTCCTACCTTTCTGGATTTTACACTTTTTTCAGATGGCCCTTTTGCCCGGGGAGCAGTGAGACTTCATTGCAGTGCAGATATCCTTTACAGGCTTGCTTGGTTGGCCAAAAAGGGCGTATGCGTTTTTTCCTGAATATATTCAGGAAAAAACGCATACGCCCTCTTTGGCCAAGTGCATCATTTTTGACGTGCTGCCTCTTTTCCTATGCTTTCAGGGCAATTCCAGTCTACCCCATGCAATAGTTTTCCTGAAATTCTGCCCCGCTTTCAAGTCCTCTTCGCAGGCTTACTTCAATATATTTTTGGAGGATAGCTGTCATTTATTACTCTCTAGGCTTTTGAATTACAGTGACCCTGAGCTCCTTTCTTCAACTCGCTTTCTTGTGAGCTGGGCACAAAACCACAGGATTGCTTCAGGCCCTAATCTGTTTCTGGCAGGGCATGCTTAGCCTTTGTTTAATTCCTCTTCCTGGTGGGAAATGAGCATTACATTTGCCCATGCAGACACCTACAGCTAGTCTCTCATTGGTTCTCCCTCTTCCTGTTCATCTTGCGCAGAAATTGCAAGCTGTGCCAAATAGGAGGTTAAAGGCACTGACTCTCCAAGCGGAGAGAGTGTTAGTAAAGGGTCTGGAATGGTGAACCCGATGACCAGGATACAAAAACTGAGATGCATTTTAAATCGTGTCCCAATCACACGGTTGTACATACTCTGGGTTTCCCATACATGTTTTAGCTGGAGGAAGAATCCCTTGACCCTGGAGAGTTGGAACCCATGGAATGGGTACCATGCAGTATGACTTCAAAGGGTCTGCATTTGCTCACCGAAACTCAACAATGCTATCAGCCTGAAGTGTCCAGCCTTATGTCTCAACCAGCTCTGGGTGTAGATGTGGTAAATCCCGGTTGCATCACATGCCCTGAGTGAATTATTTAAGAATTGCTCTCTATTTCACTGTCTTTGTGTTTTGTTTTTGAAATTTATTTTGATAATGGGATTTATCGGATTTTCACTGCTGCGTTTATGCCGCTCTACACACGCTTGATTCTCTTACAGAAACATATAAATCCATGGGTTTTAAGATTCTTCCTAGTCAGGTATATTCCTAGGCGTTAAATATGTGGTGTTGAGTCCATTTCGTTGAGCAAGGAGTAGGTCTTGTCTATTACATATTTGGCTTATGGAAAGTTATCTTTGCTAATTTCCGTCTATGGTATTATGCAGCACCCCAAGGCACCTTTACCCATAAGCAAGCACTAGTTGGTTTTCTAAATTTGAGACCCTGTTCTGTTTTGTAATTCAGTTCATGTGTAGTCAAGTTTACATTCCGTGTATTAGTGATATCTTATGATGTTTCTTTTTCTGTGTGACGTAGTTCACGTAGAATCACCGTACCTGCATCCACTCACTATGCCGCTACGGACCTGATTACACATATTTCATTGCTGAGTGATATTGCATTGCACGTACGTGCCACAACTTCTTTATCCATTTTTTGCTTTCTGGGATATTTACCTGGTTTTGTAGACGAGCTTCTTGGGAACAGAGCCGTCCCAAACTTTGGGGTGGCTCTCTGTTTTTGATTTTAATTTCCCTAAGCAATAGGACCATAAGTGCAATTGCCATAGGCTGTGTTGCTTTATTTCTTACGTGTTTCAGGAAACACCATACAATTCTCCAGGGTGGCTGTTGGCAGTTTACATCCTGCCAATCAGCATAACAAGGCTCCCTGTTCTCCATATCCTGTCCTACCTTTCTGGATTTTACACATTTTTCAGATGGCCCTTTTGCAAGGGGGGCAGTGAGACTTCATTGTAGTGCAGATTTCCTTTACAGGCTTGCTTGGTTGGCCAAAAAGGGCGTATGCGTTTTTTCCTGAATATATTCAGGAAAAAACGCATACGCCCTTTTTGGCCAAGTGCATCATTGTCGACGTTGTGCCTCTTTTCCTATGCTTTCAGGGCAATTCCAGTCTACCCCCTGCAATTGTTTTCCTGAAATTCTGCCCCGCTTTCAAGTCCCCTTCGCAGGCTTACTTCAATATACTTTTGGAAGATAGCTGTCATTTATAACTCTGCAGGTTTGTGAATTACAGTGCCCCTGAGCTCCTTTCTTCAACTCGCTTTCTTGTGAGCTGGGCACAAAACCGCAGGATTGCTTCAGGCACTAATCTGTTTCCAGCAGGGCACGCTGAGCCTTTGTTTAATTCCTCTTCCTGCTGGGAAATGAGCGTTACATTTGCCCGTGCAGACACCTACAGCTAGTCTCTCATTGGTTCTCCCTATTCCTGTTCATCTTGCACAGAAATTGCAAGCTGTGCCAAACAGGAGTTTAAAGGCACTGACTCTCCAAGCGGGGAGATTTTTAGTAAAGCATCTGGAATGGTGAACCCGAGGCCCAGGATACGAAAACTGAGATGCATTTTAAATCGTTTCCCAATCACACGGTGGACCATACTCTGTGTTTCCCATGCATGTTTTAGCCAGAGGAAGAATCCTTTGAACTTGGAGATTTGGGACCCATGGAATGGGTACCATGCAGTATGACTTCAAAGGGTCTGCATTTGCTCACCGAAACTCACCAATGCTATCAGCCTGAAGTGTCCAGCCTTATGTCTCAACCAGCTCTGGATTTAGATGTGGTAAATCCAGGTTGCATCACATGCCCTGAGTGAATTATTTAACAATTGCTCTCTATTTCACTGTCTTTGTGTTTTGTTTTTGAAATTTATATTGATAATGGGATTTATTGGATTTTCACTGCTTCATTTATGCCGCTGTACACACGCTTGATTCTCTTACGGAGACATAAATCCATGGGTTTTAAGATTCTTCCTAGTCAGGTATATTCCTAGGCGTTGAATATGTGGTGTTGAGTCCATTTCGTTGAGCAAGGAGTAGGTCTTGTCTATTACATATTTGGCTTATGGAAAGTTATCTGTGCTAATTTCAGTCTCTGGTTCTATGCAGCACCCCAACACACCTTTCCCCATAAGCAAGCACTAGTTGGTTTTCTAAATTTGAGACCCTGTTCTGTTTTGTAATGCAGTTCATGTGTAGTCAAGTTTACATTCCGTTTATTAGTGATATCTTATGATGTTTCTTTTTCTGTGTGACGTAGTTCACGTAGAATCACTGTACCTGCATCCACTCACAATGCCGCTACGGGCCTGATGACACAGATTTCATTGCTGAGTGATATTGCATTGAACGTACATGCCACAACTTCTTTATCCATTTTTTGCTTTCTGGGATATTTACCTGATACTGTAGACGAGTTTCTTGTGAACACAGCCATCCCAAATATTGGGGTGGCTGTCTGTTTTTGATTTTAAATTTCCGTAAGCTATAGGACCATAAGTGGAAGTGCCATAGGCTGTGTTGCTTTGTTTCTTATGTGTTTAAGGAAACACCATACACTTCTCCAGGGTGGATGTTGGCAATTTACATCCTGCCAATCAGCATAACAAGGCTCCCTGTTCTCCATATCCTGTCCTAACTTTCTGGATTTTACACTTTTTTCAGATGGCCCTTTTGCACGGGGGGCAGTGAGACTTCATTGTAGTGCAGATTTCCTTTACAGTCTTGCTTGGTTGGCAAAAAAGGGCGTATGCGTTTTTTCCTGAATATATTCAGGAAAAAACGCATACGCCCTTCTTGGCCAAGTGCATCATTGTCGACGTTCTGCCTCTTTTCCTATGCTTTCAGGGCAATTCCAGTCTACCCCCTGCAATCGTTTTCCTGAAATTCTGCCCCGCTTTCAAGTCCCCTTCGCAGGCTTACTTCAATATACTTTTGGAAGATAGCTGTCATTTATAACTCTGCTGGTTTGTGAATTACAGTGCCGTGAGCTCCTTTCTTCAACTCGCTTTCTTGTGAGCTGGGCAGAAAATCGCAGGATTGCTTCAGACCCTAAACTGTTTCCAGCAGGGCACACTGAGCCTTTGTTTAATTCTTCTTCCTGGTGGGCAATGAGCGTTACATTTGCCCGTGCAGACACCTACAGCTAGTCTCTCATTGGTTCTCGCTATTCCTGTTCAGCTTGCACAGAAATTGCAAACTGTGCCAAACAGGAGGTTAAAGGCACTGACTGTCCAAGCAGGGAGAGTGTTAGTAAAGCGTGTGGAATGGTGCACCCGAGGACAAGGATACGAAAACTGAGATGCATTTTAAATCGTTTCCCAATATCACGGTGGACCATACTCTGTGTTTCCCATGCATGTTTTAGCTGGAGGAAGAATGCCTTGAACCTGGAGAGTTGGGACCCATGGAATAGGTACCATACAGTATGACTTCAAAGGGTCTGCATTTGCTCACCGAAACTCACCAATGCTATCAGCCTGAAGTGTCCAGCCTTATGTCTCAAGCAGCTCTGGGTGTAGATGTGTTAAATCCCGGTAGCATCACATGCCCTGAGTGAATTATTTAAGAATTGCTCTCTATTTCACTGTCTTTGTGTTTTGTTTTTGAAATTTATTTTGATAATGGGATTTATCGGATTTTCACTGCTGCGTTTATGCCGCTGTACACATGCTTGATTCTCTTATGGAGACATATAAATCCATGGGTTTTAAGATTCTTCCTAGTCAGGTATATTCCTAGGCGTTGAATTTGTGGTGTTGAGTCCATTTCGTTGAGCAAGGAGTAGGTCTTGTCTATTACATATTTGGCTTATGGAAAGTTATCTTTGCTAATTTCCGTCTATGGTTTTATGCAGCACCCCAAGGCACCTTTACCCATAAGCAAGCACTAGTTGGTTTTCTATATTTGCGACCCTGTTCTGTTTTGTAATTCAGTTCATGTGTAGTCAAGTTTTCATTCCGTGTATTAGTGATATCTTATGATGTTTCTTTTTCTGTGTGACATAGTTCACGTAGAATCACCGTACCTGCATCCACTCACTATGCCGCTATGGGCCTGATGACACAGATTTCATTGCTGAATGATATTCCATTGTAAGTACGTGCCACAACTTCTTTATCCATTTTTTGCTTTCTGGGATATTTACCTGGTACTGTACACGAGCTTCTTGTGAACAGAGCCATCCCAGACTTTGAGGTCACTGTGTGTTTTTGATTTTAATTTCCCTAAGCTATAGGACAATAAGTGGAAGTGCCGTAGGCTGTGTTGCTTTGTTTCTTACGTGTTTCAGGAAACACCATACACTTCTCCAGGCTGGCTGTTCGCAATTTACATCCTGCCAATCAGCATAACAAGGCTCCCTGTTCTCCATGTCCTCTCCTACCTTTCTGGATTTTACACTTTTTTCAGATGGCCCTTTTGCCCTGGGGGCAGTGAGACTTCATTGTAGTGCAGATTTCCTTTACAGGCTTGCTTTGTTGGCCAAAAAGGGCGTATGCGTTTTTTCCTGAATATATTCAGGAAAAATCACATACACTCTTTTAGACCAAGTGAATCATAGTCGATGATCTGCCTATTTTCCTATGCTATCAGTGCAATTCCAGTCTACCCCCTGCAATCGTTTTCCTGAAATTCTGCCCCGCTTTCAAGTCCCCTTCGCAGGCTTACTTCAATATATTTTTGGAGGATAGCTGTCATTTATAACTCGGCAGGTTTGTGAATTACAGTGCCCCTGAGCTCCTTTCTTCAACTCGCTTTCTTGTGAGCTGGGCACAAAACCGCTGGATTGCTTCAGGCACTAATCTGTTTCTGGCAGGGCACACTGAGCCTTTGGTTAGTTCCTCTTCATGGTGGGAAATGAGCATTACATTTGCCCGTGCAGACCCCTACAGCTAGTCTCTCATTGGTTCTCCCTCTTCCTGTTCATCTTGCGCAGTAATTGCACACTGTGCCAAACAGGAGGTTAAAGGCACTGACTCTCCTAGTGGGGAGAATGTTAGTAAAGCCTCTGGAATGGTGAAAACGAGGACCAGGATACGAAAACTGAGATGCATTTTAAATCGTTTCTCAATCACACGGTGGACGATACTCTGGGTTTCCCAGGCATGTTTTAGCTGAAGGAAGAATCCCTTGAACCTGGAGAGTTGGGACCCATGGAATGGGTACCATGCAGTATGACTTCAAAGGGTCTGCATTTGCTCAACGAACCTCACCAATCCTATCAGCCTGAAGTGTCCAGCCTTATGTCTCAACCTGCTCTCAGTGTAGATGTGGTAAATCTAGGTTTCATCACATGCCCTGAGTGAATTATTTAAGCATTGCTCTCTATTTCACTGTCTTTGTGTTTTGTTTTTAAAATTGATGTTGATAATGGGATTTATCGTATTTTCACTGCTGCGTTTATGCCGCTGTACACACGCTTGATACTCTTACGGAGACATATAAATCCATGGGTTTTAAGATTCTTCCTAGTCAGGTATATTCCTAGGCGTTGAATATGTGGTGTTGAGTCCATTTCGTTGAGCAAGGAGTAGGTCTTGTTTATTACATATTTGGCTTATGGAAAGTTATCTGTGCTAATTTCCGTCTCTGGTTTTAAGCAGCACCCGAACGCACCTTTCCCCATAAGCAAGCACTGGTTGGTTTTCTAAATTTGAGTCCCTGTTCTGTTTTGTAATTCAGTTCATGTGCAGTCAAGTTTACATTCCGTGTATTAGTGATATCTTATGATGTTTCTTTTTCTCTGTGACGTAGTTCACGTAGAATCACCGTACCTGCATCCACTCACTATGCCGCTACGGGCCTGATGACAGAGATTTCATTGCTCTGTGATATTGCATTGTACGTACGTGCCACAACTTCTTTATCCATTTTTGCTTTCTGGGATATTTACCTGGTACTGTAGACGAGCTTCTTGTGAACACAGCCGTCCCAAACATTTGGGTGGCTGTCTGTTTTTGATTTTAATTTCCCTAATCTATAGGACCATAAGTGGAAGTGCCATAGGCTGCGTTCCTTTGTTTCTTACGTGTTTCAGGAAACACCATACACTTCTCCAGGGTGGCTGTTGGCAATTTACATCCTGCCAATCAGCATAACAAGCCTCCCTGTTCTCCATATCCTGTACTACCTTTCTGGATTTTACACTTTTTTCAGATGGCCCTTTTGCCCGGTGCGCAGTGAGACTTCATTTCAGTGCAGATATCCTTTACAGGCTTGCTTGGTTGGCCAAAAAGTGCGTATGCGTTTTTTTCCTGAATATATTCAGGAAAAAACGCATACGCAATTTTTGGCCAAGTGCATCATTGTCGACGTTCTGACTCTTTTCCTATGCTTTCAGGGCAATTCCAGTCTAGCCCCTGCAATCGTTTTCCTGAAATTCTGCCCCGCTTTCAAGTCCCCTTCGCAGGCTTACTTCAATATATTTTTGGAGGATAGCTGTCATTTATAACTCGGCAGGTTTGTGAAGTACAGTGCCCCTGAGCTCCTTTCTTCAACTCGCTTTCTTGTGAGCTGCGCACAAAACCGCAGGATTGCTTCAGTCCCTAATCTGTTTCCAGCAGGGCACACTGAGCCTTTGGTTAATTCCTCTTCCTGGTGGGAAATGAGCGTTACATTTGCCCGTGCAGACGCCTACAGCTAGTCTCTCATTGGTTCTCCCTATTCCTGTTCATCTTGCACAGAATTTGCAAGCTGTGCCAAACAGGAGGTTAAAGGCACTGACTGTCCAAGCAGGGAAAGTGTTAGTAAAGCGTGTGGAATGGTGCACCCGAGGACAAGGATACGAAAACTGAGATGCATTTTAAATCGTTTTCCAATCAGACGGTGGACCATACTCTGGGTTTCCCATGCATGTTTTTGCTGGAGGAAGAATCCCTTGAACCTGGAGAGTTGGGACCCATGGAATGGGTATCATGCAGTATGACTTCAAAGGGTCTGTATTTGCTTACTCTAGCTCACCAATGCTATTAGCTGGAGGTGTCCAGCCTCATGTCTCTCCTAGCCCTTGGTGTAGATTTGGTTAATCCACGTTGCCTCACAAGCCCTGAATGAATTATTTAAGAATTGCTCTCAGGCTTCCCTTGTGGTGCAGTGGTTGAGAATCTGCCTGCCGTTGCAGGGGACACAGGTTCATTCCCCAGTCTGGGAGAATCCCACATGCCGTGGAGCGGCTGGGCCCGTTGGCCGTGGCCGCTGGTCCTGCGCGTCCGGAGCCTGTGCTCCGCAACGGGAGAGGCCACAACAGTGAGAGGCCCACTACTGTAAAAAAAAAAAAAAACTATTGCTCTCTATTTCACTGTCTTCATGTTTTGTTTTAGAAATTTATTTTGAAAATGGCATTTATCGGATTTTCACTGCTGCCTTTAGGACGCTGTACACACCCTTGATTCTCTTACGGAGACATATAAATCCATGGGTTTTAACATTCTTAGTATTCAGGTATATTTCTAGGCGTTGAATATGGGTTGTTGAGTCTATTTCATTGAGCAAGGAGTAAGACTTGTGTATTACATATTTGGCTTATGGAAAGGTATCTGTGCTAATTTCAATCTCTGGTTTTATGCAGCACCCCAACTCACCTTTCCCCTTAAGCAAGCATAAGTTTGTTTTTTAAATTTGAGACCCTGTTCTGTTTTGTAATTCAGTTCATGTGTAGCCAAGTTTACATTCCGTGTATTACTGATATCTTATGATGTTTCTTTTTCTGTGTGACTTATTTTACGTTGTATCATTGTACATGAATCCACTCACTACACCGCTACTGGCCTGATGACGTAGATTTCAATGCTGTGTGATATTCCATTGTACGTAAGTACCACAAGTTCTTTATCCATTTTTCGCTTTCTGGGATATGTAACTTGTACAGTAGAGGATGTTGTTGTAAACAGAGCCATCTGAATCTTTGGGGTGGCTGTGTCTTTTTGATTTTAATTTCCCTGAGCTATAGGACCATAAGTGGAAGTACCATAGGCTGTGTTGCTTTGTTTCTTATATGTTTCAGGAAACACCATACAGGTCTCCAGAATGGCTGTTGGCAATTTACGTCCCGCCCATCGGCATAACAAGGCTCCCTCTTCTTGGTGGTGTTTCCTGGCTTTGGAATTTTACACATTTTATAGATGGCCCTTTTGATCTGGGGGGGGAGTTTGACTTTATTGTAGTGCAGAGTTCCTTTTCATGCTTGCTTATTTGACCAAAAAGCACGTATGGGTTTTTTCCTGAATATATTCAGGAAAAAAGCATACGCGCTTTTTTTGCCAAGTGCATCATTGTCCTCGTTCTGCCTGTTTTCCTATGTTTTAAATGCAACTCCAGTCTTCCTCCCAGATTGGTTTCCTGCAATTCTGCCTCACTTTCAAGTCCTCTTCGCAGCCTTCCTTCAATATAATTTTGGACGATTGCTGTCACTTATAACTGTGCAGGTTTGTGAATTACAGTGCCCCTGAGCTCCTTTCTCCAACTCGCTTTCTTGTGAGCTGACCGCAAAACCGCAAGATAGCTTCAGACCCTAATCTGGTTCCGGCAGTGTATGCTGAGCATTTGGTTAATTCATCTTCCTGTAGGGAAATGAGACTTAAATTTGCCCTTCCAAACATCTACAGCTACTTTCTCATTGGTTCTCCCTATTCCTGTTCATCTTCCGCAGAAATTGCAAACTGGGCCAAACAGGAGGTTAAAGGCACCGACTCACCTAGTTGGGTGAGTGTTAGTAAAGCATCTGGAATGCCGAGCCCGAGTACAAGGGAATGAAATTTGAGATGCCTTTAAAAACGTTTCCAGATCACACAGTGGACAATATTCTGGGCTCCCCGTGCATTTTTTAGCTGAAAGAAGAATCCCTTTAACCTGGACAGTTGGGACTCATGGAATAGGTACCATGCAGTATGACTTCAAAGGATCTGCTTTTGCTCACCGAACCTCAACAAACCAATGAGCCCAAGTGTTCTGCCTTATGTCTCACCCAGCTCTAGGTGTAGATGTGCTGAATCCAGGTTGCATCACTAGCCCTGATTGAAATATTTAAGAATTGTTCTGTATTTCTCTGTTATTGTGGTTTTTCTTGAAATTTATATTGATAATGGGATTTAGATGATTTTCACTGCTGCGTTTATGCTGCTGTACACACGCTTGATTCTCTTACGGGGACATATAAATCCATAGGTTTTTAGATTCTTACTAGTCAGGTATATTCCTAGGTCTTGAATATGGGGTGTCAAGTCTATTTCGTTGAGCAAGGAGTAGGTCTATTCTATTACATATTTGTTTTAGGAACGGTATGTGTGCTAATTTCAGTCTCTGTTTTTATGCAGCAGCCCAACCCACCTTTCCCATTAAGCAAGCATAAGTAGGTTTTCTAAATTTGAGACCCTGTTCTGTTTTGTAATTCAGTTCATGTGTAGCCAAGATTAAGTTCCGTGTATTAGTGACATCTTATGATGTTTCTTTTTCTGTGTGACGTAGTTCACGTAGAATCACCGTACCTGCATCCACTCACTATGCCGCTACGGGCCTGATGACACAGATTTCATTGCTGAGTGATATTCAGTTGTAGGTAAGTACCACTAAATCTTTATCCAGATTTCACTTTCTGGGATATTTAACTTGTATCATAGACGAGGTTCTTGTAAAAGGAGCCATCCCAAACTTTGGCATAGATGTGTCTTTTTGATTTCATTTCCCTAAGGTAAAGAACCATAAGAGGAAGTGCTCTGGGTTGGGGTTAGGGTTAGGATTTGGGGATGGGGATGGTTTAAGGTACAGGTTATATTACTACAACAATTTAGGGTGAGCATAGGTGTGAGGGTACGGATTAGTGTTAGTGTATGGATTAACATTAGGAGACAGGTTAAGGTAAGGCTTCACGTAAGGTTTAGGGTTAGGGTTAATGGACAGGGACGGATTCGGGTAAAGGTTAGGGTACGAAAACGGTTTAGGGTGAGCATACGTGTTATGGTAATGGTTAGTGTCACCGTATGGGCTAGGAATAGGGGACGGGTTAGGGTAAGTCTTCGCATAAGTGTTAGGGGTAGGGTTAGGGGAAGGGGATGGTTTAGGGTACATGTTAGGGTACGACAATGGTTTAGGGGAGCGTACGTGTTTGGGTATGGTTTAGTGTAAGTGAACTGGTTAGGAATAGGGGACGCGTTAGGGTTCGGCTTTGGGTAAGGGTTAGGTTTAGGGTTAGGCTCAGGGGACGGGTAAGGTTTAGGGTGAGCGTATGTATTAGAGTACGGGATAGTGTTAGTGTACGGGTTAGGGTTAGGGGAAGGGTTAGGGTAAGGTTTAGTGTAAGGGTTAGTTTTAGCATTTGGGTTAGGGGACGGGAATGGTTTAGTGTACAGGTTAGGTACGACAACATTTTTGGGTGAGCGTAACAGTTAGGGTACGTATTAGTGTTAGCGTACAGTTTAGGGTTAGATGACGTGTTAGGGTAAGGCTTCGGGTAAGGGTTAGTGTTAAGTTTAGGGTTAGGGTATGGGGAAGGTTTAGGATACAGGTTGGGGTATGACAACTAATTAAGTAGAACATATATGTTAGGGGATGAGTTCATTTTAGTGTATGGGTTAGGATTAGCGGATGGGTTAGTGTAATGCTTTGGGAAAGGGTTAGGTTTAGAGTTAGGGTTAGGGCACAGGGATGGTTTACGGTTCAGATTATGGTAGGACAACGGTTTAGGGTCTGCATATCTGTTAGGGTATTGGTTAGGGTTAGCGTACAGTTTAGGATTAGGGGACGGGTTAGGGTAAGGTTTCAGGTTAGGGTTAGGGGTAGGGTTAGGGTTAGGGGATGGGGACAGGGACGGTTTAGGGTACAGGTTAGTGTAAGACAAAGGTTTAGGGTGAGCGTAGCAGTTAGAGTAAGAGTTAGTGTTAGCGTACGGGTTTAGATTAGGGGACGGGTTACTGTAAGGTTTAGGGAAAGTGTTAGGGTTAGGGGATGGGGACGGTTTAGGGTACAGTGTAGGGTAAAACAAGAGTTTTGGTTGAGCATACATTTTAGGCTATGGGTTAGTGTTAGCGTATGGGTTAAGATTAGAGGACGTGTTAGGGTAAGGTTTCGGATAAGAGTTAGGGTTAAGGTTAGGGGATGGGGACGGTTTTTGTTACAGGTTAGGGTATGACAACGGTTTAGGGTGAGTGTACGTGATAGGGTATGGGTTAGCGTTAGCGTACAGTTTCGGATTATGGGACGGGTTAAGGTAAGACTTCGGGTAAGGGTAAGATTTAGGGTTCGGGTTGGGGGACGGGGACGGTTTAGGGTACAGTTTAGTGTATGACAACAGTTTAGGTTGACTACACGTGTTAAGGTATGGGTTAGTGTTTGCAAACGGGTTAGGATTACGGGAGGTGTTAGGGTAAGGCTTCGGCTAAGGCTTAAGTTTAGGTTTAGGGGATGGGGACGTTTTAGGGTACAGGATAGGGTACGACAATTGTTTAGTGTGAGTGTACATGTTAGGATACAGGTTAGTGATAGCGTACGGGTTAGGATTACTGATGGGTTAGCGTAAGGCTTTGGGTAAGGGTTAGGGTTAGGGTTAGGGTTAGGGGATGGGGACAGTTTAGGGTACAATTTAAGGTACGACAACGGTATAGGGTGAGCATAAGTGTTAGGGTACATGTTAGTGTTAGTTTACGGGTTAGGATTAGGGGAAGGGTTAGTATAAGGTTTCGGGAAACGGTTTGACGTTGGGGACAACGACAATTTATGGTACAGGTTAGGGTATGACAATGATTTAGGGTGAGCGTACATGTTAGGTTATGGGTTAGTATTAGCGTACGCGTTAGGATTAAGGGACGGGTTAGGGTAAGGCTTCACGTAAGGGTTAGGTTTAGGTTTAGGTTTAGGGTTATTGTTAGGGGACTGGGACAATTTAGGATACAGGTTAGGGAATGACAAAAGTTTAGGGTGAGCGTATGTGTTAGGGTACATGTTAGTGCTACCGTAAGGGTTAGGATTAGTGTAAGGTTTAGAGACATGATTCGGGTATGTGTTAGTGTTAGGGAACAGGGACAGGGACAGTTTAGGGTACAGGTTAGGGTACGACAACAGTTTAGGGTGAGCATACATGTTAGGGCACAGGTTAGTGTTAGCATATGGGTTAGAATTAGGGGACGGGTTAGGGTAAGGCTTAGGGTAAGGGTTAGGGTTAGGGTTAGGGTTAGGAGATGGAGACGGTTCAAGGTACAGGTTAGGGTACCACAATGTGTTAGTGTGAGAATACATGTTAGGGTAAGGTTTAGTGTTAGCGTAAGGTCCATGATTAGTGGAAGGGATAGGGTAAGATGTCGGGTTAGGGTTAGGGTTAGGGGATGGGAACGCTTTAGGGTATAGGTTAGAATACGACAGCAGTTTAGGTTGAGTGTACATGTTAGGGTATGTGTTAGTGCTAGCATACGGTTTAGGATTAGGGGACAGTTTAGACTAAGGCTTCCGGTAATGATTAGGTTTATGGTTAGGGTTAGGGATTAGGTTAGGGAATGGGAACGGTTTAGGGTACAATTAGGTGTACGACAACGATTTAAGGTGAGCGTAGGTGTTAGGGTATGGGTTAGTGTTGGCGTACGGATTAGGATTAGGGGACGGGTTAGGATAAGGCTTCGGGTAAGGGTTAGGGTTATGGTTAATGTTAGGGGACAGGGCCAGGGACGATTTAAGGTACAGGTTTGGGTAAGACAATGGTTTAGGGTGAGTGTACATGTTAGGGTATGTGTTAGTGTTAGCGTACCAGTTAGGCTTAGGTGACGGGTTAGGGTAAGGCTTCGGATAAGGGTTAGGGTTAGGGTTATGGGACAGGGACTGTTTAGGTACAGGTTAGTGTATGACAACGGTTTTCGTTGAGCATACAACTTAGGGTAGGTGTAAATGTTAGCATACGGGTTAGGATTAGGGGACGGGTTAGGGTAACGTTTCCGGTAAGGATTAGGGTTAGGGTTAGGGGACAGGGAAGGTTTAGAGTACAGGTTAGTGTACGAAAACGGTTTAGTGTGATCGTACGAGTTAGGGTATGGGTTAGTGTTAGCGCACGGTTTAGGATTAGGGCATGTGTTAGGGTAAGGCTTCAGGTAAGTGTTAGAGTTAGGGTTAGTGGATGAGGACGTGTTAGGGTACAGGTTAGGGTAGGACAATGCTTTAGGGAGAGCGTACATGTTAGGGTACTGGTCAGTGTTAGCATTTGGGTTAGGATTAGGGGACAGGTTAGAGTAAGGCTTCGTGTAAGTGTTAGGGTGAGGGATAGGGTTGGGGAAAGGGACGGTTTAGGGTACAGATTAGAGTACGACAGCGATTTAGGGTGAGCCTACGTGTTAGGGTACAGTTTAGTGTTAGCGTATGGGTTAGGATTTGGGGACGGTTTAGGGACAGGCATCTGTAAAGATTTAGGTTTAGCATTATGGGACGGGGACGGTTTAGGGAAAAGGTTAGGATACCACAGCGGTTTAGGGTGAGCGTAGGTGTTAGGGTACGGGTTAGTGTTAGCGTACAGGTTAGGTTTAGGGGACGTGTTAGGGTAAGGCTTCGGGTAAGGGTTAGGGTTAGGGTTAGGGGACGGGGACGGTTTAGGGGACAGGTTAGGGTATGACAACGGTTTAGGGTGAGATTACGTGTTAGGGTACGGGTTAGTGTTAGCATACGGGTTAGCATTAGGGGACGGGTTAGGGTAAGTCTTCGGGTAAGGGTTAGGGTCAGGGTTAAGGGTCGGGGACGGTTTAGGGGACAGGTTAGGGTACGACAACGGTTTAGGGTGAGCGTACGTGTTAGGGTATGGGTTAATGTTAGCGTACGGGTTAGGATTAGGGATCGGGTTAGGGTAAGGCTTTGGGTAAGGGTTAGGGTTAGAGTTAAGGTTAGGGTTAGGGTTAGGGTTAGGGTTAGGGGATGGGGACGGTTTAGGGGACAGGTTAGGGTAAGACAATGGTTTAGGGTGAGCGTGCGTGTTAGGGTACGGGTTAGTGTTAGCGTACGGGTTAGGATTAGGGGACGGGTTAGGGTAAGGCTTCGGGTAAGGGTTAGGGTTAGGGGACGGGGACAGATTAGGGGACAGGTTAGGGGACGACAACGGTTTAGGGTGAGCGTACGTGTTAGGGTATGGGTTAATTTTAGCATACGGGTTAGGAATAGGGGTCGGGTAAGGGTAAGGCTTCGGGTAAGGGTTAGGGTTAAGGTTAGGGTTACGGTTAGGGGCCGGGGACGGTTTAGGGGACAGGTTCGGTTACGACAACGGTTTAGGGTGAGCGTACGTGTTAGGGTACGGGTTAGTGTTAGCGTACGGGTTAGGATTAGGGGACGGGTTACGGTAAGGCTTCGCATAAGGGTTAGGTTTAGGGTTAGGGTTAGGGTTAGGGGACGGGGATGGTTTAGGGGACAGGTTAGGGTACGACAACGGTATAGGGTGAGTGTACATGTTAGGGTATGGGTTAGTGTTAGCGTACGGGTTAGCGTTAGGGGACGGGTTAGGGTAAGGCTTCGGGTAAGTTTTAGGGTTGGGGTTAAGGTTAGGGTTAGGGGACGAGGACAGTTTAGGGCACAGGTTAGGGTACGACAACTGTTTAGGGTGAGCGTACGTGTTAGGGTACGGGTTAGTGTTAGAGTACGGCTCAGGATTAGGGGACGTGTTGGGGTAAGGCTTCGGGTAAGGGTTAGGTTTAGGGTTAGGGTTAGGGTTAGGGGACGAGCACGGGGATGGTTTACGGGACAGGTAAGGGTACGACAACATTTTAGGGTGAGCGTATGTGTTAGGGTATGGGTTAGTGTTAGCGTACGGGTTAGGATTAGGAACGGGTTAGGGTAAGGCTTCGGGTAAGGGTTAGGGTTAGGGTTAGAGTTAGGATTAGGTTTAGGTTTAGGGGATGGGGACGGTTTAGGTGACAGTTTAGGGTACGACAATGGTTTATGGTGAGCGTACGTGTTAGGATACTGGTTAGTATTAACGTACGGGTTAGGATTAGGGGACGGGTTAGCATAAGGTTTCGGGTAAGGGATAGGGTTAGGGTTAGGGTTACGGTTAGGGTACGGGGATGGTTTAGTGGACAGGTTAGTGTACGACAACGGTTTAGGGTGAGCGTACGTGTTAGGGTATGGCTTCGGGTTAGCGTACGGGTTAGGATTAGGGGATGGGTTAAGGTAAGGCTTCGGGTAAGGATTAGGGTTAAGGTTAGGGTTAGGGTTAGGAAATGGGGACGGTTTAGGGGAAAGGTTAGGGTATGACAACGGTTTAGGGTGAATGGACGTGTTAGGGTACAGTTTAGTGTTAGCGTAAGGTTTAGGATTACGGGACAAGTTAGGGTAAGGCTTCGGGTAAGTGTTAGGTGTAGTGTTAGGGTTAGGGTCAGGTTTAGGGGACGGGGACGGTTTAGGGGACAGGTTAGGGTACGACAACGGTTTAGGGTGAGCCTACGTGTTAGGGTACGGTTTAGTGTTAGCGTAAGGTTTAGGATTAGGGGACAGGTTAGGGTAAGGCTTCGGACAAGGGTTAGGTTTAGGGTTAGGGTTAGGGTTAGGGTTAGGGGTCGGGGACGGTTTAGGGGACAGGTTAGGGTATGACAATCGTTTAGGGTGAGCGTACGTGTTAGGGTATGGGTTAGTGTTAGCGTACGGGTTAGGATTAGGGGACGGGTTAGGGTAAGGATTCGGGTTAGGGTTAGGGTTAGGGTTAGGTGAAGGGGACGGTTTTGGGGACTGATTGGGGGATGACAACGGTTGAGGGTGAGCGTACGTGTTAGGGTACAGGTTAGTGTTAGGGTACAGGTTAGGATTAGGGGACGGGTTAGGGTAAGGCTTCGGGTAAGTGTTAGGGTAAGGTTTGGGGTTAGGGTGAGTGTTAGGGGACGGGGATGGTTTAGGGGACAGGTCAGGGTACGACAAAGTTTTAGGGTGAGCGTACGTGTTAGGGTATGGGTTAGTGTTAGGGTACGGGTTAGGATTACGGGACGGGTTAGGGGAAGACTTCGGTTAAGTGTTAGGGTTAGCGTTAGGGTTGGTGTTAGGGTTAGGGGATGGGGACGGTTTAGGGGACAGGTTAGGGTACGACAACGGTTTAGGGGGATCGTACGTGTTAGGGTATGGGTTAGTGTTAGCGTATGGGTTAGGGTAAGGCTTCGGGTAAGGGTTAGTGTTAGGGTTAGTGTTAGGGTTATGGGACGGGGACGGTTTAGGGGACAGGTGAGGGTACGACAACGGTTTAAGGTGAGCGTACGTGTTAGGGTAAGGTTTAGTGTTATCGTACGTGTTAGGATTAGGGGACGGGTTAGGGTAAGGCTTCGGGTAAGTGTTTGGGTTAGGGTTAGGGTTAGGGTTAGGGGACAGGGACAGTTTAGGGGACAGGTTAGTGTACGACAACAGTTTAGGGTGAGCGTACGTGTTAAGGTACGGGTTAGTGTTAGCGTACGGGTTAGGATTAGGGGACGTGTTAGTGTAAGGCTTCGGGTAAGGTTTAGGGTTAGGGTTAGGTTTAGGGTTAGGGTTAGGGGATGGGGACGGTTTAGGGGACTGGTGAGGGTACGTCAATGGTTTAGGTTGAGCGTATGTGTTAGGGTACGTGTTCGTGTTAGCCTACGGGTTAGGATTAGGGGACGGGTTAGGGTAAGGCTTCGGGTAAGGGTTAGGGTTAGGCTTAGGTTTAGGGTTAGGGGACAGGGACGCGGACGGTTTAGTGGACAGGTTAGGGTATGACAACGGTTTAGGGTGAGCGTACGTTTTAGGGTACGGTTTAGTGTTAGCGTATGGGTTAGGATTAGGGGTCGGGTTAGGGTAAGGCTTCCGAAAAGGGTTAGGGTTAGGGTTAGGGTTAGGGTTAAGGGACGGGGACGGTTTAGGGCTCAGGTTAGGGTACGACAATGTTTTAAGGTGAGTGTACGTGTTAGGGTACAGGTTAGTGTTAGCGTACGGGTTAGGATTATGGGACGGGTTAGGGTAAGGCTTCAGGTAAGGGTTAGGGTGAGGGTTAGGGGACGGGGACGGTTTAGGGGACAGGTTAGGGTACGACAACGGTTTAGGGTGATCGTACGTGTTAGGGTACGGGTTAGTGTTAGCGTACGGGTTAGGGTAAGGCTTTGGGTAAGTGTTAGGTTTAGTGTTAGGGTTAGGGTTAGGTGATGGGGACGGTTTAGGGGACAGGTTAGGGTACAACAACGGTTTAGGGTGAGCGTACGTGTTAGGATATGGGTTAGTGTTAGTGTACGGGTTAGGAGTAGGGGACGGGTTAGGGTAAGGCTTCGGGTAAGGTTTAGGGGTAGGGTTAGGGTTAGGGTTAGGGGACGGGGACGGTTTAGGGGACAGTTTAGGGTACGACAATGTTTTAGGTTGAGCGTACGTATGAGGGTACGGGTTAGTGTTAGGGTACGGGTTAGGATTAGGGGACTGGTTAGGGTAAGGCTTCGGGTAAGGTTTAGGGTTAGGGTTAGGGTTAAGGTTAGGGGACAGCGACGGTCTAGGGGAAAGGTTGGTGTACGAAAACTGTTTAGGGTGAGCGTACGTGTTAAAGTATGGTTTAGTTTTAGCGTACGGGTTAGGATTAGGGGACGGGTTTGGGTAAGGATTCGGGTAAGGCATAGGGTTAGGGTTAGGGTTAGGGGACGGGGACGGTGTAGGGGACACGTCAGGGTACGACAACCGTTTAGGGTGAGCGTACATGTTAGGGTACAGGTTAGTGTTAGGGTACGGCTTAGGATTAGAGGACGGGTTAGGGTAAGGCTTCGGGTAAGGGTTAGGGTTAGGGGATGGGGACTGTTTAGGGGACAGGTTAGGGTACGACAGTGGTTTAGGGTGAACATACGTGTGAGGGTACGGGTTAGTGTTAGCGTACGGTTTAAGATTAGGGGACCGGTTAGGGTAAGGCTTGGGGTAAGGCTTAGGGTTAGGGTTAGCTTTAGGGTTAGGGTTATGGGACGGGGACGGTGTAGGGGACAGGTTATGGTTAGGGTTTGGGTTAGGGTTAGGGTTAAGGGACGGGGACGGTTTAGGGCACAGGTTAGTGTACGACAATGGTTTAGGGTGAGCGTACGTGTTAGGGTACGGGTTAGTGTTAGCGTACGGGTTAGGATTAGAGGATGGGTTAGGATAAGGCTTCGGGTAAGGGTTAGGGTTCGGTTTATGGTTAGGTTTAGGGTTAGGGGACGGGGACGGTTTAGGGGACAGGTTAGTGTACGACAACAGTTTAGGGTGAGTGTACGTGTTAGGGTACGGGTTAGTGTTAGCGTACTGGTTAGAATTAGGGGACGGGTTAGTGTAAGGCTTCACGTAAGGGTTCAGGTTAGGGTTAGGGTTAGGTTTAGGGGTAGGTTTACGGGACGGGGACGGTTTAGGGGACAGGTTAGGCTTTGGGTTAGGGTTAGGGTTAGGTTTAGGGTTAGGGTTAAGTGACGGGGACGATTTAGGGCACAGGTTAGTGTACGACAATGGTTTAGGGTGAGCGTACGTGTTAGGGTAAGGGTTAGTGTTAGCGTACGGGTTAGGATTAGGGGACGGGTTAGGATAAGGCTTTGGGGAAAGGTTAGGGTTACAGTTAGGGTTAGGGTTAGGGTTAGGGGACAGGGACGGTTTAGGGTACAGGTTAGTGTACAACAAAGGTTTAGGGTGATCGTACGTGTTAGGGTATGGGTTAGTGTTAGCGTACGGGTTAGGGTAAGGCTTCGGGTAAGTGTTAGGGTTAGGGTTAGGGTTAGGGGACGGGGACGGTTTAGGGGAAAGTTTAGGGTACAACAACGGTTTAGGTTGAGCGTATGTGTTAGGGTACGGGTTAGTGTTAGCGTACGGGTTAGGATTAGGGGACGGGTTAGTGTAAGGCTTCTGGTAAGGGTTAGGTTTAGGGTTAGGGTTAGGGTTAGGGGATGGGGAAGGTTTAGGGGACAGGTTAGTGTATGAAAACGGTTTAGGGTGAGCGTACGTGTTAGGGTATGGGTTAGTATTAGCGTACGGGTTAGGATTAGGGGACGGGTTAGGGTAAGGCTTCGGGTAACGGTTAGAGTTAGGGTTAGGGTTAGGGTTATTGTTAGGGGACGGGGATGGTTTAGAGGAAAAGTTAGGGTATGACAACGATTTAGTGTGAGCGTACATGTTAGGGTAAGGGTTAGTGTTAGTGTACTGGTTAGGATTAAGGGACGGGGTAGGGTAAGGCTTCGTGTAAGGTTTAGGGTTAGGGTTAGGGTTAGGGGACGGGGATGGTTTAGGGGACAGGTTAGGGTACAACAACGGTTTAGGGTGAGAGTACGTGTTACGGTACGGGTTAGTGTTAGCGTTCGGTTTTGGATTAGGGGACGGGTTAGGTTAAGGCTTCGGGTAATGGTTAGGGTTAGGGTTAGGGGACGGGGACGGGGACGGTTTAGGGGACAGGTTTGGGTACGAAAAAGGTTTAGGGTGAGCGTACATGTTAGGGTATGGGTTAGTGTTATCGTACGGGTTAGGATTAGGGGACGGGTTAGTGTAAGGCTTCGGGTAAGTGTTAGGGTTAGGGTTAGGGTTAGGGTTAGGGGATGTGGACGGTTTAGGGGACAGGTTAGAGTAGGACAACCGTTTAGGGTGAGCCTACGTTTTAGGGTACGGATTAGTGTTAGCGTACGGGTTAGGATTAGGGGACGGGTTAGGGTAAGGCTTTGGGTAAGGGTTAGGTTTAGGGTTAGGGTTAGGGGACGGGGACGGTTTAGGGGACAGGTTAGTGTACGACAACGGTTTAGGGTGAGCGTACGTGTTAGGGTACAGGTTAGTGTTAGTGTATCGGTTAGGATTAGGGGACGGGTTACGGTAAGGCTTACGGTAAAGGTTAGGGTTAGGGTTAGAGTTAGGGGACGGGGACGGGGACCGTTTAGGGGACAGGTTAGTGTACGACAACGGTTTAGGGTGAGCGTACGTGTTAGGTTAAGGGTTAGTGTTAGTGTACAGGTTAGGATTAGGGGACGGGTTAGTGTAAGTCTTCGGGTAAGGGTTAGGGTTAGGGTTAAGGTTAAGGTTAGGAGACGGGGACGGGGACGGTTTAGGGGACAGGTTAGAGTACGACAATGGTTTAGGGTGAACGTACGTGTTAGGGTACGGGTTAGTGTTAGCGTACGGGTTAGGATTAGGGGTCGGGTTAGTGTAAGGCTTCGGGTAAGCGTTAGGGTTAGGGTTAGGGTTAGGTTTAGTGGATGGGGATGGTTTAGGAGACAGATTAGGTTACAGAAACGGTTTAGGATGAGCGTACGTGTTAGGGTACAGGTTAGTGTTAGCGTACGGGTTAGGATTAGGGGACGGGTTACTGTAAGGCTTCGGCTAAGATTTAGGGTTAGGGTTAGGGTTAGGATTAGGGGACGGGGACTGTTTAGGGAACAGGTTAGTGTACAAAACGGTTTAGGGTGAGCGTACGTTAGGGTACGGGTTAGTGTTAGCGTACGGGTTAGGATTAGGGGACGGGTTAGGGTAAGGCTTCGGCTAAGGGTTAGGGTTAGGTTTAGGGTTAGGGTTAGGGGATGGGGACGGTTTTGGGGACCGGTTAGGGTACGGCAACGGTTTAGGGTGAGCGTACGTGTTACGGTACGGGTTAGTGTTAGCGTACGGGTTCGGATTAGGGGACGGGTTAGGGTAAGGCTTCGGCTAAGGGTTAGGGTTAGGGTTAGGGTTAGTGTCAGGGGACAGGGACGGTTTAGGGGACATGTTAGTGTACGACAACGGTTTAGGGTGAGCGTAAGTGTTAGGGTATGGGTTAGTGTTAGCGTACGGGTTAGGATTAGGGGACGGGTTAGTGTAAGGCTTCGGGTAAGCGTTAGGGTTAAGGTAAGGGTTAGGTTTAGGGGACAGGGACGGTTTAGGAGACAGGTTAGTGTACGGCAACGGTTTAGGGTGAGCATAAGTTTTAGTGTACGGGTTTGTTTTAGCGTACGGGTTAGGATTAGGTGACGGGTTAGGGTAAGGCTTCGGTTAAGGGTTAGTGTTAGTGATAGGGTTAGGGTTAGGGGACGGGGACAGTTTAGCGGACAGTTTAGGGTATGACAACGATTTAGGGTGAGCATAAGTGTTACGGTACGGTTTAGTTTTAGCGTACATGGTAGGATTAGAAGATGGGTTAGGGTAAGGCTTCGGGAAAGGTTTAGGGTTAGGTTTAGGTTTAGGGTTAGGGGACGGGGACGGTTGAGTGGACAGTTTAGGGTACGACAATGTTTTAGGGTGAGCGTACGTTTGAGGGTACATGTTAGTGTTAGGGTACGGGTTAGGATTAGGGGACAGGTTAGGGTAAGGCTTCGGGTAAGTGTTAGGTGTAGTGTTAGGGTTAGGGCTAGGTTTAGGGGATGGGGACGGTTTAGGGGACAGGTTAGGGTACGACAACGGTTTAGGGTGAGCCTACGTGTTAGGGTACGGTTTAGTGTTAGCGTAAGGTGTAGGATTAGGGGACAGGTTAGGGTAAGGCTTCGGACAAGGGTTAGGTTTAGGGTTAGGGTTAGGGTTAGGGGACGGGGACGGTTTAGGGGACAGGTTAGGGTATGACAATCGTTTAGGGTGAGCGTACGTGTTAGGGTATGTGTTAGTGTTAGCGTACGGGTTAGGATTATGGGACGGGTTAGGGTAAGGCTTCGGGTAAGGGTTAGTGTTAGGGTTAGGTTTAGGGTTAGGGCTATGGCTCGGGGACGGTTTAGGGGACAGGTTAGGGTACAACAACGATTTAGGCTGAGCGTACGTGTTAGGGTACGGGTTAGTGTTAGCGTACGGGTTAGGATTAGGGGACGGGTTAGGGTAAGGATTCGGGTAAGGGTTAGTGTTAGGGTTAGGGTTAGGGTTAGGGTTAGGTGAAGGGGACGGTTTTGCGGACTGATTGGGGGATGACAACGGTTGAGGGTGAGCGTACGTGTTAGGGTACAGGTTAGTGTTAGGGTACGGGTTAGGATTAGGGGACGGGTTAGGGTAAGGCTTCGGGTAAGGGTTAGGGTAAGGTTTGGGGTTAGGGTGAGTGTTAGGGGACGGGAATGGTTTAGGGGACAGGTCAGGGTACGACAAAGTTTTAGGGTGAGCGTACGTGTTAGGGTACGGGTTAGTGTTAGGGTACGGGTTAGGATTACGGGACGGGTTAGGGGAAGACTTCGGTTAAGTGTTAGGGTTAGGGTTAGGGTTAGTGTTAGGGTTAGGGGATGGGGAGGGTTTAGGGGACAGGTTAGGGTACGACAACGGTTTAGGGTGATCGTACGTGTTAGGGTACGGGTTAGTGTTAGCGTATGGGTTAGGGTAAGGCTTCGGGTAAGGGTTAGTGTTAGGGTTAGTGTTAGGGTTATGGGACGGGAATGGTTTAGGGGACAGGTGAGGGTACGACAACGGTTTAAGGTGAGCGTACGTGTTAGGGTAAGATTTAGTGTTATCGTACGTGTTAGGATTAGGGGACGGGTTAGGGTAAGGCTTCGGGTAAGTGTTTGGGTTAGGGTTAGTGTTAGGGGACGGGGACGGTTTAGGGGACAGGTTAGTGTACGACAACAGTTTAGGGTGAGCGTACGTGTTAAGGTACGGGTTAGTGTTAGCGTACGGGTTAGGATTAGGGGACGGGTTAGTGTAAGGCTTCGGGTAAGGGTTAGGGTTAGGGTTAGGTTTAGGGTTAGGGTTAGGGGACGGGGACGATTTAAGGGACTGGTGAGGGTACGTCAATGGTTTAGGTTGAGCGTATGTGTTAGGGTACGTTTTAGTGTTAGCCTACGGGTTAGGATTAGGGGACGGGTTAGGGTAAGGCTTCGGGTAAGTGTTAGGGTTATGGTTAGTGTTAGGGTTAGGGGACGGGGACGGTTTAGGGGAAAGCTTATTGTACGACAACGGTTTAGGGTGAGCGTGCGTGTTAGGGTATGGGATAGTGTTAGCGTACGGCTTAGGATTAGGGGACGGGTTAGGGTAAGGCTTCGGGTAAGGGTTAGGGTTAGGCTTAGGTTTAGGGTTAGGGGACAGGGACGGGGACGTTTTAGGGGACAGGTTAGGGTACGACAACGGTTTAGGGTGAGCGTACGTTTTAGGGTACGGTTTAGTGTTAGCGTATGGATTAGGATTAGGGGACGGGTTAGGGTAAGGCTTCCGAAAAGGGTTAGGGTTAGGGTTAGGGTTAGGGTTAAGGGACGGGGACGGTTTAGGGCTCAGGTTAGGGTACGACAATGTTTTAAGGTGAGCGTACGTGTTAGGGCACAGGTTAGTGTTAGCGTACGGGTTAGGATTATGGGACGGGTTAGGGTAAGGCTTCAGGTAAGGGTTAGGGTTAGGGGACGGGGACTGTTTAGGGGATAGGTTAGGGTACGACAACGGTTTCGGGTGATCGTACGTGTTAGGGTACGGTTTAGTGTTAGCGTACGGGTTAGGGTAAGGCTTCGGGTAAGTGTTATGTTTAGGATTAGGGTTAGGGTTAGGTGACGGGGACGGTTTAGGGGACAGGTTAGGGTACGACAACCGTTTAGGTTGAGCGTACGTGTTATGGTACGGGTTAGTGTTAGCGTACTGGTTAGGATTATGGGACGGGTTAGGGTAAGGCTTCAGGTATGTGTTAGGTTTAGTGTTAGGGTTAGGGTTAGGTGACGGGGACGGTTTAGGGGACAGGTTAGGGTACAACAACGGTTTAGGGTGAGCGTACGTGTTAGGATATGGGTTAGTGTTAGTGTACGGGTTAGGAGTAGGGGACGGGTTAGGGTAAGGCTTTGGGTAAGGTTTAGGGGTAGGGTTAGGGTTAGGGTTAGGGGACTGGGACGGTTTAGGGGACAGTTTAGGGTACGACAATGTTTTAGGGTGAGCGTACGTGTGAGGGTATGGGTTAGTGTTAGGGTACGGGTTAGGATTAGGGGACTGGTTAGGGTAAGGCTTCGGGTAAGGTTTAGGGTTAGGGTTAGGGTTAGGGTTAGAGGACAGCGACGGTCTAGGGGAAAGGTTAGTGTACGAAAACTGTTTAGGGTGAGCGTACGTGTTAAAGTATGGTTTAGTTTTAGCGTACGGGTTAGGATTAGGGGACGGGTTTGGGTAAGGATTCGGGTAAGTGATAGGGTTAGGGTTAGGGTTAGGGGACGGGGACGGTGTAGGGGACACGTCAGGGTACGACAACCGTTTAGGGTGAGCGTACATGTTAGGGTACGGGTTAGTGTTAGCGTACGGCTTAGGATTAGAGGACGGCTTAGGGTAAGGCTTCGGGTAAGGGTTAGGGTTAGGGGATGGGGACTGTTTAGGGGACAGGTTAGGGTACGACAGTGGTTTAGGGTGAGCATACGTGTGAGGGTACGGGTTAGTGTTAACGTACGGTTTAAGATTAGGGGACCGGTTAGGGTAAGGCTTGGGGTAAGGCTTAGGGTTAGGGTTAGGTTTAGGGTTAGGGTTACGGGACGGGGACGGTTTAGGGGACAGGATATGGTTAGGGTTTGGGTTAGGGTTAGGGTTAGGGTTAGGGTTAAGGGACGGGGACGGTTTAGGGCACAGGTTAGTGTACGACAATGGTTTAGGGTGAGCGTACGTGTTAGGGTACGGGTTAGTGTTAGCGTACGGGTTAGGATTAGAGGATGGGTTAGGATAAGGCTTCGGGTAAGGGTTAGGGTTAGGTTTATGGTTAGGTTTAGGGTTAGGGGACGGGGACGGTTTAGGGCACAGGTTAGTGTACGACAACAGTTTAGGGTGAGCGTACGTGTTAGGGTACGGGTTAGTGTTAGCATACGGGTTAGGAGTAGGGGACGGGTTATTGTAAGGTTTCGGGTAAGGGTTAGTGTTATGTTTAGGGTTAGGTTAGGGAACGGGGACGGTTTAGCGGACAGGTTAGCATACGACAACTGTTTAAGGTGAGCGTACGTGTTAGGGTACGGTTTAATGTTAGCGTACGGGTTAGGATTAGGGGACGGGTTATGGTAAGGCTTCGGGTAAAGGTTAGTGTTAGGGTTAGAGTTAGGGGACGGGGACAGTTTAGGGGACAGGTTAGGGTACGACAACGGTTTAGGGTGAGCGTACCTGTTAGGGTATGGGTTAGTGTTAGCATATGGGTTAGGATTAGGGGACGGGTTTAGGTAAGGCTTCGGGTAAGGTTTAGGTTTAGGGTTAGTGTTAGGGTTAGGGGACGGGGACGGTTTAGGGGACAGGTTAGGGTACGACAACAGTTTGGGGTGAGCGTACGTGTTAGGGTATGTGTTAGTGTTAGCGTACGGGTTAGGATTAGGGGATGGGTTAGGGTAAGGCTTCCGGTAAGGGTTAGGGTTAGGGTTAGGGTTAGGGTTAGGTTTAGGGGATATGGACGGTTTAGGGGACAGGTTAGTGTACGACAACTGTTTAGGGTGAGCGTACGTGTTAGGGTACAGTTTAGTTTTAGCATACGGGTTAGGATTAGGGGACGGGTTAGGTTAAGGCTTCGGGTAAGATTTAGGGTTAGGGTTAGGTTTAGGGTTAGGGTTAGGGGTCGGGGATGGTTTAGGGGAAAGTTTAGGGTACTACAACGATTTAGGGTGAGCGTACGTGTTAGGGTATGGGTTAGTGTTAGAGTATGGGTTAGGATTAGGGGACGGGTTAGGGTAAGGCTTCGGGTAAGGGTTCGGGTTAGGGTTAAGGTTAGGGTTAGGATAAGGGTTAGGGGATGGGGACGGTTTAGGGAACAGTTTAGGGTACGACAATGTTTGAGGGTTAGCGTACGTATTAGGGTACGGGTTAGTGTTAGCCTACGGGTTAGGTTTAGGGGACGGGTTAGGGTAAGGCTTCGGGTAAGGGTTAGGGTTAGGGTTAGGTTTAGGGGTAGGGGATGGGGACGGTTTAGGGGACAGGTTAGGGTATGGCAACGGTTTAGGGTGAGCGTACGTGTTAGGGTACGGGTTCGTGTTAGCGTACGGGTTAGGATTAGGGGACGGGTTAGTGTAAGGATTCGGGTAAGCGTTAGGGTTAGGGTAAGGGTTAGGTTTAGGTGACGGGGACGGTTTAGGAGACAGATTAGGGTACGGCAACTGTTTAGGGGGAGCATACGTTTTAGGGTAAGGTTAGTTTTAGCGTACGGGTTAGGATTACGTGACGGGTTAGGGTAAGGCTTCGGGTAAGGGTTAGGGTTAGGGATAGGGTTAGGGTTAGGGGACGGGGAGGGTTTAGGGGCAAGGTTAGGATACGACAACGGTTTAGGGTGAGCGTACGTGTTAGGGTACGGGTTAGTGTTAGCGTACGGTTTAGGATTAGGGGACTGGTTAGTGTAAGGCTTCGGGTAAGTTTTAGGGTTGCGGTTAGGGTTAGGTTTAGGGTTAGGGGACGGGGATAGGGACCGTTTAGGGGACAGGTTCTGGTACGACAATGGTTTAGGGTGAGCGTACGTGTCAGGGTATGGGTTAATGTTAGCGTAAGGGTTAGAATTAGGAGACGGGTTAGGGTAAGGCTTCGGGTAAGTTTTAGGGTTAGGGTTAGTGTTAGGGGACGGCGACGGTTTAGGGGACAGGTTAGGGTACGACAACGGTTTAGTGTGAGCGTACGTGTTAGGGTACGGATTAGTGTTAGCGTACGGGTTAGGATTAGGGGACGGGTTAGGGTAAGGCTTCGGGTAAGGGTTAGGGTTAGGTTTAGGTTTACGTTTAGGGTTAGGGGACGGGGACGGTTTAGGGGACAGGTTAGGGTACGACAACGGTTTAGGGTGAGTGTACGTGTTAGGGTACGATTTAGTGTTAGCGTACGGGTTAGTATTAGGAGATTGGTTAGGCTAAGGCTTCGTTTAAGGGTTAGCTTTAGGGTTAGGGTTAGGGTTACGGGACGGGGACGATTTAGGGGACAGGTTAGGATATGACAAAAGTTTAGGGTTAGCGTACGAGTTAGGGTACGGGTTAGTGTTAGCGTAAGGGTTAGGATTAGGGGAGGGGTTAGTATAAGGCTTCGGGTAAGGTTTAGGGTTAGGGTTAGGGTTAAGGGACGGGGACGGTTTAGGGGACTAGTTACGGTACGACAACGGTTTAGGGTGAGCATATGTGTTATGGTACGAGTTAGTGTTAGCGTACGGGTTAGGATTAGGGGACGGGTTAGGTTAAGGCTTTGGGTAAGGGTTAGGGTTAGGGTTAGGGTTAGGGTTAGGGGATGGGGACGTTTTAGGGGACTGTTTAGGGTACGACAACAGTTTAGTGTGAGCGTACGTGTTAGGGTACGGGTTAGTGTTTGCGTACGGGTTAGGATTAGGGGACGGGTTAGTGTATGGCTTCGGGTAAGGGTTAGGGTTAGGGTTATAGTTAGGGTTAGGGTTAGGGGACGGGGACGGTTTAGGGGACAGTTTTGGGTATGACAACGCTTTAGGGTGAGCGTACATGTTAGGGTACGGGTTAGTGTTAGCGTACGGGTTAGGATTAGGGGACGGGTTAGTGTAAGGCTTCGGGTAAGTGTTAGGGTTAGGTTTAGGGTTAGGTTTAGGGTTAGGGGACGGGGACGGTTTAGGGGACAGCTTAGGTTACGACAGCTATTTAGGGTGAGTGTACGTGTTAGGGTATGGGTTAGTTTTAGCGTACGTGTTAGGATTAGGGGACGGGTTAGTGTAAGGCTTTGGGTAAGTGTTAGAGTTAGGTTTAGGGTTAGGGTTAGGGTTAGGGGATGGGGACGGTTTAGGGAACAGGTTAGAGTAGGACAACCGTTTAGGGTGAGCCTACATATTAGGGTACGGATTAGTTTTAGCGTACGGTTTAGGATTATGGGACGGGTTAGGGTAAGGCTTTGGGTAAGGGTTAGGGTTAGGGTTAGGGGACGGGGACGGTTTAGGGGACAGGTTAATGTACGACAACGGTTTAGTGTGAGCGTACGTGTTAGGGTACTGGTTAGTGTTAGTGTATGGTTTAGGATTAGGGGACGGGTTACGGTAAGGGTTAGGGTTAGGGTTAGGGTTAGAGTTAGGGTTAGGGGACGGGGACGGTTTAGGGGACAGGTTAGCGTATGACAATGGTTTAGGGTGAGAGTATGTGTTAGGGTACGGGTTAGTGTAAGCGTACGGGTTAGGATTAGGGGACGGGTTAGTGTAAGGCTTCGGTTAAGGGTTATGGTTAGGGTTAGGGTTAGGCTTAGGGTTTGGGAACGGGGACTGTTTAGGGGACATGTTAGGGTACGACAACGGTTTAGGGTGAGCATACGTGTTAGGGCACGGGTTAGTGTTAGCTTACGGGTTAGAATTAGGGGACGGGTTAGGGTAAGGCTTCGGGTATGTGTTAGGGTTAGGGTTAGGATTAAGGTTAGAGTTAGGAGACGGGGACGGTTTAGGGGACAGTTTAGGGTATGACAACGGTTTAGGGTGAGCTTAGGTGTTAGGGTATGGGTTAGTGTTAGCGTACGATTTACGATTAGGGGACGGGTTAGGGGAAGGCTTTGGGTAAGGGTTAGGGTTAGGGTTAGGGTTAGGGTTAGGGTTAGTCGACGGGGACGATTTAGGGAACAGGTTATGGTACGACAACGGTTTAGGGTGTGCGTACGTGTTAGGGTACGGGTTAGTGTTAGTGTACAGGTTAGGATTAGGGGACGGGTAAGGATAAGGCTTCAGGTAAGGGTTAGGTTTAGGGTTAGGGTTAAGTTTAGGGTTAGGGGACGGGGATGGTTTAGGCGACAGGTTAGTGTACGACAACGGTTTAGGGTGAGCGTACGTGTTAGGGTACGGGTTAGTGTTAGCGTACGGGTTAGGATTAGTTGATGGGTTAGGGTAAGGCTTCGGGTAAGGGTTAGGGTTAGGGTTAGGGTTAAGGTTAGGTTTAGTGGACGGGGACGGTTTAGGGGACAGGTTAGGGTACGACAACGATTTAGGGTGAGCGTACGTGTTAGGGTACGGGTTAGTGTTAGCGTACAGGTTAGGATTAGGGGACGGGTTATCGTAAGGCTTAGGGTAAGGGCTAGGGTTAGGGTTACGGTTAGGGTTAGGGGACGGGGACGGTTTAGGGGACAGGTTAGGGTACGACAAAGGTTTAGCGTGAGCGTACGTGTTAGGGTACTGGTTAGTGTTAGTGTACGGGTTAGGTTTAGGGCAAGGGTTAGGGTAAGGCTTCGGGTAAGGGTTAGGGTTGGGGTTAGGGTTAGGGGACGGGGACGGTTTAGAGGATAGGTTAGGGAACGACATCGGTTTAGGGTGAGCGTACGTGTTAGGGTATGGGTTAGTTTTAGCATACGGGTTAGGATTAGGGGACGGGTTAGTTTAAGGCTTCCAGTAAGGTTTATGTTTAGGTTTAGGGTTAGGGTTAGGGTTAGGGGACGGGGATGGTTTAGGTGACATGTTAGGGTACGACAATGGTTTATGGTGAGCGTACGTGTTAGGGTACGGGTTAGTGTTAGCATACGGGTTAGGATTAGGGGACGGGTTAGGGTAAGGCTTTGGGTACGGGTTTGTGTTAGGGTTAGGGTTAGGGTTACGGGACGGGGACGGTTTAGGGGACAGGTTAGTGTACGACAATGATTTAGGGTGAACGTACATGTTAGGGTATGGGTTAGTGTTAGCGTACGGTTTAGGATTAGGGGACGGGTTAGGGTAAGGCTTTGGGTAAGGGTTAGGGTTAGGGTTAGGGTTAGGGTTAGAGGACGAGGACGGTTTAGGGGACAGGTTAGGGTACGACAACGGTTTAGGGTGAGCGTACGTGTTAGGGTATGGTATAGTGTAAGCGTACGGGTTAGGATTAGGGGATGGGTTAGGGTAAGGCTTCGGGTAAGGTTTATGGTTAGGGTTAGGGTTAGGGTTAGGGTTAGGGAACGGGGACTGTTTAGGGGACAGGTTAGAGTACGACAATGGTTTAGGGTGAGCTTACGTGTTAGGGCACGGCTTAGTGTTAGCGTACGGGTTAGGATTAGGGGACGGGTTAGGGTAAGGCTTCGGGTAAGGGTTAGGGTTAGGGTTAGGATTAGGGTTAGGTTTAGGAGACGGGGACGGTTTAGGGGACAGTTTAGGGTACGAGAATGGTTTAGGGTGAGCGTACGTGTTAGGGTAAGGGTTAGTGTTAGCGTACGGGTTAGGATTACGGGATGGGTTAGGGTAAGGCTTCGGGTAAGGGTTAGCGTTAGGGTTAGGGTTAGGGTTAGGGGACGGGGATGGTTTAGGTGACAGGTTAGGGTACGACAACGCTTTTGTGTGAGCGTACGTGTTAGGGTAAGTGTTAGTGTTAGCGTACAGGTTAGGATTAGGAGACGGGTAAGGATAAGGCTTCGGGTAAGGGTTAGGGTTAGGGTTAGGGTTAGGGGTAGGGGACGGGGTCGGTTTAGGAGACAGGTTAGGGTACGATAACAGTTTAAGGTGAGCGTACGTGTTAGGGTATGGTATAGTGTAAGCGTACGGGTTAGGATTAGGGGACGGGTTAGCGTAAGTCTTAGGGTAAGGGTTAGGGTTAGGGTTAGGTGTAGGGTTAGGGGACGGGGACGGTTTAGGGTACAGGTTAGCATATGACAACAGTTTAGGGTGAGCGTACAAGTTAGGGTATGGATTAGTGTTAGCGTACGGGTTAGTATTAGGGGACGGGTTAGGGTAAGGCTTCGGGTAAGGGGTAGGTTTAGGGTTAGGGAATGGGGACGGTTTAGGGGACAGGTTAGGATATGACAACGGTTTAGGGTGAGCGTACATGTTAGGGTATGGGTTACTGTTAGCGTACGGGTTAGGATTAGGGGACGGGTTAGGTTTAGCCTTCGAGTAAGGGTTAGGATAAGGGTTAGGTTTAGGTGATGGGGACGTTTTAGGGGATATTTTAGGGTACGACAACGGTTTAGGGTGAACGTATGTGTTAGGATATGGGTTAGTGTTAGCGTACGGGTTAGGATTATGGGATGGGTTCGGTTAAGGCTTCGGGTAAGTGTTTGGGTTAGGGTTAGTGTTAGGGTTAGGGCTAGGGTTAGGTTTATGGGACGGGGACCGTTTAGGGGACAGTTTAGGGTATGACAACGGTTTAGGGTGAGCGTACGTGTTTGGGTACGTGTTAGTGTTAGCGTACGGGTTAGGATTAGGGACGGGTTAGTTTAAGGCTTCGGGAAAGGTTTAGGGTTCGGGTTAAGGTTAGGGTTAGGGGACGGGACGGTTTAGGGGACAGGTTAGGGTACGACAACGGTTTAGTGTGAGCGTACATGTTAGGGTACGGGTTAGTGTTAGCGTACGGGTTAAGATTAGGGGACGGGTTAGGGTAAGGCTTCGGGTAAGGGTTAGTGTTAGTGTTAGGATTAGGGTTAGGGTTAGGGGACGAGGACGGTTTGGGGAGTTTAGCGTACGACCATGGTTTAGGGTGAGCATACATGTTAGAGTACGGGTTAGTGATAGCCTACGTGTTAGGATAAAGGGACGGGTAAGTGTAAGGCTTCGGGTAAGTGTTAGTGTTAGGGTTAGGGTTAGGGGACGGGGACGGTTTAGCGGACAGGTTAGTGTAGGAGAACGGTTTAGGTTGAGCGTACGTGTTAGGGTACGGGATGGGTTAGCGTACGTGTTAGGATTGGGGTCGTGTTAGTGGAAGGCTTCGGGTAAGGGTTAGGGTTAGGGTTAGGTTTAGGGGACGGGGACGGTTTAGGATACAGATTAGGATACGACAACCGTGTAGGTTGAGCGTACGTGTTAGGGTACGGGTTAGTGTTAGCGTACAGTTTAGGATTAGGTCACGGTTTAGCAAAAGACTTCGGGTAAGGGTTAGGTTTAGGGTTATGGTTAGGGTTAGGGTTAGGGACGAGGTCGATTTAGGTGACAGTTTAGGGTACAGCAACGGTTTAGGGTGAGTGTAGGTTTTAGGGTACGGGTTATGGTTAGGGTTAGGTTTAGGGGATGAGGACGATTTAGGGGACAGGTTACCGTATGACAACGGTTTATGGTGAGCGTACGTGTTAGGGTACGGGTTAGTGTTAGCGTATGGGTTAGGATTAGGGAACGGGTTAGGTTAAGGCTTCGGGTAAAGGTTAGTGTATGTCTTTTCTATTATATATTTGGCATATGGGCCGGAGTCTGTGCTAATTTCAATCTCTGGTTTTATGCGGCACCCTAACTCACCTTTCCCCATAAGCAAGCGAAAGTTGTTTTTCTAAATTTGAAACCCTGTTCTCTATTGTAATTCAGTTCATGTGTAGTCAAGTTTACATCTCGTGTATTAGTGATATCTTATGATGTTTCTTTTTCTCTGTGACTTATTTCACGTAGTATCACCGTACCTGAAGCCACTCACTATGCCGCTTCGTGCCTGATGTCAGAGATTTCATTGCTGAGTGATATTCCATTGTACGTACGTACCACAACTTCTTTATCCATTTTTCGCTTTTTGGGATATTGAACTTGTACCGTAGACGAGGTTCTTGTAAACAGAGCCATCCCACACTTTGGGGTGGCTGTGTGTTTTTGATTTTAATTTCCCTAAGCTATAGGACCATAAGTATAAGTGCCATAGGCTGTGTTGCTTCGTTTCTTATGTGTTTCAGGAAACACCATACACTTCTCCAGAGTGGCTGTTGGCAATTTACATCCCGCCATTCAGCAAAACAATGCTCCCTCTTCTCCATGGCCTGTCCTGCCTTTCTAGATTTTACACTTTTTTCAGATGGCCGTTTTGACCGGGGGGTAGTGAGACTTCAATGTAGTGCAGATTTCCTTTACAGGCTTGCTTGGTTGGCCAAAAAGGGCGTATGCGTTTTTTCCTGAATATATTCAGGAAAAAACGCATACGCCCTTTTTGGCCAAGTGCGTCATTGTCGACGTTCTGCCTCTTTTCCTATGCTTTAAGTGCAATTCCAGTCTACCCCCTGAAATCCTTTTCCTGAAATTCTGCCCCGCTTTCAAGTCCTCTTCGCAGGCTTACTTCAATATATTTTTGGATGTTAGCTGTCACTTATAACTCTGCAGGTTTGTGAATTACAGTGCCCCTGAGCTCCTTTCTTCAACTTGCTTTCTTGTGTGCTGGGCAACAAATCCCATTATTGTTTCAAGGCCTAATGTGTTTATGGCAGGGCACGCTGAGCCTTTGGTTAATTCCTCTTCCTGGTGGGAAATGAGCGTTACATTTACCAGTGCAGACACCTACAGCTAGTCTCTTATTGGTTCTCCCTATTCCTGTTCATCTTGCGCAGAAATTGCAACCTGTGCCAAACAGGAGGTTAAAGGCACTGACTCTCCAAGTGGGGAGAGAGTTAGTAAAGTGTCTGGAATGGTGAACCCGAATACCAGGGGACGAAAACTGAGATGCATTTAGAAACGTTTCCGAATCACACGGTGGACCATACTCTGGGTTTCCCATGCATGTTTTAGCTGAAGGAAGAATCCCTTGTACCTGGAGAGTTGGGAGCCATGGAATGGGTACCATGCAGTATGACCAAAAGGTCTGCATTTGCTCACTGTACTTCATCAATGCTATCATCCCGAAGTATCCATCTTTATGTTTCACCCAGCTCTGGGTGTAGATGTGGTAAATCCAGGTTGCATCACAAGCCCTGAGTGAATTATTTAAGAATTGCTCTCTATTTCACTGTCATTGTGTTTTGTTTTCGAAATTTATTTTGATACTGGGATTTATCGGATTTTCACTGCTGCGTTTATCCGTCTGTACACATATTTGATTCACTTACTGAGACATATAAATCCATGGGTTTTAAGTTTCTTCCTAGTCAGATATATTCCTAGGCGTTGAATATGTGGTGTTGAGTCCATTTCTTTAAGCAAGCGGTAGGTCTTGTCTATTAGAAGTTTGGCTTATGGAACGGTATCTGTGCTAATTTAAATCTCTGGTTTCATCCGGCACCCCAACTCACCTTTCCCCATAAGCAAGTGCAAGTTGTATTTCTAAATTTGAGACCCTGTTCTCTATTGTAATTCAGTTCATGTGTAGTTGAGTTTACATCCCGTGTATTAGGCATATCTAATGATGTTTCTCTTTCTGTGTGACTTATTTCACGTAGAATCACCGTACCCGAATCCACCCACTATGCCGCTACGGGCCTGATGACATAGATTTCATTGCTCAGTGATATTCCATTTTACGTACATACCACAACTTCTTTATCCAGTTTTCGCTTTCTGGGATATTTAACTTGTACCGTAGACGAGGTTCTTGTAAACAAAGCCGTCCCAAACCTTCGGGTGGCTGTGTGTTTTTGATTTTAATTTCCCTAAGCTATAGGACCATAAGTGTAAGTGCCATAGGCTGTGTTGCTTCGTTTCTTACATGTTTCAGGAAACACCATACACATCTCCAGAGTGGCTGTTGGCAATTTACATCCCGTCCATCAGCATAACAAGGCTCCCTGTTCTCCATGGCCTGTCCTGCCTTTCTGGATTTTACACTTTTTTCAGATGTCCCTTATGACCGGGGGGCAGTGAGACTTCATTGTAGTGCAGATTTCCTTCATAGGCTTGCTTGGTTGGCCAAAAAGTGCGTATGCGTTTTTTCCTGAATATATTCAGGAAAAAACGCATACGCACTTTTTGGCCGAGTGCATCATTGTCGACGATCTGCCTCTTTTCCTATGCTTTAAGTGCAATAGCAGTCTATCCCCTGAAATAGCTTTCCTGAAATTCTGCCCCGCTTTCAAGTCCTCTTTGCAGGCTTACTTCAATATATTTCTGGAAGATAGCTGTCATTTACAACTCTGTAGGTTTGTGATTTACAGTGCCCCTAAGCTCCTTTCTTCAGCTAGCTTTCTTGTGAGCTGGCCCCAAAACCACAGGATTGCTTCAGGCCCTAATCTGGTTCCGGCAGGCACACTGAGCCTTTGGCTAATTCTTCTTCCTTGTGGGAAATGAGCATTACATTTGCCTGTGCAGACACCTACAGCTAGTCTCTCTTTGGTTCTCCCTATTCCTGTTCATCTTGCGCAGAAATCGCAAACTGTGCCAAAGAGGATGTTAAAGGCACTGACTCTCCGAGTGGGGAGAGTGTTAGTAAAGCGTCTGGAATGGTGAACCTGAATACCAGGGGACAAAACCTGAGATGCATTTAAAAACTTTTCTCAATCACATGGTGGACCATACTCTGTGTTTCCCATGTATGTTTTAGCTGAAAGAAGATTCGCTTAAACCTGGAGAGTTGGGACCCATGGAATGGGTATCATGCAGTATGACTTCAAACGGTCTGCATTTGCTCACCAATCCTCACCAATGCTATCAGCCCGAAGTGTCCAGCCCTATGTCTCACCAGCTCTGGGTGTCGATGTGGTAAATCCATGTTGCATCACAAGCCCTGAGTAAATTATTTAAGAATTCTTGTCTATTTCACTGTCATTTTGTTTTGTGTTTAAAATTTATTTTGGTAATGGGATTTATCGGATTTTCACTGCTGCGTTTTTGCCGCTGTACACATGCTTGATTCTCTTATGGAGACATATAAATCCATGGGTTTTAAGGTTGTTACCAGTCAGGTATATTCCTAAGTGTTGAATATGTGGTGTTGAGTCCACTTCGTTGAGCAAGGAGTAGGTCTTGTCTATTACATATTTGGCTTTTGGAACGGTATCTGTGCTAATTTCAATCTCTGGTTTTATGCAGCACCCCAACTCACCTTTCTCCATAAGAAAGCATAAGTTGGTTTTCTTAATTTGAGACCCCGTTCTGTTTTGTAATTCAGTGCATGTGTAGCCAAGTTTATATTCCATGTATTAGTGGTATCTTATGTGTTTTTCTTTTAGTATTTTGTGACTTTTTATGATCATACTTAAGTCCTCTGGAGTTGTTACAAATGGCAATATTTCATTATTTTCTGGGCTGAGTAATATTCCACTCTACCTAAGTACCTCATCTCTATCCAGTTTTTCCCTCCGGAGACATTTATGCTATATCCTAGTCGAGGATCTTTTAAACAGAGAGGCGGTAAACTTTGGTGTGCCTGTGTCCTACCCATTTTTGTTTTTCCCAAGATATACGTCCATGAGTGCAAGTGCCCTGTGCTCTGTAGCTCACTTTTTAGATTCTTTAGTAAACACAATAGACTTCTCCAGAGTGAACGTTGGCAACATACATTTCCACTATGAGCCTCACAGTGCTCCCTTTTCTCCTTGCCCTGTCCTGCATTTCTGGTGTTTACACTTTATGAGGACGGCTCTTCTGACTGATGCAAAGTGATATGTTTTGTAGTATTGATTTCCAGTGCCCACCTGTTTGGTTGGCTAAAAATGTGTATGCCCTTTTCTTGAATTTATACAGAAAAAGATGCATACACCCTTTTTGGCCAACTGCAATGTTGGCAATGTTCAGCCCCTTTTCTTGTGCTTAATGGCGAGTCCTTTCTACCTCTTCCAATCCCTTTCCTGCCATTCTCTGTTGCTTACAAGTCCTTTTTTCTGACCTTCCTCAAGACATTTTTCAGTGATAGATATTTTGACCTCTGCAGTTTCGTGAATTTTGTGCCCCTGAATTCCATTTTTCCACTTGTGTTTATGGGAACTGGCCACAAAGCAGCGGGATTTCCTCAAGCCCTATTCTGTTTCCATGGGCAACCCTAGCCTTTGGTTAATTCGTCTTCCTGATTGGAAATTAGAGTGACATGTGACTGTCTGAACACCTAGGACTTGTCTGTCATTGTTCCTCCTCCTTCCGATTCATCCTCTGGACAAATTCCAAACTGTGCACAACAGGATGTTGACAGTGCTGACATCTCCAAGTGGGGAGACTGTTAGTAAAGACTCTGGAGGGGTGAACCCGAGCACCAGGTGATGAGGAGATGAGATTCCTTTTCCAAACTCTTCCCGATCAGACGGTATACCATCCTCTGTGTGTGACAGGCATGTTTTAGCTGTAGGAAGGGTCCCATTCATGTGAGGAGAACACCAGGGCTTTTTCAAAATCAGTGTCTCTCCACAACCCAAACTGGGGGATTTTTTAAGCTACGGCTACACATATGTTCATTAAGGGCCTTGGGAAGTAGGCAGAGTCCAAACTTTAGATGATTGAAGTCTTCAGGGTCAGAAACACTCACCACCGGCTTCCCTTAGGTTCGATTTTAACTGTCAGTGATAGATGATGTCAATAAAAATATCTATTCTTTTTCAGATCGTTTCCCCTTATAGGTTATTGCAAAATATTGAGTGTAGTTCCCTGTGCTATACAGTAGTTCCTTGTTGATGATCGATTTTATACATAGCATTGTGTATGTGTTAATCCCAAACTGTTAATTTATCCCTCCTCCCACCCTTTCCCCTTTGGTAATAATAAATTATAAGATTTTATACTTCTCAGAAATGGGGAAGCTGAAAGAGAGGTATCATTTTCAATGGAAAAGCATTTAAAACAAGATTGAAGCTTTAAGCAAGATTATTAGATGTACATGCTTGGAAAGAAATCACTTCGTTTCTCTAATATTGACCTGACACATAAGACAAACATTTTCACTGAACTTGCTTATAAGAAAGTGATGGAAATATCAAGTGGAAGTGTTAGAAACATCTTATTTCTAACAGTGTATAACATCTTATACACTGTTCTCTGTTAATTACAGTATGGCTCACACATCTGTTCATTAAAGTTACAATGTTCTCAATTTCTGTTACTGATCCTCCAGAGTGGACCCCAACAAGTGTCCCCCTGCCCAGTGTCACTGGAGCCAACAGATTGAGACTGAGTTTGGTTCAGAAGCAAAGGAAACTTTATATTTTGATCAGAGAATGGAGAGGTGAGAGCATGTGCTACCCTGTGGGCTGTGGACTGGGCTGCTGTGTAGAGATCCTGTCAGAGTCAGTGGGAGGGAAGCGGTGGAACTCTCGAGGGCCCTGTTGGCTACAGCTCAGGCTCTATATCGCAGAGTCTGCACTTGGCCCCAGAAGCTGATGTGTCGACCCAGCCATTCTGCACTAGGAAATCTGGTCTGAAGTGCCGGGTGTGGAACCTCTGTATGCGGGACCCTAGGAGCACGTGAAATTAGACAAAGCACAAAGGATAAAAATGGTTAGACTTTATTTTATTGCCCAGATTCTATTTTTATCTCCCAGGGATTTTTAAGGGGCTTTGCCTGGGACAAACCTCTCTTCTGCCTTTTGTCCCCTTCCTCATTCTTGGAGTGCTGAGGGTGCAGACCTTTCTTCTGTAACTGCTCAGTGCTGAGTTAGGAGCCCTCACACTTGTGGGCGAGGGTCAGAACTTCTTCCCAGCAGTTTCCAGGTGACGTTGATTGTCCCCAGGTCTCCTGCCTCCCTGCTCGTCCGCCTGAGCACCAGTATTGGAAGTGTTATAGATTCTAATGACCTTTAAGGGTCCAGGAAGGAGATGTGCAGTGACGCTGTGAGGTCCAGTTTCACCCCGCCCCACATTTGTTGGGCCACCTTAGGCTGACCGTTTCTGCCAGCCTAGATGCTCTGACCAGTAGTCTGCACTTTCTTCAATTAGGCCCCTGAATTAACGTAAAAACAGCACCAGGTGTCAGGACCCTGCCCGCTCAACTCCCAGACAGTCCAGGGTCAGTGGTGATGAAGGACCATGATGGCCACTGAGTCAACAGCCTTTTGAAGTAAACAGGAGTCCAGCCGGTCTTATTGGCCACCATCATCACGGTGTCTGTAGGCTTTTCTATGGTGACAGCGTGATATACGGTTCCCCCGCCAAGATTATTAGCTCCCCTCCGGGTGCAGTAAGTCCTGCAAGCAGTAGTCTACTCTTTTGAGACACACTCTTGTTGTTTTATGAGAGAAACTCCAGGTCAAATGATGATCACACGAGTTGTCATGGTGCCCCGTTGCTCCCGGTTATCTCTCTGGAGGTTGAAGTTGGAGGGCCTCCACACTCGAGGTCAGTGTGCCCACGGAGCAAACCCTGCAACTTCAGGGCATGGTTGGGGGTTAGGATCAACACGTGGGGTCCTTTACCCTTAGGAGGGAGGTGGCCTTTTGGGCTGCTGATTTCCAGGTTTTTAGATACTGACAGTATCTTGGCCAGATGTGGCGGTGGGCCAAGTCCCTTGGTGACCATAGTTTATCCTACCTGGATGGCATTCTTGCATTGTTCCATTTCAAGTGGTGCCAGATTTTACAATAATACTCCAATGGCGATTCACCTTTCACCAGGAATGTAAAGGTCAAAGGGTTTAGCTAAATTAGGGAGTTCCAGGGCAAGGGTCTGAATTGACTGCTCTTTCCATTCTTGAAAGGCCACTTCTGGATTCTATTGAAAAGGATCATCAACTTTTCCTTTCAGTGTTTCATATAGAGGCCCAGCTAGTAGACTGTAGTTAGGGATCCAGAAGCAGCAAACCCTGGCCTCCCCAGGAACCCCTAAGCTGTCTTCTAGTTTTAGAAAGGGGTAAGGCTGTAAATTGTTTCTTCCCTTTCCTGGGATGGGCTTCTCCAACCTTCTGTGAGAATGAAGCCCAGGCAGATCACTGTAGTCTGTGCTATCTGAGCTTCTTCTTGGACAACTTCTATCCTTTATTGTTTTGGTAGTTCAGAGGCCTCCTTAGTAGGGCTGATGATCAGAATGTCGTCTGCATATTGAAGGAGTGTTTCCTTTTCCAGAGGTAGAACTTTTAGGTCTTTAGCTGAGCTTTCCCCAAAGATGGTGTGGGAATTTTTGAACCCTTGGTGCAAGATGGCCCGGAAGTATTGTTTTAGTTGTATGTTGAGTCCTGTCACTCACAAGCCAAAATGTCTTGTGACTCTGGGACTAATGGAATACAGAAGAAGGCATCATTGAAGACTAATACAGAATACCAAGTCCTAGTGGTTGGTAAAATGACCAGCAGGCTGTAGGATTTAGGAACTACTGGAGGTATATCCTCGGTGGCTTCAATGACTGTCCTTACATCTTTTACCAGGACTCCAGCAGCCCATGGGGCTCTCGAGGTCAGGCCAATCCCAGGATATGGAGCTCACCCGAGCAGGTACCCCACCCCCACCGCAGCCCACGGGGCTCTCGTGGTCAGGCCCCTCCCAGGACATGGGGTTCCCTGGGCAAGTCCCCTGCAGCCCATGGGGCTCTCATGGTCAGGCCCCTCCCAGGATACAGAGCTACCCTTGCAGGTACCTTGGCAGGGCTGGGCACACAGGAACCGTGCACATAGCCCTCATTGCAGAGCACTCCCAGCTCACCTGTCGCTCAGATCTGACACAGAGCACCTCAGAGCAGGACTTGAACTAACAAACAGCAGCTCCAACAGGTCTGTGACCCTGGGCATCACTCTGTGCGGCCTCCTCCACCTGGTCTTCCAGAGACTTCCACTGCACCCGGGGCACCAGGCCTCTGTCTCCACCCACCACTCACCCATCCTCTCCCTGACACCTGGGTTCCTCTCATTAGGAGAGGGTTTTCTTGAAGTTTTCTCCCACTCGCGGGCCAGATAATATGATTAGAAAAGAAGCCAGAGCTGCAGCCCCTTGTCTATCCTGACTCTCAGGAGCCCACACCTGTTCCTTGGAGCTGGCCGATTCAGCAAGTTCCATTTTCTGCAACTGTGAGCCCCTGAGGGGTGATTATTGGATGGCCTGGGAAGCCTGACCGTGCCGGCCAGCCCTCCCCAGGTGTGCCTGGGTTCAGATCAATATAAATACCGCCCCAGGCAGCAAGAGCCCCTGCAGCTGTGCCTGACGCCATTTTCTCTGCCCTGTCAGCAGTCACGGGGCTGGGCTGGTGGGAGGGAGTGAGAGGCCACGGCTTTGTGGGTGTCCCAGTGTGAGTGGGGCTCTGCTGGACTTTCTGCAGCAGTTGCCAAGATGCCACCTGCTAAAGAAGAGGATGTGTCACCCGTAGCTGCCGCTGGAATTTCTCCCTGGGCAGAGGTGAGGAAGGAAGAAAGCAGTGGGGGCCGGGACAGCAGGGGTATCTCAGGCAGGGAAATGGAAAGCTTCCAGAAGAGCACCCAGGGCCAGGACCATCCTGGCTGACCTGCAGGCACCAAGTCGGCTGGCATGCTGTCGCTCATGTGGTTCCATGGCCCTTCCTCTAGGCTTTCAAGTCCTTGTACATATTCAGGTGTTTTACCTGGGAAGGGTGGGAACATTGCAGCAGCAGCTGGCCTGGGGCTCGGCCCATGTTTACTCACAGATGCCTCGGCATGGTCCCTTAGCTTTGGATGAGGACGCTTGTTGCCTGGGGCCTGTTGGCTGAATGGGAGATGATTCCCCACCACTGACCAACTTCAGAATTGTTTACAACTGGAGCAAGTGCCCTGATATGATTTTCCTCTGTGTAACTGGTGGGTTCTGTTTTCATTTTTCTTTTTATCATTTTTGGTTCAAGGTAGATTTTATTCCTCTTTTCTGTATTTACAGATATATGCATGGAAATAATTTATTCATATAAATACATGTATGTGAAGGGCAGAATATTTTTTCTGTTTTACTTTTTTTAATTTTATTTTTTTTAATTTAATTTTATTTTTTGTAGAGCAGGTTCTTATTGGTTATCTGTTTTATACATATAAATGTATACATGCCAATCCCAATCTCTCAACTCCTCCCACCACCACCCCCGCAACAGCTTTCCTCCCTTGGTGTCCATGCGTTTGTTGTCTACATCTGTTGCTCTATTTCTGCCTTGCAAAACGGTTCATCTGTACAATTTTTTTACGTTCCACATATATGCATTAATATACAAGATTTGTTTTGTTTTTCTCTTTCTGACTTACTTCACTCTGTATGACAGTCTCTAGGTCCATCAACGTCTCTACAAATGACCCAATTTCATTCCTTTTTATGGCTTAGTAATATTCCATTTTATATATGTACCACATCTTTATGCATTCGTCTGTCTGTGGGCATTTAGATTGCTTCCATTACCTGGATATTGTAAATAGTGATGCAATGAACATTGCGGTGAATGTCTCTTTTTGATTTATGGTTTTGTCTGGGTATATGCCCAGTAGTGGGATTGCTGTATCGTATGGTAATTCTATCGTTAGTTTTATAAGAAACTCCATAATGCTCTCCACAGTGACTGTATCAATTTACATTCCCAACAATAGTGGAAGAGGGTTCCTTATGTCCACACCCTCTCCAGCATTTGTTGTTTGTAGATTTTCTGATGATGCCCATTCTAACAGGTGTGAGATGATACACCATGGATGGGTCCATTTCGTTGAGCAAAGAGTAGGTCTTGTCTATTACATATTTGGCTTATGGAACGGTATGTGTGCTAATTTCAATCTCTGGTTTTATACAGCACCCCAACTCAACTTTCCCCTTAAGCAAGCATAAGTGTTTATCTAAATGTGAGACTGTTCGGTTTTGTAATTCAGTTTATGTGTAGCCAAGTTTACACGCCCTCTATTAGTGATATCTTATGATAATTATCTTTCTCTATGCAACATATATCTCTTAGAATCATCATACTTAAATCCACTCAATTTGCTGCTACAGGCCTGATGACATTGATTTCGTTGCTGAGTGATATTCCGATGTACGTAAGTAGCACAAATTCTTTATCCATTTATTTCTTTCGGGGATATTTAATTTGTACTGGACTCGAGATTCTTGTAAACACAGCAGCCTTAAATTTTGTGTTGGCTGTGTCTTGTTGATTTTAATATTCCTAAGCTATAGGGCCATAAATGGAAGTGCCCTAGGCTCTGTAGCTTTGTTTTTTAGATGTTTCAGGATACACCATGAACATCTCCAGAGTGTCTGTTGGCAATTTACATCCCGCCCATCAGCATAACAAGGCTCCCTGTTCTCCATGGCCTGTCCTGCCTTTCTGGATTTTACACGTTTTTCAGATGGCCCTTTTGACGAATGGGAAATGAGACTTCATTTTAGTGCAGATTTCCATTGCTCGAGTGCTTGGTTGGCCAAAAAGGGCATATGCGTTTTTTTCCTGAATATAATCAGGAAAAAATGTATATGCACTTTTTGTCCAAGTGCATCACTGTCAAAGATCTACCGCATTTCATATGCTTTAAATGCAAATCCGATCTACCTCCTGAAATATGATTCCTGCAATTCTGCCTCGTTTACAAGTCCTCTTCGCAGACTTACTTCAATATATTTTTGCCAATAGCTGTCATTTATAACTCTGCAGGTGTGTGAATTACAGTGCCCGTGATTTCCTTTCTTAACTCACTTCCTTGTAAGCTGGCCACAAAACCGCAGGTTTCCTTCAGGCCATAATCAGGGTCCGGCACGGCACTCTGACCCTTTGGTTTATTCCTCTTCCTGGTGGGAAATTATAGTTAAATGTGCCCGTCCAGACATCTGCCTCACTCCCAGCCCCTTGGTGATGTGGGCCCTCTGGTGAGAGTCTGAGCCTGGTTGGTTTCCTCACACTTCTGTGAGGTGGGCCCTCTTCTCTGAGGTCACTCCTGCCTGGCTGGCACACACCGCTTTGGTTACTTCGGCCCTCTGGTGGCAGTTGGAGCCTGATGGGAGCCTCGTCCCCTCTGTGATGAGGCACTCTGGCATCAGGACCTAACTGCTGGGTTCCCACATTTTCTGATATGTGCTAAGTGGTGCGAGGGCACTCCTGCCAGGTTCCCATTCACATGGGCATGTGGGCCTTCTGCTCTAAGGTCCCAACGCCTGTGTTGTTCACAGTTTAATGATGTTGGCTCTCTGGTGTTAGTTCACTCAGGCCTAGATCCCATAGACTCTGTGCTCTGAGCCGCCTGCTGGTAGGTTCCAACTGCTGGATTCCCACCTTTTTTATTCTTTGGGCCCTCTGTTTTCAGGCTCCTCCTGCCTGCCTCACTCCCAGCCCCTTTTTGATGTAGGTCCTCTGGTTTGAGGTCACATGTGCCAGTTTCCTCACCTTTATTGATGTGGCCCCACTGGTGTGTGGACACTCCTGCCTGGTTCCCATCCCCTTGGTGATGTGGGCCCTCTGTTGAGAGTCTGATCCTGGCTGCATTCCTCACACTTCTGGGAGGTGGGCCCGCTGCTGTGAGGTCACTCCTGCCTGGCTGGCACACGTCACCTTGGCAATGTGGGCCCTCAGTTGGGAGTTGGTGCCTGTTAGGAGTCTCCTCCCCTCGGTAATGAGGACCCTCTGGCATCAGGCCCTAACTCATGGGCTTCCAGAAGTTTCTGATGTGCGCCCTGTAGTGCGAGTACACTCCTGCCAGTGTCCCATCCCAATGGGGATGTGGGCTTTCTGCTCTGAGGTCCCAACTGCTGGGTTGCTCACAGTTTCATGTTGAAGGCCCTCTGGTGTGAGTTCACTCTGGCCTGGACCCCATAGACTCGCTGTTCCTGGTGCCTGATGGGAGGTTCCAACTGTGGGATTCCTTACCTTTTTTATTCAATGCACGCCTGTTTTGAGGCTCCTCCTTCCTGCCTCACACCCAGCCCCTTGGTGATGTGTATCCTTTGGTTTGAATCCTCATGTGCTGGGTCCCTCACCTTTCGATAATGTGGCCCTACTGGTGTGAGGACACTCCTTCCTGGTTCCCATCCCCTTGGTGATGTGGGCCCTCCAGTGAGAGTCTGATCCTGGCTGGGTTCCTCACCATTCTGTGAGGTGGGCCTTCTGCTGTGACGTCAATCCTGCCTGGCTAGCTCGCGTTGCCTTGGTGACGTCAGGTCTCTGGTGGCATTTGGAGCCTGCTGGGAACCTCCTCCCCTCAGTGATGAGGGCCCTCTGCTGTCAGGCCCTAAGTCCTGGGATCCACAAATTTTCTGAGGTGCGCCCTGTGGTGCGACAACACTCCTGCCAGGTTCCCATCCCCATGAGGATGTGGGCTTTCTGCTCTGAGGTCCCAACGGCTGGGTTGCTCACAGTGTCAGAATGTGGGCCCTCTGCTGTGAGTTCACTCCGTCATGGATCCCATAGGCTCGGTGCTCTGTGCCACCTGCTTGGAGTTTCCAACTGCGGGATTCCTCACCTTTTTTATTCTATGGGCCCTGTGTTGTGAGACTCCTCCTGCCTTCCTCACTCCGAGCCCCATGGTGATGTGTGTCCTCTGGTTTGAGGCCACGTGTGCTGGGTCCCTCACTTTTCGATGATGTGGCCCCACTGGTGTGAGGACACTCCTGCCTGGTTCCCATCCCCTTGGTGAGATGGGCCCTCTGCTGAGAGTCTGACCTTGGCTGAACTCCTCAAACTTCAGGGAGGTGGGGCCTCTGCTGTGAGGTCACTCCTGCCTGGCTGGCACACGTTGCCTTGGCCACATGGGTCCACTGGTTGCAGATGGAGCGTGCTGGGAGCCTCTTCCCCTCGGTGATGAGGACCCAGTGGCGTCAGGTCCTAACTGCTGGGCTCCCCACATTTTCAGATGTGCGCCTAGTGGTGCGATGACACTCCTGCCAGGTTCCCATCCCCATGGGGATGTGGGCCTTCTATTCTGAGCTCCCAACGGCTGGGTTGCTCACACTTTCATGATGTGCGCCCTCTGCTGTGAGGTCAATCCTGCCTGGCTGGCACACGTCGCCTTGGCGACATGGGCACTCTGGTGGCAGTTGGAGCGTGCTGGGGCCTCCTCTCCTCAGTGATGAGGGCCCTCTGGTGTCAGGCCCTAAGTGCTGGGCTCCACACATTTTCTGATGTGTGCCCAGTGGTGCGAGGACACTCCTCACAGGTTCCCATCCCCATGGGCATGTGGGACTTCTGTTCTGTGGTCCCAACGGCTGGGTTGTTCACAGTTTCATGACGTGGGCCCTTTGCTGTGTATTCACTCTGTTCTGTATCCCATAGCGTCAGTGCTCTGGGCCACCTGCCTGGAGTTTCCAACTCCTGGATTCCTCACCTTTTTTATTCTATGGGCCCTCTGTTGTGAATCTCCTCCTGCATGCCTCACTCCCAGCCCCTTCGTGATGTGTGTCCCCTTGTTTGAGGCCACATGTGTTGTGTTCCTCATCTTTCACTGATGTGGCCCCACTGGTTTGAGGACACTCCTGCCTGGTTTCAATCCCCTTGGTGATGTGTGCCCTCTGGTGAGAGTCTGATCCTGTTTGGGTTCCTCACACTTCTGTGAGGTGGGCCGTCTGCTCTGTGGTCACTCCTGCCTGGCTGGCACACACCTCCTTGGCAACATCGGCCGTCTGGTGGAAATTGCAGCCTGCTGGTAGCCTCCTCCCCTTGGTGATGAGGGCCTTGTGTCATCAGGCCCTAACAGCTGGGTTCCCACATTTTCGGATACATGCTAAGTGGTGCAAGGACACTCCTGCGAGGTTCCCATCCCCATGGGGTTGTGGGCCTTCTGCTCTGAGGTCCCACTATCTGGGTTGCTCACAGTTTCATGATGTGGGCCCTCTGCTGTGAGTTCACTGCAGCCTGGATCCCATAGACTGGGTGCTCTGGGCCACCTGTTGGGAGGTTCAAACTGCTGGATTACTCAGCTTTTTTATTCTATGGGCCTTGTGTTGTGAGGCTTCTCCTGACTGCCTCACTCTGAGCCCCTTTGAATTGTGGGTCCTCTGGTTTAGCCACATGTTCTGGGTTCCTCACCTTTTGATAATGTGGCCACAATGGTGTGAGGGTACTCCTGCGTTGTTCCGATCCCCTTGGTGATGTGGGCTCTCTGGTGAGATTCTTATCCTGGATGGGTTCTTCACCCTTCTGTGAGGTGGGCCCTGTGCTGTGAGGTAACTCCTGTCTAGCTTGCTCCCATTGCCTTTGTGACGTCGGCCCTCTGGTGGCATTTGGAGCCTGCTGGGAGCCTCCTCTCCTCAGTGATGAGGGTCCTCTGGCGTCCGGCTCTAACTGCTGGGCTCCCCATATTTTTTGATGTGTGCCCACTGGTGCGATGACACTCCTGCTTGGTTCCCTTCCCCATGGGGATGTGGGCCTTGTACTCTGAGGTCACAACGGCTGGGTTGCTTACAGTATCACGATGAGGGCCCTCTGCTGTGAGTTCACTGTGGCCTGGATCCGATAGCCTCGGTCCTCTGGGCCGCCTCCTGGGAAGTTCCAACTGCTGGATTCCTCACCTTTTATATACAATGGGTCATGTGTTGTGAGGTTAATCCTGCCTGCCTCACTCCGAGACCCATGGTGATGTGGGTCCTCTGGTTTGAGGCCACATGTTCTGAGTACCTCAACTTTCGATGATGTGGCCCCATGGGTGTGAGGACACTCCTGCCTGGTTCCCATCCCCTTGGTGATGTGGGCCCTCTGCTGAGAGTCAGATCCTGGCTGGATTCATCACACTTCTGGGAGGAAGGCCCTCTGCTGTGAGGTCACTCCTGCCTGGCCTCACGTTGCCTTGGCCACATGGGCCCTCGGTTGCAGTTGGAACATGCTGGGAGCCTCCTCCCCTCGGTGATGAGGGTCCTCTGGCGTCAGACCCTAAGTACTGGGCTCCCCACATTTTCTGATGTGTGCCCACTGGTGCGATGACACTCCTGCCAGGTTCCCATCCCCATGGGGTTTGGGCCTTCTACTGTGAAGTCCCAAAGGCTGGGTTGCTCACAGTTTCATGTTGTGGGTCCTCTGCTGTGAGTTTACTGAGGCCTGGATCACATAGATTGGGTGCTCTGGGCCGCCTGCTGGGAGGTTCCCACCTGGATTCCTCAACTTTTTTATTCTATGGGCTCTGAGTTGTGAGGCTACTCCTGCCTACCTCACTCTGAGCCCATTTGAGATGTGGGTTCTCTGGTTTAGGCCACATGTGCTGGGTTCCTCACCTTTCTATGATGTTGCCACACTGGTGTGAGGACACTCCTGCCTGGATCGTATCCCCTTGGTCATGTGGGCACTCTGGTGAGAGTCTTATTCTGGCTAGGCTCCTCACCCTTCTGTGAGGTAGGCCCTCTGCTGTGAGGTCACTCCTGCCTGACTGGCACTCGTCACCTTGGGGACGTTGTACCTCAGCTGGGTGTTGGTGACTGCTGGGAGTCTCCTCCCCTCGGTAATGAGGGCTCTCTGGCGTCAGGCCTTAACTCCTGGGCTCCCAAAATTTTTTATGTGCGCCCTGTGGTGCGAGTACACTCCTGCAAGGTTCCCAACCACATGGGAATGTGGGCCTTCTGCTCTGAGTTCCCAATGCCTGGGTTGCTCACAGTTTCATGATGAGGGCCCTCTGGTGTGAGTTCACTCCGGCCTGGATCCCATAGACTCACTGCTCCTGGCCGCCTGATGGGAGGTTCCAACTTCGGGATTCATCAACTTTTTTATTCTATGGTCCTGCTGTTTTGAGGCTCCTCCTGCCTGCCTCACTCCTAGCCCCTTTGTGATGTGTGTCCTCTGGTTGGAGGCCACGAGTGCTGGGTCCCTCATAATTTCGTGACGTGGCCCCACTGGTGTGAGGACACTCCTGCCTGGTTCCCATTCCCTTGGTGATGTGGGCCCTCTGATGAGAGTCTGATCATCTTTGGGTTCCTCACACTTCTGTGAGGTTGGCCCTCTGCTCTGAGGTCACTCTTGCCTGGCTGCCACACCCCGTGTTGGCGACGTCAGCCCTCTGGTAGCAGTTGGAGCCTGCTGGGAGCCACCTCCCCTCGGTGATGAGGGCCTTCTGGCATCAGGCCCTAACTCCTGGGCTCCCCACATTTTCTGAGGTGTGCCCAGTGGTGCGATGACACTCCTGCTTGTTTCCTTTCCCCATGGGGATGTGGGTCTTGTGCTCTGAGGTCACAATGGCAGGGTTGCTTAGAGTATCATGATGAGGGCCCTCTGCTGTGAGTTCACTGTGGCCTGGATCCCATAGCCATGGTGATCTGGGCTGCCTGCTGGGAAGCTCCAACTGCTGTATTCCTCACCTTTTTTATACAATGGGCAATGTGTTTTAAGGTTAAACCTGCCTGCCTCACATCGAGACCCATGGTGATGTGGGTCCTCTGGTTTGAGGCCACATATTCTGGGTACCTCAACTTCGATTTTGTGGCCTCATGGGTGTGAGGACACTCCTACCTGGTTCCCATCCCCTTGGTGATGTGGGCCCTCTGGTGAGAGTCTGATCATGGCTGGGTACCTTAAACTTCTGTGAGGTGTGCCCTCTTATGTGAGGTCAATCCTGCCTGACTGCCTCATGTTGCCTTGGCGATGTGGGGACTCTGTTGGCCCCTGGAGCATGCTGGGAGCATCCTACCCTCGTTAATGAGGGCTCTGGATAAAACGCATATCTCCTTTTTGGCCAAGTACATCATTGTCGACGTTCTGCCTCTTTCCCTATTCTTTAAGTGCAATTCCAGTCTATCCCCTGAAATTGTTTTCCCGAAATTCTGACCCGCGTTCAAGTCCTCTTCGCAGGCTTACTTCAATATAATTTTGGACGATAGCTGTCTTTTATAACTCTGCAGGTTTGTGAATTACAGTGTCCCTGAGCTCCTTTCTTCAACTCGCTTTCTTGTGAGCGTGCACAAAATCGCAAGATTGCTTCAGGCCCTAATCTGTTTCTGGCAGGGCACGCTGAGATTTTGTTTAATTTCTCTTCCTGGTGGGAAACGAACGTTACATTTGCCCGTGCAGACACCTACAGCTAGTCTCTCATTGGTTCTCCCTATTCCTGTACATCTTGCGCAGAAATTGAAAACTGTGCGAAACAGGAGGTCAAAGGCACTGACTCTCCAAGTGGGGAGAGTGTTAGGAAAGAGTCTGGAATGGTGAATCCGAGGACCAGGATATGAAAACTGAGATGAATTTTAAATCGTTTCCCAATCACACGGTGGACCATACTCTGGGTTTCCCATGCATGTTTTAGCTGGAGGAAGAATCCCTTGAACCTGGAGAGTTGGGGCCCATGGAATGGGTACCATGCAGTATGACTTCAAAGGGTCTGCATTTGCTCACCGAAACTCACCAATGCTATCAGCCTGAAGTGTCCAGCCTTATGTCTCAACCAGCTTTGGGTGTAGATGTGGTCAATCCCGGTTGCATCACATGCCCTGAGTGAATTATTTAAGAATTGCTCTCTATTTAACTGTCTTTGTGTTTTGTTTTTGAAATTTATTTTGATAATGGGATTTATCAGTTTTTCACTGCTGCGTTTCGGCTGCTGTACACATGCTTGATTCTCTTAAGGAGACATATATATCCATGGGTTTTAAGATTCTCCCTAGTCAGGTATATTCTTAGGCGTTGAATATGTGGTGTTGGGTCCATTTCGTTGAGCAAGGAGTAGGTCTTGTCTATTACATATTTGGCTTATGGAAAGTTATCTGTGCTAATTTCAGTCTCTGGTTTTATGCAGCACCCCAAGGCACCTTTCCCCATAAGCAAGAACTAGTTGGTTTTCTAAATTTGAGACCCTCTTCTATTTTGTAATTCAGTTCATGTGTAGTCAAGTTTACATTCCGTGTATTAGTGATATCTTATGATGTTTCTTTTTCTGTGTGACGTAGTTCACGTAGAATCACCGTACCTGCATCCACTCACTATGCCGCTACGGGCCTGATGACACAGATTTCATTGCTGAGTGTTATTGCATTGTACGTACGTGCCACAACTTCCTTATCCATTTTTTGCTTTCTGGGATATATACCTGGAACAGTAGACGAGCTTGTTGTGAACACAGCCGTCCCAAATATTGGGGTGGCTGTCTGTTTTTGATTTTAATTTCCGTAAGCTATAGGACCATAAGTGGAAGTGCCATAGGCTGTGTTGCTTTGTTTCTTACGTGTTTTAGGAAACACCATACACTTCTCTAGGGTGGCTGCTGGCAATTTACATCCTGCCAATCAGCATAACAAGGCTCCCTGTTCTCCATATCCTGTCCTACCTTTCTGGATTTTACACTTTTTTCAGATGGCCCTTTTGCCCGGTGGGGCAGGGAGATTTCATTGTAGTGCAGATTTCCTTTACAGGCTTGCTTGGTTGGCCAAAAAGGGCGTATGCGTTTTTTCCTGAATATATTCAGGAAAAAACGCATACGCACTTTTTGGCCAAGTGCATCATTTTTGACGTTCTGCCTCTTTTTCTATGCTTTCAGGGCAATTCCAGTCTACCCCTGCAATGGTTTTCCGGAAATTCTGCCCCGCTTTCAAGTCCTCTTGGCAGGCTTACTTCAGTATATTTTCGGAGGATAGCTGTCATTTATTACTCTCCAGGATTTTGAATTACAGTGCCCCTGAGCTCCTTTCTTCAACTCGCTTTCTTGTGAGCTGGGCACAAAACCGCAGGATTGCTTCAGGCCCTAATCTGTTTCCGGCAGGGCATGCTGAGCCTTTGTTTAAATCCTCTTCCTGGTGGGAAATGAGCGTTACATTTGCCCGTGCAGACACCTACAGCTAGTCTCTCACTGGTTCTCCCTATTCCTGTTCATCTTGCGCAGAAATTGCAAGCTGTGCCAAACTGGAGGTTAAAGGCACTGACTCTCCAAGCGGGGAGAGTGTTAGTAAAGCGTCTGGAATGGTGAACCCGAGGACCAGGATACGAAAACTGAGATGCATTTTAAATCGTTTCCGAATCACACGGTGGACCATACTCTGGGTTTCCCATGCATGTTTTAGCTGGAGGAAGAATCCCTTGACCCTGGAGAGTTGGAACCCATGGAATGGGTACCATGCAGTATGACTTCAAAGGGTCTGCATTTGCTCACCGAACCTCACCAATGCTATCAGCCTGAAGTGTCCAGCCTTATGTCTCAACCAGCTCTGGGGGTAGATGTGGTAAATCCCGGTTGCATCACATGCCCTGAGTGAATTATTTAAGAATTGCTCTCTATTTCACTGTCTTTGTGTTTTGTTTTTGAAATTTATTTTGATAATGGGATTTATCGGATTTTCACTGCTGCGTATATGCCGCTGTACACACGCTTGATTCTCTTACGGAGACATATAAATCCATGGGTTTAAAGATTCTTCCTAGTCAGGTATATTCCTAGGCGTTGAATATGTGGTGTTGAGTCCATTTCGTTGAGCAAGGAGTAGGTCTTGTCTATTACATATTTGGCTTATGGAATGTTATCTGTGCTAATTTCAGCCTCTGGTTTTATGCAGCACCCCATGGCACCTTTCCCATAAGCAAGCACTACTTGGTTTTCTAAATTTGAAACCATGTTCTGTTTTGTAATTCAGTTCATGTGTAGTCAAGTTTACATTCCTTGTCTTAGTGATATCTTATGATGTTTCTTTTTCTGTGTGATGTAGTTCACGTAGAATCACTGTACCTGCATCCACTCACTATGCCGCTACGGGCCTGATGACACAGATTTCATTGCTGAGTGATATTGCATTGTACGTACGTGCCACAACTTTTTAATCCATTTTTGGCTTTCTGGGATATGTACCTGGCATTGTAGACGAGTTTCTTGTGAACACAGCCGTCCCAAATATTGGGGTGGCTGTCTGTTTTTTATTTTAATTTCCCTATGCTATAGGACCATAAGTGGAATTGCCATAGGCTGTGTTGCTTTGTTTCTTACGTGTTTCAGGAAACACCATACACTTCTCCAGGGTGGCTGTTGGCAATTTACATCCTGCCCATCAGCATAACAAGGCTCCCTGTTCTCCATATCCTGTCCTACCTTTCTGGATTTTACACTTTTTTCAGATGGCCCTTTTGCTCGGGGGGCAGTGAGACTTCTTTGTATTGCAGATATCCTTTACAGGCTTCCTTGGTTGGCCAAAAAGGGCGTATGAGTTTTTTCCTGAATATATTCAGGAAAATACTCATACGCCCTTTTTGGCCAAGTGCATCATTTTTGACGTTCTGCCTCTTTTCCTATGCTTTCAGGGCAATTCCAGTCTAACCCCTGCAATTGTTTTCCTGAAATTCTGCCCCGCTTTCAAGTCCTCTTCGCAGGCTTACTTCAATATATTTTTGGAGGATAGCTGTCATCTATTACTCCAGCATTTTGAATTACAGTGCCCCTGAGCTCCGTTCTTCAACTCGCTTTCTTGTGAGCTGGGCACAAAACCACAGGATTGCTTCAGACCCTAATCTGTTTCTGGCAGGGCATGCTGAGCCTTTGTTTAATTCCTCTTCCTGGTGGGAAATGAGCATTACATTTGCCCGTGCAGACACCTACAGCTAGTCTCTCATTGGTTCTCCCTATTCCTGTTCATCTTGCGCAGAAATTGCAAACTTTGCCAAACAGGAGGTTAAAGGCACTGACTCTCCTAGCGGGGAGAGTGTTAGTAAAGCATCTGTAATGGTGAACCCGAGGACCAGGATACGAAAACTGAGATGCATTTTAAATCGTTTCACAATCACACAGTGGACCATACTGTGGGTTTCCCATGCATGTTTTACCTGGAGGAAGAATCCCTTGACCATGGAGAGTTGGAACCCATGGAATGGGTACCATGCAGTATGACTTCAAAGGGTCTGCATTTGCTCACCGAAACTCAACAATGCTATCAGCCTGAAGTGTCCAGCCTTATGTCTCAACCAGCGCTGAGTGAAGATGTGGTAAATCCCGGTTGCATCACATGCCCTGAGTGAATTATTTAAGAATTGCTCTCTATTTCACTGTCTTTGCGTTTTGTTTTTGAAATTTATTTTGATAACGGGATTTACCGGATTTTCACTGCTGCGTTTATGCCGCTGTACACACGCTTGATTCTCTTACGGAGACATATAAATCCATGGGTTTTAAGATTCTTCCTACTCAGGTATATTCCTAGGCGTTGAATATGTGGTGTTCAGTCCATTTCGTTGAGCAAGGAGTAGGTCTTGTCTATTACATATTTGGCTTATGGAATGTTATCTGTGCTAATTTCAGTCTCTGGTTTTATGCAGCACCCCAACGCACCTTTCCCCATAAGCAAGCACTAGTTGGTTTTCTAAATTTGAGACCCTGTTCTGTTTTGTAATTCAGTTCATGTGTAGTCAAGTTTACATTCCGTGTATTAGTGATATCTTATGATGTTGCTTTTTCTGTGTGACGTAGTTCACGTAGAATCACCGTACCTGCATCCACTCACTATGCCACTACGGGCCTGATGACACAGATTTCATTGCTGAGTGATATTGCATTGCACGTACGTGCCACAACTTCTTTATCCATTTTTGCTTTCTGGGATATTTACCTGGTACTGTAGACGAGCTTCTTGGGAACAAAGCCGTCGCAAACTTTGGGGTAGGTCTCTGTTTTTGATTTTAATTTCCCTAAGCAATAGGAACATAAGTGCTATTGCCATAGGCTGTGTTTCTTTATTTCTTACGTGTTTCAGGAAACACCATACACTTCTCCAGGGTGGATGTTGGCAATTTACATCCTGCCAATCAGCATAACAAGGCTCCCTGTTCTCCATATCCTGTCCTACCTTTCTGGATTTTACACTTTTTTCAGATGGCCCTTTTGCCCGGGGGGCAGTGAGACTTCATTGTAGTGCAGATATCCTTTACAGGCTTGCTTCGTTGGCCAAAAAGGGCGTATGCATTTTTTCCTGAATATATTCAGGAAAAAACGCATACGTCCTTTTTGGCCAAGTGCATCATTTTTGACGTTCTGCCTCTTTTCTTATGCTTTCAGGGCAATTCCAGTCTACCCCCTGCAATCGTTTTCCTGAAATTCTGCCCCGCTTTCCAATCCCCTTCGCCAGCTTACTTCAATATATTTTTGGAGGATAGCTGTCATTTATAACTCTGCAGGTTTGTGAATTACAGTGCCCCTGAGCTCCTTTCTTCAACTCGCTTTCTTGTGAGCTGGGCACAAAACCGCAGGATTGCTTCAGGCCCTAATCTGTTTCCAGCAGGGCACGCTGAGCCTTTGGTTAATTCCTCTTCCTGGTGGGAAATGAGCGTTACATTTGCCCGTGCAGACGCTTATAGCTAGTCTCTCATTGGTTCTCCCTATTCCTGTTCATCTTGCACAGAAATTGCAAGCTGTGCCAAACAGGAGGTTAAAGGCACTGAATCTCCAAGCGGGGAGAGTGTTAGTAAAGCATCTGGAATGGTGAACCCGAGGACCAGGATACGAAAACTGAGATGCATTTTAAATCGTTTCCCAATCACACGGTGTACGATACTCTGGGTTTCCCATGCATGTTTTAGCTGGCGGAACAAACGCTTGAACCTGGAGAGTTGGGACCCATGGAATGGGTACCATGCAGTATGACTTCAAAGGGTCTGCATGTGCTCACTGCAACTCACCAATGCTATCAGCCTGAAGTGTCCAGCCTTATGTCTCAACCAGCTATGGGTGTAGATGTGGTCAATCCCGGTTGCATCACATGCCCTGAGTGAATTATTTAAGAATTGCTCTCTAGTTCACTGTCTTTGTGTTTTGTTTTTGAAATTTATTTTGATAATGGGATTTATCGGGTTTTCACTGCTGCGTTTCGGCCGCTGTACACATGCTTGATTCTCTTACGGAGACATATGTATCCATGGGTTTTAATTTCTTCCTAGTCACGTATAATCCTATGCGTTGAATATGTGGTGTTGGGTCCATTTCGTTGAGCAAGGAGTAGGTCTTGTCTATTACATATTTGGCTTATGGAAAGTTATCTGTGCTAATTTCAGTCTCTGGTTCTATGCAGCACCCCAACACACCTTTCCCCAGAAGCAAGCACTAGTTGGTTTTCTAAATTTGAGACCCTGTTCTGTTTTATAATGCAGTTCATGTGTAGTCAAGTTTACATTCCGTTTATTAGTGATATCTTATGATGTTTCTTTTTCTGTGTGACGTAGTTCACGTAGAATCACCGTACCTGCATCCACTCACTATGCCGCTACGGGCCTGATGACACAGATTTCATTGCTGAGTGATATTGCATTGCACGTACGTGCCACAACTTCTTTATCCATTTTTTGCTTTCTGGGATATATACCTGGAACTGGAGAGGAGCTTCTTGTGAACACAGCCGTCCCAAACATTGGGGTGGCTGTCTGTTTTTGATATTAATTTCCCTAAGCTATAGGACCATAATTGGTATTGCCATAGGCTGTGTTGCTTTGTTTCTTACGTGTTTCAGGAAACACCATACACTTCTCAAGGGTGGCTGTTCGCAATTTACATCCTGCCAATCAGCATAACAAGGCTCCCTGTTCTCCATATCCTGTCCTACCTTTATGGATTTTACACTTTTTTCAGATGGCCCTTTTGCCCGGGGGGCAGTGAGACTTCATTGTAGTGCAGATATCATTTACAGGCTTGCTTGGTTGGCCAAAAAGGGCGTATGCGTTTTTTCCTGAATATATTCAGGATAAAACGCATACGCCCTTTTTGGCCAAGTGCATCATTTTTGACGTTCTGCCTCTTTTCCTATGCTTTCAGGGCAATTCCAGTCTAACCCCTGCAATGGTTTTCCTGAAATTCGGCCCCGCTTTCAAGTCCTCTTCGCAGGCTTACTTCAATAAATTTTTGGAGGATATCTGTCATTTATTACTCTCCAGGATTTTGAATTACAGTGCCCCTGAGCTCCTTTCTTCAACTCGCTTTCTTGTGAGCTGGGCACAATACCACAGGATTGCTTCAGACCCTAATCTGTTTCTGGGAAGGGCATGCTGAGCCTTTGTTTAATTCCTCTTCCTGGTGGGAAATAAGCATTACATTTGCCCGTGCAGACACCTACAGCTAGTCTCTCATTGGTCCTCCCTATTCCTGTTCATCTTGCGCAGAAATTGCAAACTTTGCAAAACAGGAGGTTAAAGGCACTGACTCTCCTAGCAGGGAGAGTGTTAGTAAAACATCTGGAATGGTGAACCCGAGGACCAGGATACGAAAACTGAGATGCATTTTAAATCATTTCCCAATCACACGGTGGACCATACTGTGGGTTTCCCATGCATGTTTTAGCTGGAGGAAGAATCCCTTGACCCTGGAGAGTTGGAACCCATGGAATGGGTACCATGCAGTATGACTTCAAAAGGTCTGCATTTGCTCACCGAAACTCAACAATGCTATCAGCCTGAAGTGTCCAGCCTTATGTCTCAACCAGCGCTAGGTGAAGATGTGGTAAATCCCGGTTTCATCACATGCCATGAGTGAATTCTTTAAGAATTGCTCTCTATTTCACTGTCTTTGTGTTTTGTTTTTGAAATTTATTTTGATAATGGGATTTACCGGATTTTCACTGCTACGTTTATGCCGCTGTACACACGCTTGATTCTCTTATGGAGACATATAAATCCATGGGTTTTAAGATTATTCCTAGTCAGGTATATTCCTAGGCGTTGAATATGTGGTGTTGAGTCCATTTCGTTGAGCAAGGTGTAGGTCTTGTCTATTACATATTTGGCTTATGGAATGTTATCTGTGCTAATTTCAGTCTCTGGTTTTATGCAGCACCCCAACGCACCTTTCCCCATAAGCAAGCACTAGTTGGTTTTCTAAATTTGAGACCCTGTTCTGTTTTGTAATTCAGTTCATGTTTAGTCAAGTTTACATTCCGTGTATTAGTGATACCTTATGATGTTGCTTTTTCTGTGTGACGTAGTTCACATAGAATCACCGTACCTGCATCCACTCACTATGCCGCTACGGGCCTGATGACACAGATTTCATTGCTGAGTGATATTGCATTGCACGTACGTGCCACAACTTCTTTATCCATTTTTTGCTTTCTAGGATATTTACCTGGTACTGTAGACGAGCTTCTTGGGTACAAAGCCGTCGCAAACTTTGGGGTGGCTCTCTGTTTTTGATTTTAATTTCCCTAAGCAATAGGACCATAAGTGCAATTGCCATAGGCTGTGTTGCTTTATTTCTTACGTGTTTCAGGAAACACCATACACTTCTCCAGGGTGGCTGTTCGCAATTTACATCCTGCCAATCAGCATAACAAGGCTCCCTGTTCTCCATATCCTGTCCTACCTTTCTGGATTTTACACTTTTTTCAGATGGCCGTTTTGCCCGGGGGGCAGTGAGACGTCTTTGTAGTGCAGATTTCCTTTACAGCCTTGCTTCGTTGGCCAAAAAGGGCGTATGCGTTTTTTCCTGAATATATTCAGGAAAAAACGCATACGCCCTTATTGGCCAAGTGCATCATTGTCGACGTTGTGCCTCTTTTCCTATGCTTTCAGGGCAATTCCAGTCTACCCCCTGCAATCGTTTTCCTGAAATTCTGCCCCGCTTTCCAGTCCCCTTCGCAGGCTTACTTCAATATATTTTTGGAGGATAGCTGTCATTTATAACTCTGCATGTTTGTTAATTACAGTGCCCCTGAGCTCCTTTCTTCAACTCGCTTTCTTGTGAGCTGGGCACAAAACCGCAGGATTGCTTCAGGCCCTAATGGGTTTTCGGCAGGGCACGCTGAGCCTTTGGTTAATTCCTCTTCCTGGTGGGAAATGTGCATTACATTTGCCCGTGCAGACACCTATAGCTAGTCTCTCATTGGTTCTCCCTATTCCTGTTCATCTTGCACAGAAATTGCAAGCTGTGCCAAACAGGAGGTTAAAGGCACTGACTCTCTAAGCGGGGAGAGTGTTAGTAAAGCATCTGTAATGGTGAACCCGAGGACAAGGATACGAAAACTGAGATGCATTTTAAATCGTTTCCCAATCACACGGTGGACCATACTGTGGGTTTCCCATGCATGTTTTAGCTGGAGGAAGAATCCCTTGAAACTGGAGAGTTGGGACCCATGGAATGGGTACCATGCAGTATGACTTCAAAGGGTCTGCATTTGCTCACCGAAACTCAGCAATGCTATCAGCCTGAAGTGTCCAGGCTTATGTCTCAACCAGCTCTGGGTGTAGATGTGTTAAATCCCGGTTGCATAACATGCCCTGAGTGAATTATTTAAGAATTGCTCTCTATTTCACTGTCTGTGTGTTTTGTTTTTGAAATTTATTTTGATAATGGCATTTATCGGATTTTCACTGCTGCGTTTATGCCGCTGTACACATGCTTGATTCTCTTACAGAGACATATAAATCCATGGGTTTTAAGATTCTTCCTAGTCAGGTATATTCCTAGGCGTTGTTTATGTGGTGTTGGGTCCATTTCGTTGAGCAAGGAGTAGGTCTTGTCTATTACATATTTGGCTTATGGAAAGTTATCTGTGCTCATTTCAGTCTCTGGTTTTATGCAGCACCCCAACGCACCTTTCCCCATAAGCAAGCACTAGTTGGTTTACTAAATTTGAGACCCTGTTCTGTTTTGTAATTCAGTTCATGTGTAGTCAAGTTTACATTCCGTGTATTAGTGATATCTTATGATGTTTCATTTTCTGTGTGACGTAGTTCACGTAGAATCACCGTACTTGCATCCACTCACTATGCCGCTACGGGCCTGATGACACAGATTTCATTGCTGAGTGATATTGCATTGCACGTACGTGCCACAACGTCTTTATCCAATTTTTGCTTTCTCGGATATATACGTGGTACTGTAGACGAGCTTCCTGTGAACACAGCCGTCCCAAACATTGGGGTGGCTATCTGTTTTTGATTTTAATTTCCCTAAGCTATAGGACCATAACTGGAATTGTCATAGGCTGTGTTGCTTTGTTTCTTACGTGTTTCAGGAAACACCATACACTTCTCCAGGGTGGCTGTTGGCAATTTACATCCTGCCAATCAGCCTAACAAAGCTCCCTGTTCTCCATATCCTGTCCTACCTTTCTGGATTTTACACTTTTCTCAGATGGCCCTTTTGCCCGGGGGGCAGTGAGACTTCATTGTAGTGCAGATATCCTTTACAGGCTTGCTTGGTTGGCCAAAAAGGGCGTATGCATTTTTTCCTGAATATATTCAGGATAAAACGCATACGCCCTTTTTGGCCAAGTGCATCATTTTTGACGTTCTGCCTCTTTTCCTATGCTTTCAGGGCAATTCCAGTCTACCCCCTGCAATGGTTTTCCTGCAATTCTGCCCCGCTTTCAACTCCTCTTCGCAGGCTAACTTCAATATATTTATGGAGGGTAGCTGTCATTTATTACTCTCCAGGATTTTGAATTACAGTGCCCCTGAGCTCCTTTCTTCAACTCGCTTTCTTGTGAGCTGGGCACAAAACTGAAAGATTGCTTCAGGCCCTAATCTGTTTCTGGCAGGGCATGCTGAGCCTTTGTTTAATTCCTCTTCCTGGTGGGAAATGAGCGTTATATTTCCCCGTGCAGACACCTACAGCTAGTCTCTCATTGGTTCTAACTATTCCTGTCCATCTTGCGCAGAAATTGCAAACTTTGCCAAACAGGAGGTTAAAGGCACTGACTCTCCAAGCGGGGAGAGTGTTAGTAAAGCGTCTGGAATGGTGAACCCGAGGACCAGGATACGAAAACTGAGATGCATTTTAAATCGTTTCCCAATCACACGGTGGACCATACTTTGGGTTTCCCATGCATGTTTTAGCTGGAGGAAGAATCCCTTGACCCTGGAGAGTTGGAACCCATGGAATGGGTACCATGCAGTATGACTTCAAAGGGTCTGCATTTGCTCTCCGAAGCTCAACAATGCTATCAGCCTGAAGTGTCGAGCCTTATGTCTCAACCAGCTCTGGGTGTAGATGTGTTAAATCCCGGTTGCATCACATGCCCTGAGTGAATTATTTAAGAATTGCTCTCTATTTCACTGTCTTTGTGTTTTGTTTTTGAAATTTATATTGATAATAGGATTTATCGGATTTTCACTGCTGCGTTTATGCCGCTGCACACACGCTTGATTCTCTTACGGAGACATATAAATCCATGGGTTTTAAGATTCTTCCTAGTCAGGTATATTCCTAGGCGTTGAACATGTGGTGTTGAGTCCATTTCGTTGAGCAAGGAGTAGGTCTTGTCTATTACATATTTGGCTTATGGAAAGTTATCTGTGCTAATTTCAGTCTCTGGTTTTATGCAGCACACCAACGCACCTTTCCCTATAAGCAAGCACTAGTTGGTTTTCTAAATTTGAGACCCTGTTCTGTTTTGTAATTCAGTTCATGTGTAGTCAAGTTTACATTCCGTGTATTAGTGATATCTTATGGTGTTTCTTTTTCTGTGTGAGGTAGTTTACGTAGAATCACCGTACCTGCATCCACTCACTATGCCGCTACGGGCCTGATGACACAGATTTCATTGCTGAGTGATATTCCATTGTACATACGTACCACAAATTCTTTATCCATTGTTTGCTCTCTGAGATATTTACCTGGTACTGTAGACGAGATTCTTGTGAACACAGCCGTCCCAAACTTTGGAGTGGCTCTCTGTTTTTGATTTTAATTTCCCTAAGCAATTGGACCATAAGTGCAATTGCCATAGGCTGTGTTGCTTTATTTCTTACGTGTTTCAGGAAACACCATACACTTCTCCAGGGTGGCTGTTGGCAATTTACATCCTGCCAATCAGCATAACAAGGCTCCCTGTTCTCTATATCCTGTCCTACCTGTAGGGATTTTACATTTTTTCAGATGGCCCTTTTGCCCGGTGGGCAGTGAGATTTCATTGTAGTGCAGATTTCCTTTACAGGCTTGCTTGGTTGACCAAAAAGGGCGTATGCGTTTTTTCCTGAATATATTCATTAAAAAACGCATACGCCCTTTTCGGCCAAGTGCATCATTGTCGACGTTGTGCCTCTTTTCCTATGCTTTCAGGGCAATTCCAGTCTAACCCCTGCAATCGTTTTCCTGAAATTCTGCCCCGCTTTCAAGTCCCCTTCGCAGGCTTACTTCAATATACTTTTGCAAGATAGCTGTCATTTATAACTCTGCAGGTTTGTGAATTACAGTGCCCCTGAGCTCCTTTCTTCAACTCGCTTTCTTGTGAGCTGGGCACAAAACCGCAGGATTGCTTCAGGCCCTAATCTGTTTCCGGCAGGGCACGCTGAGCCTTTGGTTAATTCCTCTTCCTGGTGGGAAATGAGCGTTACATTTGCCCGTGCAGACACCTATAGCTAGTCTCTCATTGGTTCTCCCAATTCCTGTTCATCTTGCACAGAAATTGCAAGCTGTGCCAAACAGGATGTTAAAGGCACTGACTCTCCAAGCAGGGAGAGTGTTAGTAAAGCATCTGGAATGGTGAACCCGAGGACCAGGATACGAAAACTGAGATGCGTTTTAAATCGTTTCCCAATCACACGGTGGACCATACTGTGGGTTTCCCATGCATGTTTTAGCTGGAGGAAGAATCCCTTGAACCTGGAGAGTTGGGACACATGGAATAGGTACCATGCAGTATGACTTCAAAGGGTCTGCATTTGCTCACCAAAACTCACCAATGCTATCAGCCTGAAGTGTCCAGCCTTATGTCTCAACCAGCTCTGGGGCTAGATGTGTTAAATCCCAGTTGCATCACATGCCCTGAGTGAATTATTTAAGAATTGCTCTCTATTTCACTGTCTGTGTGTTTTGTTTTTGAAATTTATTTTGATAATGGCATTTATCGGATTTTCACTGCTGCGTTTATGCCGCTGTACACATGCTTGATTCTCTTACAGAGACATATAAATCCATGGGTTTTAAGATTCTTCCTAGTCAGGTATATTCCTAGGCGTTGTTTATGTGGTGTTGGGTCCATTTCGTTGAGCAAGGAGTAGGTCTTGTCTATTACATATTTGGCTTATGGAAAGTTATCTGTGCTCATTTCAGTCTCTGGTTTTATGCAGCACCCCAACGCACCTTTCCCCATAAGCAAGCACTAGTTGGTTTACTAAATTTGAGACCCTGTTCTGTTTTGTAATTCAGTTCATGTGTAGTCAAGTTTACATTCCGTGTATTAGTGATATCTTATGATGTTTCATTTTCTGTGTGACGTAGTTCACGTAGAATCACCGTACTTGCATCCACTCACTATGCCGCTACGGGCCTGATGACACAGATTTCATTGCTGAGTGATATTGCATTGCACGTACGTGCCACAACGTCTTTATCCATTTTTTGCTTTCTCGGATATATACCTGGTACTGTAGACGAGCTTCCTGTGAACACAGCCGTCCCAAACATTGGGGTGGCTATCTGTTTTTGATTTTAATTTCCCTAAGCTATAGGAATATAACTGGAATTGTCATAGGCTGTGATGCTTTGTTTCTTACGTGTTTCAGGAAACACCATACACTTCTCCAGGGTGGCTGTTGGCAATTTACATCCTGCCAATCAGCCTAACAAAGCTCCCTGTTCTCCATATCCTGTCCTACCTTTCTGGATTTTACACTTTTTTCAGATGGCCCTTTTGCCCGGGGGGCAGTGAGACTTCATTGTAGTGCAGATATCCTTTACAGGCTTGCTTGGTTGGCCAAAAAGGGCGTATGCGTTTTTTCCTGAATATATTCAGGATAAAACGCATACGCCCTTTTTGGCCAAGTGCATCATTTTTGACGTTCTGCCTCTTTTCCTATGCTTTCAGGGCAATTCCAGTCTACCCCCTGCAGTGGTTTTCCTGCAATTCTGCCCCGCTTTCAACTCCTCTTCGCAGGCTACCTTCAATATATTTATGGAGGGTAGCTGTCATTTATTACTCTCCAGGATTTTGAATTACAGTGCCCCTGAGCTCCTTTCTTCAACTCGCTTTCTTGTGAGCTGGGCACAAAACTGAAAGATTGCTTCAGGCCCTAATCTGTTTCTGGCAGGGCATGCTGAGCCTTTGTTTAATTCCTCTTCCTGGTGGGAAATGAGCGTTATATTTGCCCGTGCAGACACCTACAGCTAGTCTCTCATTGGTTCTAACTATTCCTGTCCATCTTGCGCAGAAATTTCAAACTTTGCCAAACAGGAGGTTAAAGGCACTGACTCTCCAAGCGGGGAGAGTGTTAGTAAAGCGTCTGGAATGTTGAACCCGAGGACCAGGATACGAAAACTGAGATGCATTTTAAATCGTTTCCCAATCACACGGTGGACCATACTCTGGGTTTCCCATGCATGTTTTAGCTGGAGGAAGAATCCCTTGACCCTGGAGAGTTGGAACCCATGGAATGGGTACCATGCAGTATGACTTCAAAGGGTCTGCATTTGCTCTCCGAAGCTCAACAATGCTATCAGCCTGAAGTGTCGAGCCTTATGTCTCAACCAGCTCTGGGTGTAGATGTGTTAAATCCCGGTTGCATCACATGCCCTGAGTGAAGTATTTAAGAATTGCTCTCTATTTCACTGTCTTTGTGTTTTGTTTTTGAAATTTATATTGATAATGGGATTTATCGGATTTTCACTGCTGCGTTTATGCCGCTGCACACACGCTTGATTCTCTTACGGAGACATATAAATCCATGGGTTTTAAGATTCTTCCTAGTCAGGTATATTCCTAGGCGTTGAACATGTGGTGTTGAGTCCATTTCGTTGAGCAAGGAGTAGGTCTTGTCTATTACATATTTGGCTTATGGAAAGTTATCTGTGCTAATTTCAGTCTCTGGTTTTATGCAGCACACCAACGCACCTTTCCCTATAAGCAAGCACTAGTTGGTTTTCTAAATTTGAGACCCTGTTCTGTTTTGTAATTCAGTTCATGTGTAGTCAAGTTTACATTCCGTGTATTAGTGATATCTTATGGTGTTTCTTTTTCTGTGTGAGGTAGTTTACGTAGAATCACCGTACCTGCATCCACTCACTATGCCGCTACGGACCTGATGACACAGATTTCATTGCTGAGTGATATTCCATTGTACATACGTACCACAAATTCTTTATCCATTGTTTGCTCTCTGAGATATTTACCTGGTACTGTAGACGAGATTCTTGTGAACACAGCCGTCCCAAACTGTGGAGTGGCTCTCTGTTTTTGATTTTAATTTCCCTAAGCAATTGGACCATAAGTGCAATTGCCATAGGCTGTGTTGCTTTATTTCTTACGTGTTTCAGGAAACACCATACACTTCTCCAGGGTGGCTGTTGGCAGTTTACATCCTGCCAATCAGCATAACAAGGCTCCCTGTTCTCTATATCCTGTCCTACCTTTCTGGATTTTACATTTTTTCAGATGGCCCTTTTGCCCGGTGGGCAGTGAGATTTCATTGTAGTGCAGATTTCCTTTACAGGCTTGCTTGGTTGACCAAAAAGGGCGTATGCGTTTTTTCCTGAATATATTCATTAAAAAACGCATACGCCCTTTTCGGCCAAGTGCATCATTGTCGACGTTGTGCCTCTTTTCCTATGCTTTCAGGGCAATTCCAGTCTACCCCCTGCAATCGTTTTCCTGAAATTCTGCCCCGCTTTCCAGTCCCCTTCGCAGGCTTACTTCAATATATTTTTGGAGGATAGCTGTCATTTATAACTCTGCAGGTTTGTGAATTACAGTGCCCCAGAGCTCCTTTCTTCAACTCGCTTTCTTGTGAGCTGGGCACAAAACCGCAGGATTGCTTCAGGCCCTAATCTGTTTCCGGCAGGGCACGCTGAGCCTTTGGTTAATTCCTCTTCCTGGTGGGAAATGAGCGTTACATTTGCCCGTGCAGACACCTATAGCTAGTCTCTCATTGGTTCTCCCAATTCCTGTTCATCTTGCACAGAAATTGCAAGCTGTGCCAAACAGGATGTTAAAGGCACTGACTCTCCAAGCAGGGAGAGTGTTAGTAAAGCATCTGGAATGGTGAACCCGAGGACCAGGATACGAAAACTGAGATGCGTTTTAAATCGTTTCCCAATCACACGGTGGACCATACTGTGGGTTTCCCATGCATGTTTTAGCTGGAGGAAGAATCCCTTGAACCTGGAGAGTTGGGACCCATGGAATAGGTACCATGCAGTATGACTTCAAAGGGTCTGCATTTGCTCACCAAAACTCACCAATGCTATCAGCCTGAAGTGTCCAGCCTTATGTCTCAACCAGCTCTGGGGGTAGATGTGTTAAATCCCAGTTGCATCACATGCCCTGAGTGAATTATTTAAGAATTGCTCTCTATTTCACTGTCTTTGTGTTTTGTTTTTGAAATTTATTTTGATAATTGGATTTATCGGATTTTCACTGCTGCGTTTATGCCGCTGTACACACACTTGATTCTCTTATGGAGACATATAAATCCATGGGTTTTAAGATTCTTCCTAGTCAGGTATATTCCTAGGCGTTGAATATGTGGTGTTGAGTCCATTTCGTTGAGCAAGGAGTAGGTCTTGTCTATTAAATATTTGGCTCATGGAATGTTATCTGTGCTAATTTCAGTCTCTGGTTTTATGCAGCACCCCAAGGCACCTTTCCCCATAAGCAAGCACTAGTTGGTTTTCTAAATTTGGGACCCTGTTCTGTTTTGTAATTCAGTTCATGTGTAGTCAAGTTTACATTCCGTGTATTAGTGATATCTTATGATGTTTCTTTTTCTGTGTGACGTAGTTCACGTAGAATCACCGTACCTGCATCCACTCACTTTGCCGCTATGGGCCTGATAACACAGATTTCATTGCTGAGTGATATTGCATTGTACGTACGTGCCACAACTTCTTTATCCATTTTTTGCTTTCTGGGATATTTACCTGATACTGTATACGAGCTTCTTGTGAACACAGCCGTCCCAAATTTTGGGGTGGCTGTCTGTTTTTGATTTTAATTTCCGTGAGCTATAGGATCATAAGTGGAAATGCCATAGGCTGTGTTGCTTTGTTTCTTACGTGTTTCAGGAAACACCATACACTTCTCCAGGGTGGCTGCTGGCAATTTAAATCCTGCCAATCAGCATTACAAGGCTCCCTGTTCTCCATATCCTGTCCTACCTTTCTGGATTTTACACTTTTTTCAGAATGCGCTTTTGCCCGGGGGGCAGTGAGACTTCATTGTAGTGCAGATTACCTTTACAGGCTTCCTTGGTTGGCCAAAAAGGGCGTATGCGTTTTTTCCTGTATATATTCAGGAAAAAACGCATACGCCCTATTTGGCCAAGTGCATCATTGTCGACGTTCTGCCTCTTTTCCTATGCTTTCAGGGCAATTCCAGTCTACCCCCTGCAATCGTTTTCCTGAAATTCTGCCCCGCTTTCAAGTCCCCTTCGCAGGCTTACTTCAATATATTTTTGGAGGATAGCTGTCATTTATAACACTGCATGTTTGTGAATTACAGTGCCCCTGAGCTCCTTTCTTCAACTCGCTTTCTTGTGAGCTGGGCACAAATCCGCAGGATTGCTTCAGGCCCTAATCTGTTTCCGGCAGGGCACGCTGAGCCTTTGGTTAATTCCTCTTCCTGGTGGGAAATGAGCATTACATTTGCCCGTGCAGACACCTATAGCTAGTCTCTCATTGGTTCTCCCTATTCCTGTTCACCTTGCACAGAAATTGCAAGCTGTGCCAATCCGGAGGTTAAAGGCACTGACTCTCCAAGCGGGGAGAGTGTTAGTAAAGCATCTGGAATGGTGAACCCGAGGACCAGGATACGAAAACTGAGATGCATTTTAAATCGTTTCCCAATCACACGGTGGACGATACTCTGGGTTTCCCATGCATGTTTTAGCTGGAGGAAGAATCCCTTGAACATGGAGAGTTGGGACCCATGGAATAGGTACCATGCAGTATGACTTCAAACGATCTGCATTTGCTCACTTAAACTCACCAATGCTATCAGCCTGAAGTGTCCAGGCTTATGTCTCAACCAGCTCTGGGTGTAGATGTGTTAAATCCCGCTTGAATCACATGCCCTGAGTGAATTATTTAAGAACTGCTCTCTATTTCACTGTCTTTGTGTTTTGTTTTTGAAATTTATTTTGATACTGGGATTTATCGGATTTATACTGCTGCGTTTATGCCGCTGTACACACGCTTGATTCTCTTACGGAGACATATAATTCCATGGGTTTTAAGATTCTTCCTAGTCAGGTATATTCCTAGGCGTTGAATATGTGGTGTTGGGTCCATTTTGTTGAGCAAGGAGTAGGTCTTGTCTATTACATATTTGGCTTATGGAAAGTTATCTGTGCTAATTTCAGTCTCTGGTTTTATGCAGCACCCCAACGCACCTTTCCCCATAAGCAAGCACTAGTTGGTTTACTAAATTTGAGACCCTGTTCTGTTTTGTATTTCAGTTCATGTGTAGTCAACTTTACATTCCGTGTATTAGTGATATCTTATGATGTTTCTTTTTCTGTGTGCCGTAGTTCACGTAGAATCACCGTACCTGTATCCACTCACTATGCCGCTACGGGCCTGATGACACAGATTTCATTGCTGAGTGATATTGCATTGTACGTACGTGCCACATCTTCTTTATCCATTATTTGCTTTCTGGGATATTTACCTGATACTGTAGACGAGATTCTTGTGAACACAGCCGTCCCAAATATAGGGGTGGCTGTCTGATTTTGATTTTAATTTCCGTAAGCTAGAGGACCATAAGTGGAAGTGCCATAGGCTGTGTTTCTTTATTTCTTACGTGTTTCAGGAAACACCATACACTTCTCCAGGGTGGCTGTTGGCAATTTACATCCTGCCAATCAGCATAACAAGGCTCCCTGTTCTACATATCCTGTCCTACCTTTCTGGCTTTTACACTTTTTTCAGATGGCCCATTTGCCCGGGGGGCAGTGAGACTTCATTGTAGTGCAGATATCCTTTACAGGCTTGCTTGGTTGGCCAAAAAGTGCGTATGCGTTTTTTCCTGAATATATTCAGGAAAAAACGCATACGCCCTTTTTGGCCAAGTGCATCATTGTCGACGTTCTACCTCTTTTGCTATGCTTTCAGGGCAATTCCAGTCTACCCCCTGCAATCGTTTTCCTGAAATTCTGCCCCGCTTTCAAGTCCCCTTCGCAGGCTTACTTCAATATATTTTTGGAGGATAGCTGTCATTTATAACTCTGCAGTTTTGTGAATTACAGTGCCCCTGAGCTCCTTTCTACAACTCGCTTTCTTGTGAGATGGGCACAAAACCGCAGGATTGCTTCAGGCCACAATCTGTTTCCAGGAGGGCACACTGAGCCTTTGTTTACTTCCTCTTCCTGGTGGGCAATGAGCGTTAGATTTGCCCGTGCAGACACCTACAGCTAGTCTCTCATTGGTTCTCCCTATTCCTGTTCATCTTGCACTGAAATTGAAGGCTGTGCTAAACAAGAGGTTAAAGGCACTGACTCTCAAAGCGGGGAAAGTGTTAGTGAAGCATCCCGGAATGGTGAACCCGAGGACAAGGATACGAAAACTGAGATGCATTTTAAGTCGTTTCCCAATCACACGGTGGACGATAATCTGGGTTTCCCATGCATGTTTTAGCTGGAGGAAGAATCCCTTGAACCTGGAGAGTTGGGACCCATGGAATGGGTATCATGCAGTATGACTTCAAAGGGTCTGCATTTGCTCACCGAAACTCACCAATGCTATCAGCCTGAAGTGTCCAGCCTTATGTCTCAACCACCTCTGGGTGTAGATGAGGTCAATCCCGGTTGCATCACATGCCCTGAGTGAATTATTTAAGAATTGCTCTCTGTTTCACTGTCTTTGTGTTTTGTTTTCGAAATTTATTTTGATAATGGGATTTATCGGATTTTCACTGCTGCGTTTCGGCCTCTGTACACACGCTTGATTCTCTTATGGAGACATATATATCCATGGGTTTTAAGATTCTTCCTAGTCACGTATATTCCTAGCCGTTGAATATGTGGTGTTGGGTCCATTTCGTTGAGCAAGGAGTAGGTCTTGTCTATTACATATATGGCTTCTGGAAAGTTATCTGTGCTAATTTCAGTCTCTGGATTTATGCAGCACCCCAATGCACCTTTCCCCATAAGCAAGCACTAGTTGGTTTTCTAAATTTGAGACCCTGTTCTGTTTTGTAATTCAGTTCATGTGTAGTGAAGTTTACATTCCGTGTATTAGTGATATCTTATGATGTTTCTTTTTCTGTGTGACGTAGTTCACGTAGAATCACCGTACCTGCATCCACTCACTATGCCTCTACGGGCCTGATGACACAGATTTCATTGCTGAGTGATATTGCATTGTACGTACGTGCCACAACTTCTTTATCCATTTTTTGCTTTCTGGGATATTTACCTGGTACTGTAGACGAGCTTCTTGTGAACACAGCCGTCCCAAACTTTGGGGTGGCTGTCTGTTTTTGATTTTAATTTCACTAAGCAATAGGACCATAAGTGGAAGTGCCATAGGCTGTGTTGCCTTATTTCTTACGTGTTTCAGGAAACACCATACATTTCTCCAGGGTGGCTATTCACAATTTACATCCTGCCAATCAGCATAACAAGGCTCCCTGTTCTCCATATCCTGTCCTACCTTTCTGAATTTTACACTTTTTCCAGATGGCCCTTTTGCCCGGGGGGCAGTGAGACTTCACTGTAGTGCAGATTTCCTTTACAGGCTTGCTTGGTTGGCGAAAAATGGCGTATGCGTTTTTTCCTGAATATATTCAGGAAAAAACGCATACGCCCTTTTTGGCCAAGTGCATCATTGTCGACGTTCTGCCTCTTTTCCTATGCTTTCAGGGCAATTCCAGGCTACCCCCTGCAATCGTTTTCCTGAAATTCTGCCCCGCTTTCAAATCCCCTTCGCAGGCTTACTTCAATATATTTTTGGAGGATAGCTGTCATTTATAACCCTGCAGGTTTGTGAATTACAGTGCCCCTGAGCTCCTTTCTTCAACTCGCTTTCTTGTGAGCTAGGCACAAAATCGCAGGATTGCTTCAGGCCCTAATCTGTTTCCGGCAGGACACGCTGAGCCTTTGGTTAATTCCTCTTCCTGGTGGGAAATGAGCGTTACATTTGCCCGTTCAGACACCTATAGCTAGTCTCTCATTGGTTCTCCCTATTCCTGTTCATCTTGCACAGAAATTGCAAGCTGTGCCAAACAGGAGGTTAAAGGCACTGACTCTCTAAGCGGGGAGAGTGTTAGTAAAGAATCTGAAATGGTGAACCCGAGGACCAGGATACGAAAACTGAGATGCATTTTAAATCGTTTCCCAATCACACGGTGGACGATACTCTGGGTTTCCCATGCATGTTTTAGCTGGAGG